>NW_023270839.1:10473517-10598754 GCF_011800145.1 Mirounga leonina
TCCATCCATGGATCCAGCCAACTGGGCTGCCACTGAAATGATGAGAACTAACAATGTGAGAAAGAAATTATGATTCTCAGGAATTATAGTGGTATTAATTATTTATGTTGCTTTCCAAATGAGAACTACCTGGTAATCCAGTTTTTCAGACTTCATAAGTAATGATGATAATGATGACAATGATGATGACATAAGCACAACTCAGGAGATCATATTATAATTGGAACTATCAGGAAAATCTCTCATTGCCTAAAATTAATAGGAGAATTTGGCAAGAAGAAAAGCTTCACAGGTGCCTGTAACAATAAACAAAATATACAAGCAAGAAGGTATATTTGCTCACAAAAGAAAAAGAGACAGTAGGTGAAAATAAAATTTAATTACCCACAAAGGGAAATTATAGTTATACAAATTATATCTGACGCTACTTTCCCATATCAACATATTTCATCCCCCTTTTATGATCATTGTCCATTTCTTCTCTCTGTACAATTTACACTCAGAGAGTAGGATTGTGGGGAAACTGATTAATCAATGGATTACCATTTAGGAGTGAAAGTTTTCTGAAACATGAGATAGGAATGAATTAAGGAGAAACACACTGTAGAACAGGATGAAGATTGAGATTAGGGACAATGAAACTGGGGAATAAGAAAACACCAAAACCAGTCAAGAGTAGTAAAAGGGGAGAAATGGGCTTTATCGAAGATAGAATTTCATTCTTTTTCATCACATCAGGTTCATTGCTTTTCTGAATCTTCCCATTTTTTTATTGTGGTAAAAACCATATAGCATGAAAATCTACGATATAAACCCTGCAGAAGTGTACAGTTCAGTATTATTAAGTATATTCATCTGTGGTAGAAAAGATCCCTAGAATTTCTTCATCTTGTAAATCTGAAAGTCAATACCCATTAAACAACAACTCCCTTTCCCCCTCCCCTCAGCCCCTGGTAACCACCATCCTACTTTCTGTTTTTTTGGATTTGACTACTTTAGGAACCTCACAGAAGAGGAATCACATAGTATTTATTTTTGATTGTCTTATTCCACTTAGCATAATTTCCTCAGATTTATCAACCACACCTTCCCATTTTTTAAAGTACTATCAAAATCATACAGAGATCTCTACTGGCCACTCTACTCAATAAAATTCCCCCTGGAACCTACACCTGGCCCTGCAAGACTTCTATCCAGACTTAAGATATGTACAAACATATCTCTATAGTTTGCTGTCCTCAAAAGTCAAATAAATGTTCTCAATTATTTTTAATAAGCTTTCCCTGAGAGTTCCAGTACATAATGGTCAGGGTTTTTGTTTTTGTTTCTGTTTTTCTAACTTCTGTAAGTCACAAACTCAATAAACCCACTGGAAATACATAAATTGCACACATAATATCTACAATATAAGGTAGTATACAATATATGCCATACAAACAGTACAGAAAATTATTTGCTGAATGTGTGAGAAAAAAAAAGAAATTCAAAGGAAGGACAGTATTATCCAGTAAGGTCAAGGATTTCAGGAAGAGGATGGAATGTAATGTGTCCCTTTTTTTTAAGATTTTATTATTTATCTGAGAGAGAGAGAGCAAGAAGGGGGAGGGAGAGGGACAAGCAGACTCGTCACTGAGTGCAAGCCTGACACAGGCCTCAATCCCACGAACCCAAGATCACAATCTGAGCCAAAATCAAAAGTCCAACCTTTAACCGCCTCAGCCACCCAGGTGCCCCCATGATGTGTCCTTTTAAATATGAGTGGGAAACACCTTAATCTGCAAACTGTAGTCTTTTGCTATTAACCATAATGCCTCAAAAGTTTTATTTTATTGTCTGAAGTTCCTAAGTGTAAACGTCAGTAAATATTTCCAGAATGAAACATTGGTTAATAATCACTCCACACTCAGGAACCAGTGACTCTGACACTGTTTTTCCACCATCTTTGAAATAGATTGCACACATGGAAAAGAACTTTTCTTATCTCTTATATCAAAACTGACAATAACCATAACTAAGAGTCTCTATTCAGAGGCACCCCAACCTCTACAACATATACCTTGCTTGGGGATGGAGGAAACTTTTCTCCGCAAACCTACACCTAACACTCAATTTCATGAAGCTTGGCGATAATCTGAGAGGTAGAACGAAATAGGGAAGAGAGGAAATAGAAGACAATATGAAAAGAGAGAAAGACACAAGGAAAGCAGAAATTAGAAAAGATACATACTGCAGTACCTGGGTGGCTCAGTCGGTTAAGCATCTGACTCTTGATCTCAGCTCATGTCTTGATCTCAGGATCATGAATTCAAGCCCCATGTTGGGCCCCACACTGGGTGTGGAGGCTACTTAAAAAAAATAATAATAATACACACACACACACACACACTGATAATGAAAGGAAGACAAAAAAGAAACCATAGAGGAACAGAGGGGGAAAGTTCAGAAGAGTTCAGATAAAATTAAACAGGAAGATCCAATTCCCACCTCTGAACAAGTGATTCAATTTGAAAAGGCAAACTCCTTCAGTACCTGCCCAACAGGCTCACAATTTCCTGTGATTATCACATATGATAATGAATGGAAAGACTGCTTTTTATAATGCAACGGAAATGGAAATTACCCAGAAGTTAAAACTGCTACTCTAACTTGAGAAGGCCACAATAGAGCTGTGAATAGCTTGGGCTTTGAAGTCTATGAAGGCTGTTTTAAATCCAGACTCCACTACAACTTGCTATATGAGCATGGGAAAGTCATTTAACTTCTCCAAGCCTCAGTTTCCTCTTCTGTAAAGGTAGATCACAACACCTCTCTTGCAGTGCATGGTGGGAACTAGGTGATATGATGATACATGTAACATGTACCTAATGCAGTACCTACCATATTGTAAGGGCACAATAAGTGGTACCTAATAAGTAGTAAGAACCAGTTAGCTACATGTCCCAGTTCTGAGTTCCAAGTATTAAAATTTTTTTAATTTTCAATACATTATTGTGAGATAATTAAGAACTGGTTTCAGTTTAGGTTTTCATGTCTAAGCTGCTGTCCAATAGCTTGAAAGGCTTCATTAGGGATATTTTCTATAGAATAATTTGCTCCTAAGTGGAGACACTGCTCAGGGCTTGATTTGTGAGAAGTTTGTGTCCTGACAATAAGAAGGGCTGTGCCATTTCCACAACCTCCCTACAGCCAAAGTCATAGATAAATTCTCACAAAAACTATTCTGAAGCCTTTCTTGACCACCTTAAATCATACTGGTCATTTGCACCTGCATGGGGGTGAGGTGCTTCATGGAATTTCCAAAGGTGTGCTCATTCAGATAAAAATTTGCATAAACTTACCTAAAAAGAGGCAAACCCACAAAGACCTGCCTTTCAGGAAATAACTTGCTCCCTAACTCCCATTTTTTTTTCAAGATCCATTTAGCATCTTTAGTTATAACTGTTGCTAATTGTGTACAAATGCAAAACACAAAGAGTATTTATGCATGTCAAAAAATCAGTTATGGATGCAGATGGCAACTCAGACCAATGTAGTCCTAGTTCTGTTTATTCCTATTCTACTGTGCCTTCTTATTTAATTATTTTACTAATTAAAATGTACTTACTTAGTATCTATATCTTAGTATCTGTTAGTTGCTTGGTAAGACAATGCCTCTCTCACATCTTAAGTCAATATCAACAAGCATAGTGAGATGAATGCCACAGACTTAGCAATACCTGAGTAAAGTGGAAGGAGAAAGCCATAGCTGTGGTGATCAGAAAGACAAAATGGAAAATGCAGCATTGAGCAGAACTTTTATAAATAATAATATTATAATACATAAAGAGAGTCTGAAGAATCATTTCAAGCAGATAGCACAGTATAGAAATGACAGTTAAGTTCAAGGTATTCAGATAATGGTGAAGAGTGCAGGTTGCCCAGAGAATGGGAAATGTTTAAGAGAACAGTAGAAAATAAGATGAAAAAGAAAGTTGAGACTACTTTTATTTATTTTTTTTATTATTATGTTATGTTAATCACCATACATTACATCATTAGTTTTTGATGTAGTGTTCCATGATTCACTGTTTGCGCATAACACCCAGTGCTCCATGCAGAACGTGCCCTCTTTAATACCCATCACCAGGCTAACCCATCCCCCCACTCCCTCCCCTGTAGAACCCTCAGTTTGTTTTTCAGAGTCCATAGTCTCTCATGGTTCATCTCCCCCTCCGATTCCCCCCCTTCGTTTTTCCCTTCCATCTTCTTCTTTTTTTTTTTTTAAACATATAATGTATTATTTGTTTCAGAGGTACAGGTCTGTGATTCAACAGTCTTACACAATTCACAGCGCTCACCATAGCACATACCCTCCCCAATGTCTATCACCCAGCCACCCATCCCTCCCACCCCCACCACTCCAGCAACCCTCAGTTTGTTTCCTGAGATTAAGAATTCCTCATATCAGTAAGGTCGTATGATACATGTCTTTCTCTGATTGACTTATTTCGCTCAGCATAATACTTTTATTTTACCTCAGGCTCTAACTTCAGATGATGGAGTACTGAGTACTGTTAATAAATAAAGGGGAATAAAGACTTAGAGTAAGGAATTAATGGATGAGACCAGTGCTGGAGGAAGATGATTCATATGCCAGTGTGACAGATAGGCTGGAAAGAAAGGCCAAACAAGAAAAGAAGCTCAATTAAGAGACTGTTATAGGGCGCCTGGGTGGCTCAGTTGGTTAAGCGACTGCCTTCGGCTCAGGTCATGATCCTGGAGTCCCTGGATCGAGTCCCGCATCGGGCTCCCTGCTCTGCAGGGAGTCTGCTTCTCCCTCTGACCCTTCCCCCCTCATGCTCTCTCTCTCTCATTCTTTCTCTCTCTCAAATAAATAAATAAAATCTTTAAAAAAAAAAAAAGAGTGTTATAATAGAGTGGATCCGACTTGAGAAAATCTTCATCATATCACCAAAACCATCTCCACCCTTAGAATGGAGAAACCTTTGTTCTCTGATTTTCTTACCATTCTTATCCCCCTCACCTACCTGTTTTGCCAAGGGAACTAAGAGATCAGCATCACTAAAGATTCAGATTTGGTTCCCCAAACAGATCTTATTCAGGATCATTACAAACATACACAAATAGCTTTATAAAACAATGTCACAGTAAGAGTGAAAGCTAATTACAGCCCCAGAGGGCAGTGACCAAGTGATGCTGCAGAGATCTGGGATTGCCAGACTGAGATCACTTGACCTGGGGAATTATCACCTATGATCATTTTGGTTTTCCCAGTGTAGCTAAGCAGAGAGGCTATTAATGAGAAGAAATAAGAGTTTGTACTTTTCTGACAAAGAGACTCTTTGCAATAATCTAGAACTATTTGGAATCTTTATTTTACTGTGACAGAAAATGCATTCCACAGAAAAATATAAAGTGGACTTTTGCATTTTTAATCATTTTATGATCATTTCAATAATACATATTCCATCTCAGGAATGTGAAAATACAGAAAAGTATTTTTAAAACCTTGAGGACAGAATATTTTGAGTTTTTTAAAAATATATTTCAAATGTGAAAATAAAGTGATTTTGGAAATCAAGCCTTTTGCATATTATTTTATTGAATCCTTAGAATAGCATAGCAGAGTAAGCACTACTATTACATGCATGGCTTCAATTTGTGTATTAAACTAGATTATATAGCTAATAAAGCTTAGTTTCATCTTTGAAACCAAAACTACAAAATTCCTTCTTCAATGAATCATGGAACACTACAAAAACTAATGATGCACTGTATGGTGACTAATAGAACATAACATAATAAAAATAAAAATAAAAAATAAACATTGCCAACAAAAAAAAATTTTTTTTTAATTTAAAAAAATTCCTTCTTGCTTTTCTTCTCTTGAACATATTTTTGACACAAATTGTGTCAAAGTGCAGAATAAAGGTACAATATTACCCATGTATTTTATAAGGCAAAATCAAAGTATCAGGTAAGAACAATGCCACAACAAAAAAAAATTAGCAGCCACATCACTTTTGAAAATAGAGAATTCTAGTCTAAGAGCAGAAAAAGAAGTGTGTCCTCTTCTTTTCCTTCTATACCAAAGTGACAAGGCTCTCACCAAACCTCATTCATTATAACCCTTCTCTCTTGTGCACTCACAAACCACTCCAGCTTTCCCGCCTCTCTCTCTTCTATATCATCTGTGCTTCCTTCTCTATTGTGTTGTTCTCCTCAGCTTTCACCATGTGTTATATCTTCCTTCTTACTAAAATCCCTTGATCCAACTTTCCTTTCTGGCTATTGCTCCATTTCTCTAAAGACCTTTGCAGGAAAATTCCTCAAAAGAGTTGCCTCTGCTCTCTTGGTCCAATTCTCTCCTGTGTTTTCTTTCAAATTCACTCCAATCAAAATTTGCCCCAGAACCTCCACTAAAACTGGTCTTTCAGTTCTCCCATGACCTCCATATCAAAATCTAATGATCAAGTCTTAGTCCTCATCTTTTAACCATTATCTACTCCAATCTTCATGTACATTTTGTTCACTTGGCTTCTCAGGTACCATACAATCCTGGTTTTCCTACTATATCACTGGTGGTTCTTTCTTAGTCTCCATTAATTGTTATTCACTCTCTGACCTCTTGATTTTTAAGAATACCAGGGCTCATGTCTTTTCTATCTATATTCATACTCCAGGTTTTCTCATCTAGTACCATGCCTTTAAATAACATCTATGTATCAGCTCATATCCTCAATGGGGGAAAACTGAGAGCTTTTCCTCTATAGTCAGGAACGAGACAGGGATGTCCACTCTCTCCATTACTATTTAACAAAATACTGGAAGTCTTAGCCTCAGCAATCAGACAAGAAAAAGAAATACAAGGCACCCAGGGCGCCTGGGTGGCTCAGTCGTTAAATGTCTGCCTTCAGCTCAGGTCATGATCCCAGAGTCCTGGGATCGAGCCCTGCATCGGGCTCCCTGCTCAGCAAGAAGCCTGCTTCTCCCACTTCCCCTGCTTGTGTTCCCTCTCTTGCTGTGTCTCTCTCTGTCAAATAAATAAATAAAACCTTAAAAAAAAATTTTTTTTAAATACAAGGCACCAAATAGGCAAGGAAGAAATCAAACTTTCACTATTTGCAAATGGCATGATACTCTGTGTAGAAAACCCAAAAGACTCCACCAAAATATTGCTAGAACTAATACATGAATTTAGCAAAGTTGCAGGACATAAAATCAACGTGCAGAAATCAGTTGCATTTCTATACACCAATATCAAAGCAGCAGAAAAAGAGATCGAGGAATTGATCCCACTTACAATTACACCAAAAACAGTAGGATACCTAGGAATAAACTGAAACAAAGAGGTAAAAGATCTGTACCCTGAAAACTATAGAACACTTATGAAAGAAATTGAAGAGGACCCAAAGAAACAGAAAAATACTCCATGCTCATTGATGGAAGAACAAATATTGTTAAAATGTCTATACTACCCAAAGCAATCTACACATTTAATGCAATCCCTATGAAAATACCACCAGCATTTTCCACAGAGCTAAAACAAACAACCCTAAAATTTGTACAGAACCACACACAAAGACCCCAAATAGCCAAACTGATCCTGAAAAAGAAAAGCAAAGCTGGAGGCATCACAATTCCAGACTTCAAGCTGTAAAAGCTTGATTATATTAGAAAGATGACTACAAAGCAGTCATCAACACAATATGGTACTGACACAAAGTCAGACACAGAGATCAATGGAGCAGAATAGAAAACACAGAAATGGACCCACAACTCTACAGTCAGTTAATCTTTGACAAAGCAGAAAAGAATATTCAGTAGAAAAAAGTCCCTTCAACAAATGGTGTTGGGAAAACTGGACAGCAACAAGCAGAAAAATGAAACTGGACCACTTTCTTATACCACACACAAAAATAAATTCAAAATGAATGAAAGGACCTAAATGTGAGACAGGAATCCATCAAAATCCTAGAGGAGAACACAGGCAGCAACTTCTTTGACCTCAGCCACAGCAATTTCTTACTAGACATGTCACCACAGGCAAGGGAAACAAAAGCAAAAATGAACTATTGGGACTTCATCAAGATAAGTTTCTGCACAGCGAAGGAAACAATCAAGAAAACTAAAAGGCAACCTACAGGATGGGAGAAGATATTTGCAAATGACATATCTGATATCCTAAATCTATCAATAGCTTATCAGACTAAACACCCAAAAATCAAATTATCCAGTTATGAAATGGGCAGAAGAAATGAATAGACATTTTTCCGAAGAAGACATACAGATGGCTAATAGGCACATGAAGAAACGCTCAACATCCCTCATCAACAGGGAAATACAAATCAAAACCATGATGAGACAGTGGTTTATTTATTTATTTACCTCATACCTGTCAGAATGTCTAAAATTAACAACTCAGAAAACAACAGGTATCGGCAAGGATGCAGAGAAAGGGGAACCCTTTGGCACTATTGGTGGGAATACAAACTAGTGCAACCACTCAGGAAAACAGTATAGAGGTTTTCCTCAAAAAGTTAAAAATAGAGCTACCCTATAATCCAGCAATTGCACTATGAGGAATTTACCCAAAGGATACAAAAATACAGAATCGAAAGGGTACATGCATCCCGATATAGCAGCATTATCAACAATAACCAAACTATGGAGAGAGCCCAAATGTCCATCGACTGATGAATAGATAAAGAAGAAGTGACATGGGGTGGCTGGGTGACTTAGTCAGTTAAGGGTCTTTCTTCAGCTCAGGTCATGATCCTGGAGTCCTAGGATTAAGCCCCCTCCCTATCTGGCTCCCTGCTCAGTGGGGAGACAGTCTGCTTCTCCTTCTGCCCCTCCTCGTGCTCTCTCTCTCACTCTTTCTCTCACTCTGTCAAATAAATAAATAAAATCTTAAGAAAAAAGAAGTGAGATACACACACACACACACACACAGTGGAATATTACTCAGCCATCAAAAACAATGAAATCTTGTCATTTGCAACAATGTGGATGGAGCTAGAGTGTATTATGCTAAGTGAAATCAATCTGAGAAGGACAAATGCCATATGATTTCATTTATGTAGAAGTTAAGGAAAAAAAAACAGAGGAATATATGGGAAAGAAAACTGAAAAGAAAGGGAAGCAAACCATAAGAGACTCTTAACGATAGAGAACAAACTGAGGGTTGACGGGAGGGAGGTGGGTAGGGGACAGCTAAATGGGTGATGGGTATTAAAGAGGGCACTTGTTATAATGAGCACTGGGTGTTATATGTAAGTGATGAACCATTAAATTTAAATAATTAAAAATAAAGTGACCAGGTTAATCATAAAAATACATAAATAAATAACATCTGTGTATCAATCTCTTGCTCATATTTCTACCCTGTATATCAGACTTGTTATCCAGATATCTACTTTACATTTCCACTTGGATATCCAAAAAGCATCTTAGATGTAACATGCACACAGTTGAGCTCCTGCTTAAACCTACTCCTTCATCTTAAGTGATGACAAATCCATCTTTCCAGCTGCTTATGTCAAAAAACTTGGGAGTAATTTCTCTAAAATTCAATATCCATCAGCTGCTAAATTGTGTCAGCTAACCAAAATCTCATATCTTACCATTTGCACTGCTACCCAAGCTACAATTTCCCTCTTCCCTTAATCTGCAACACAGTACTAACTTACCACTGCTTAGACCATTGCACCACTTTTCCTAGATTATTGTTAGCAGGACAACAAGACATAAAATTAATATTTATTCCTTTTTTTCCCAATTTATTGAAAAAATTCAATTTAATTTTCAAGGCGGGGCTTGAACTCACAACCCTGAGATCAAGACTTGAGCTGAGATCAAGAGTTGGATCCTCAGTGGACTGAGCCACCTGGGTGCCCCAAAGTTAATTTTAAATGTAAAAGATATCATGTCACCTCTTTGCTCAGAATCCTCCAATGATCCCCCTTTCTCATCTGTTACAATGGTTTACAGAATCCTATATGATTTGGCCTCACTTTAACTCCATGAATATTCTCCTACTATTCTCCCTCTTTTATACTGACAAAGTCACACTGGCCTTCTTGCTATTTCTTGAATACAACCAAGCACTTTAGGCCTTTGTACTGACTATCCTCTCTGCCTGGGATGTCCTTCTCCCTGATATTTACATTGATAATTCACTCACCTATATCAAACCTTTGCTCAAGGACACCTTCCCAACGATGCCTATACCCTGACTACCCTACTCAGCAGTGCAACCCACTCCTCACAACTCTAGAGTTTCAGATTCACCTTAACCTTCTCTATTATATCGGTAGTGCACTTATTTCTTTTTAACTTACCATAGAACTTACTTGTTTATTTTGCTTATTATTTATTGCCTGGATAGCTCCACATGGTAGGAATTTTATATACATATATAAAATATATATACATATTATATATATAATATATATTAAATATATATTTTTTAACTGAGATATCCCAAAAGCCTACAATAATACCTGACACTCAGTAGGTACTTGGTATTTGCTGCATAAATGAAAAATTGAAAAGGGGAGATGGAGGGAAAAGGAGAGGGAGAGAATGAGAATCGCTCCTGGGTTTTTTGTTTTCATAACTGAATAGAGAATAGTGGAAGAAGACACAGTTTTCAGTGATGATAATAAATACTATTTTGCATTTATTCAGTCAAAGGACATATGAAAGGTGCTAGAAGATATATTACACATGAATCTGATCTCAGAAGAGATAAGGACTATGTTTTACATAATAGTGTAGTATAAAATGGTTACAGATCAGAAGGGAAATGATTATTCACTAAATAGTGCCAAGAAAATTAACAAGCAAAGATCCTCTCCTATTATTTCCACTAAAAATAATTTTCAGGTGGATAAAGTATTTTAGAAATACATACTCATGGATATGCTTTAGGTATTAGAATGGAAAAGGACTAAGAATAAAATTTAGTCACAATAAAGAATAAAAATATAAAGTCACAATTTGAAAGCTCCATGAAGTTGGAGTGACAAAATCACTACTTTCATGTTGCAGAACATGATAGGTTAAAACAACAAACTGAGGGAAATATTTTGAACACAGATATGATAATAAAGGAGTTAGTGTCATCAACATATATGTGAGACTGGTAAATCAATATGACAAAAGTAATATTCTATCTATGGGGATGGGGAGGAAGACCACGTCAGAAAGGTTTTAATTCAAATAAGAAAAAACATGTGACAATTTTTTGCCTGCCCTCAATCACTTTTCCCCATCTCCTCCATTTGGGAAATGCTCCTCCTCAAATTCATGTAGTTCTTTGGAGGCTCTCAACCAGATTACACTGGTCCCTGCCCACTCGGGTGGGCATGTGATCCAGACCTAGCCCATGGGAGACCTGTCATAGAGCTAAAACAATGCCATGTAGGATCCTTTTGCTGGGTTTTAATATGGAGCTGAGAAAGAAAACCCTTCCCTTTTCTATGAGGTTGCTCCGCTGGAATGATTTAAACTTGGGAATAATTTGCAGCCTCTCCCCTCTCCCCACGCCATACATAAAGAAATCTCTGTGTATTTCCATCTCTTTGTGTCTTCCTTAATTACTTTCATAAGTGTTCTGTAGTTTCTAGAATACAGATCCTTTACCTCTTTGGTTAGGTTTATGCCTAAGCATCTTACGGTTTTTGGTGCAACTGTAAATGGGATCAATTCCTTAATTTCTCTTTCTTCAGTCACATTGTTAGTGTATAGAAATGCAACTGACTTCTGTGCATTGATTTTGCATCCTGTCACATTGCTGAATTAATGTATGAGTTCCAGCAATTTTGGGGTGGAGTCATTTGGGTTTTCCACATAAAATATCATGTCAACTGCAGAGTGAGAGTTTGACTTCTTCTTTGCCAATTTGAATGCCTTTTATTTCTTTTTGTTGTCTGATTGCTGAGGCTAGGACTTCTAGTACTATGTTGAACAATAGTGGTGAGAGTTGGCCTGACCTTAAGGGAAAAGCTCTCAGTTTTTCCCCATTGAGAATGGTATTCGCTGTGGGCTTTTTGTAGATGGCTTTTATGATATTGAAGTATGTTCCCTCTATCCCTACCACTTATGGATTGGAAGAATAAACATTGTTAAAATGTCTATGCTGCCCAGAACAATCTACAGTTTTGATGCAATCCCTATCAAAATACAATCGACATTTTTCACAGAGCTAGAACAAACAATCCTAAAGTTTATATGGAACTAGAAAAGACCCCGAATAGCCAGGGGAACGTTGAAAAAGAAAACCAAAACTGGGGCATCCCAATGCCTGACTTCAAGCTATATTACAAAGCTGTGATCATCAAGACAGCATGGTACTGGCACAAAAACAGACACACAGATCAATGGAACAGAATAGAAGGCCCAGAAATGGACCTTCAACTCTACAGTCAACTAATCTTCAACAAAGCGGGAAAGAATGTCCAATGGAAAAAAGTCTCTTCAATAAATGGTGCTGGGAAAACTGGACAGCCACATGCACAAGAATGAAACTGGACGATTCTCTTACACCATACACAAAGATAAACTCAAGATGGATGAAAGACCTCAATGTGAGACAGGAATCCATCAAAATCCTAGAGGAGAACACAGGCAGTAACCTCTTCAACCTCGGCCACAGCAACTTCTTACAAGACAAGGGAAACAAAAGCAAAAATGAACTATTGGGACTTCAGCAAAATAAAAAGCTTCTGCACGGCAAAAGAAACAGTCAACAAAACTAAAAGGCAACCTACAGAATGGGAGAAGATATTTGCAAATGACATAACAGATAAAGGGCTGGTATCCAAAATCTATAAAGAACTTATCCAACTCAACACCCCAAAAAACAAATAATCCAGTCAAGAAATGGGCAGAAGACATGAACAGACACTTCTCCAAAGAAGACATACAAATGGCCAACAGACACGAGAAAATGCTCCACATCACTTGCCATCAGGGAAATTCAAATCAAAACCACAATGAGATACCACCTTACACCAGTTAGAATGGTTAAAATTAACAAGACAGGGAACAACAAATGTTGGCATAGATGTGGAGAAAGGGGAACCCTCTTACACTGTTGGTGGGAATGCAAGCTGGCACAGCCACTCTGGAGAACATTATGGGGAGGTTCCTCAAGAAGTTAAAAATAGGGCTACCCTAAGACCCAGCAATTGCACTACTGGGTATTTACCCCAAAGATACAGATGTAGTGAAAAGAAGGGGCACCTACACCCCAAAGTTCATAGCAGCAATGTCCACAATAGCCAAATTGTGGAAGGAGCCGAGATGCCCTTCAACAGATGAATGGATAAAGAAAATGTGGTACACAATGAATCATGGAACACTACATCAAAAACTAACGATGTTATGTATGGTGATTAACATAACAATAAAAATTTTTTTAAAAAAAGATGTGGTACATATATACAATGTAATATTACTCAGCCATCAGAAACGATGACTACCCACCATTTGCATCGACATGAATGGAACTGGAGGATATTATGCTAAGTGAAATAAGTCAAGCAGAGAAAGACAATTATCATATGGTTTCACTCATATGTGGAATATAAGGAATAGTGCAGAGGACCATAGAGGAAGGGAAGGAAAACTGAATGGGAAGAAATCAGAGAGGAAGACAAACCATGAGAGACTCTGGGAAACAAACTGAGGGTTTCAGAGGGGAGAGAGATGGGGGTGTGGTAGCTGGGTGATGGGTATTATGGAGGGCACGTGTTGTGATAAGCACTGGGTATTATACGCAACTAATGAATCAATGAACACTACATCAAAAACTAATGATGTACTATATGGTGGCTAACTGAACATAATAAAAATAAAAAACAAAATAAATTTAAAAAACAGATGAATGGATAAAGATGTTCTTCATATATACAACGGAATATTACCCAGCCATCAGAAAGGATGAATACCTACCATTTACATCAACGTGGATGGAACTGAAGGGTATTATGCTAAGTGAAATAAGTCAATCAGAGAAAGACAATTATCATATGGTTTTACTCATATGTGGATTATAAGAAATAGCACAGAGGATCATTGGGGAGAGGAGGGAAAACTAATGGGAAGAAATCAGAGAGGGAGACAAACCATGAGAGACTCTTGACTCTGGGAAACCAAACTGAGGGTTGTGGAAAGGGAAGTGGGTGGGGGGATGGGGTAACTGGGCAATGAGCATTAAGGAGGGCATGTGATATGATAGGCACTGGGTGTTATACGCAACTAATGAATCATTGAACACTACATCAAAAAACTAATGATGTTGGCTAACTGAATTTAAGTTAAAATATATGTGTAAAACAAGAAAATAAGACCAAGGTATAGAGATAAACAGAGTTAAAAGAGAGAGGGAGGAGAGAAAGAGAGAGAAGAGCAAGAGAAAGGGAGTGAACGATAGAGCAAAATCTGAGTGTAAAACTGAGTCCATGAGGCTGGAGACCATGAGGCTGATTCCACTATTGGATATCCCAATAACCTGAGTCAATAAATTCCTTTTTTATAAAATACTTTATTATTTTTTTCTGGGGCACCTGGGTAGTTCAATCAGTTAAGCGTCTGCCTTTGGCTCAGGTCATGATCTCAGGGTCCTGGGATGGAGCCCTAGGACCAGCTCCCCACTCAGTGGGGAGTCTGCTTCTCCCTCTCTCCTTCCCCCACACTCGTGCAAATGCAAGCGCTCTCTCTCTAATAAATAAATAAAATCTTTACAAATAAAATACCTTTTTTATTTTTAATTGTGGTTTTAAAACTTACCACTTTAAGCAGTTTTAAATGTATAGTTCAGTAGTGTTAAATGTATTAACGTTGTTGTAAAACATCTCTAGATCTTTTTCCTTTTGCAAAACTAAAACTCTACTTTTTTAGTTATTTTAAGCTAGTTCTGACTGGATTCCTGACACATGTAATTCAAAGAGTTCAGGTTAATAACAATATGTGAAAAATTACAAGCATACAAAAACTGAAGAAATTTAAAATAAGACTGTATCTTTTTTTGTCCTTTAAATTGGCAAATGTTTTTAATAAATAGTCATATTCAGTGCTTTGGGAGGGGTACTAAAGTGGATATACTTCTTAGCAGGTACAAATCTTTGAGAAAAAATGGTAATGTGAATTAAGAGTTTAAAAGATTATTATCCCCTACTAACTTCAAATATATCAATCTATAAAGGAAGCAATCTGAAATATAGACTATGTATGAAAGATTTTCAAGACAGAGTAAAAAATTAAAGATAATCTAATTGACCAGTGATAGAGGAATAACAAATATAATTCTGATATAATCATATAATACAATACTATGTGTGTATTTAAAATTATTTTGTACAATATTTAATAATGTGAAAAATTTCTCATAATGTAATATTCATCAAAAAGGCATGATGTGATCAGCACTGGGTGTTTTATGCAACTAATGAATCATTGAACATTACACCAAAAACTAATGATGTACTATATGTTGGCTATTTGAATTTAAATTTTAAAAAAGGCAGGATAAAAACATAGAGACGATTAAATCCCCATTTTGTAAATGTATGTTTTTTATTTAGGCATAGAAAAATGCTAGAAATAAGTATACCAAGATATTACTACTAATTATCTCCATATGGTAATTTTATGGATGATTTCTGTTTTATCATCTCTAATTTACAAATAAGTTTTTCTTTATAAGAAAAATTCTTATTAGAAAAAAGTAATATTTTCTTAGATAAATAATAAAACATGGAGGATTTCACCACTAGAAGTAATGGAAAAATACAATCTTCTTAGAACCAGAGATGTATTTATCTGTACCCTTTTGATTGTAGATGACAGAACGGCACCTTAAACAAACTTAAGCAAGAGGGTTAATGTATTGGCTCATTTATTAGCTCAGCTGGTAACCAAACTAATTGGAGGACAAGAATGAAGTTGAATACTCAAGACATGTGGAACCAAGAAACTGATTACTGCCAAGCTTCAATCTTTTAAAACTTATAACTTCTCCTACATATCTCTTTCAGTATCCCAGACTTGATTTTTGACAGCAGGAAATATGATTACCAGCAGTTTCTGCATATACAGCTCCAAAAGGGATTGAGTTTGTTTTCTATTCTCAAATCCAACATCCTCAGGAAAAGCTTGTATTTGGCCCATCATGGTCAGAAGCTCACACCTGCATCCTTCAACTGTGGCTAAGAGATGTGCATTATGACTTGATTCAGAAGCCCAACCTCTGACCAAACAGTAAGGGTCAAAGAAGTAGGATTTATATGTCACCTTCATAATCATACATGGATACTGCAAGAGAAAGCTACATTTACTAAGAGAAGGAGATTGCTGATTTGAGCAAACAACAGACCAGATATCCACTAAAAGTAGTTGTTTCTTCAGAGTAAAAAGAATGACCTTTAAAAGTAGATGATACAGAAAATCTTTAGGCACTATGCTTTGGAGAATCTATCTTGTAATAGATATAGACCTGAGAGAAAAGCAGAAAGACGAAAGACTAGGAGGCGTAGGCCATTTTTTTAATTAACACATGTAAACAGTGAGGAATCTGGGAATCCCTGCTAGACCTATTAAACCTTATTTAATCAGTGAAAGAGAAAACTGAGTGGAATTTCCATTTTAAAAACACCACTTCCAAACAAATTTTAGGGAGACTGAGCATAAGTGGTAGCTAGCTAGTAAGCTGATAATATATGTATTGGTTTTTCAAGTGTCCAACAGAGGGCTCAAAAAAATGAATGATATAAGAGCAATGGAAATCAAAAGAAAAGGCACATAAATTATCAAGTGAGATAAACTATGAGGTAAATAATGACCATTTATAAGACAATAGGAATACTGATAAACTGGTTAAGATGTATGGAGTATGTGTAAGGATATATAAGGTTCAGAGTCAATTGTACTACATCTCTGAGAATGAGCCTTGGTTCCTCTTTGTTGAAATGGGTAGTAATTGAAATTTCTAAATCTGTGTATGCAAATCCCTCATTCTGACAGAAGAGAATACAGTCATACATAAAAAGCCTCCCAAACTAAAATTTAGCTTGTAATGACTCAAATCATGTAAATGCAATGGGAATAGTATTATGTCAGCAGAAGAAAAAGGAAGAACCTGGCTAGTTACAAATGAAAATAAGAATGAATCTTAAAGAACATAGGGGTTAGACAGCTTGAAACATAGTACAAACAAAAGTCAAAAGTTAAATCTTGTGAGACCAGCCAGCACTGTCCGGATAGAAAGGTGGCCTGGTCTGCGAATCCTATAGCATCAAAATCTGATATGAGTAAATATTTGAATAATCCATCTAACTCCTCTTACTCTGATTCCCTGCTCATTAATGTCCTTTTCATCACCTGACTTCTCAAAAATTTCCCTATAATGAAATAGTAAGTTAGGCTTTCATGACAGTTCAGACCACTTTACTAATTTTTAACAGCAAATTGATAAATAGACATCTTGATATACATATATTTGTATCCAATGTCAATGTAGTGTCAATAGCAAGCATTCCCTTATATAATCCACTTGGACACTGAAGAGATTAAATTTTGAATTCTAAACCATAGTAAATTCATCAAAGTAATGTCTCCTGAGAGACAAGCAATTGGCCTTCTCTGGGAGATACTTTTTATCACACCACATGCTTCCTCCAACCAGAGGCAGCAACACAATTTCTCAGTTAAGATTCTTAAAGAACTGTATTATTTTCATCTGGGACACCTAAACAGTAGTAAGGTACCTGGAAACTGATATTGAAACTATAGAAATTTAATGTTATCTCAAGTCAGTAAGGAAACTCCATAATACTTTTGTCATTTACGAAATCCTTCTATAAGTAAGAAATTGACTGCATACTTTCCTCATTGCCACTTTCATTTCTTTGTTCCTGAATGTATAGATGACTGAATTTAAAAAAGGAGTAAGAACTGCATCAAAAACAGCAAGAAATTTGTCTAAGTGTGATGTGGGGTGAGGCCAGATATAAACAAAGATACAAGGACCAAAGAACAAAATTACCACCATGACATGAGTTGACAAAGTGGAGAGGGCCTTGGATGAACCTCTTGAGGAGTGTTTCCGAACAGTAATCAGGAGAGAACTGTAGGAGACAATCAATATGAAGAATGATCCCAGAGATATAAACCCACTGTTGGCTATGATCATGAACTCTAGACTGTAGGTATCTGTGCAGGCAAGTTTGATGAACCGAGGGAAGTCACAGTAAAAGCTGTCTAATAAATTAGGGCCACAGAATGGCAATTTTATAACAAAAACCAGCTGAATCACAGAATGGGTCAAGCCAATTACCCATGCAGCAACCAGAAGCAAAATACACATTTTTCGGTTCATAATAGTCAAATAGTGCAGAGGCTTACATATGGCAACGTATCTGTCAAAGGCCATGGCAATGAGCAGCACCATCTCCACACCACCAATGACGTGAAGAAAGAAGATTTGAGTGATACAGCCATCAAAGGAGATGACTTTATGCTTTCTGAAAAGATCATAAATCATCTTGGGAGAAATGACAGAAGAAACTCCCAAGTCAATAAAGGAGAGGTTGGCCAACAGAAAGTACATGGGGGAGTGTAAGTGAGGGTTAGAAGCCACAGTGAGCATGATGAGGGAGTTTCCCATCATGCTTGCCACATAAAACGTGGAGGAGAACACAAAGAGGAGAAGTTGGAGCTCCCAGGAGTTGGTGAGTCCCAGGAACACAAACTCTGACACCACCGCAGAATGATTTGCTCCATCCATTATTTTATCAGCTAGAATGTTTCCAGATTCAAAAAGAAAGTAAAAAAGAAACTAAGAATGTTAATAAAGTTCTCTATTATAATGATTAATTATTCAAAGATATTCACACTGTGAAAACTATCTATCCCCTCAATTCCTTCACAGAGCCATTATTAAATAAGCATTTTACCTGGTGTCACCTAAAGCACTTGAGTCACTTCCATATGCAATATCCCTAAAACCATGGCTTCCAGGACTATTCATCTATAAACAAGAAAATGAAGCAAATATGAAAACATTGTAGATGTGCATAGCAAGGATTAAGAGGGGGTAAGGAAGGCAGTACAGTACAACACAATGAGAAAAAGAAAGAGGAGGTAAGAAAGGTGGCATTTGCCAGAATTCACTGGTACCATTTTAATTGTTCACAGAACAATTCTTCAGCCATTCAAGTTGTCTCATTGCTTACCCTTGCTCAGGCACATAATATGTCTCTTATAGTCATACCACTATCTACAATCATATTTGCAATTCACACAACGCCCACAGGGTAGCAGTAAGCATAAGACAACCAGGCATAGGGTATAGAGGTGACTCAAGAGTATGACAGGATAAAGGCAAGGGTAGATTAGATATTAATGGCACAGAGTATTTGCATGGGCACCCAGAAAGTATAAGTACCTAGTAGGATGGTTAGCAGCCAGGACATGACCAAGATGTACAAAGAGGAAGGGAGTGTTATGGGAAGTCAAGGAAGTTAAGGAAGCCAATTTGATTTATCTGTCCAGATTCTTCATAATCTCTGAAGTTTGTGAACCTTGGTTATAGCTATTGGAGCCCTAAGCTTTTGGAATTTGCTGGGGATGAAGAAATGCACACTAACATTGTAATTGCCATATAACCATTGACTCTCTCCTGTCCCTTCAACAATCTTAGCCCCTTTTATCCCTCTTATCTCATCTCTCTGCTTCAAACCTTTCAAGTGTCTGGGATCCAATGCCAAGTCTGACTGTTCCCTGACCCTAATTCTAGGTGACTACATGAATCGCTCTAGTTCTTACCCATTTTTTTTTTAAGATTTTATTTATTTGAGAGAGAGAGAGAGACACAGCGAGAGAGGGAACACAAGCAGCAGGAGTGGGAGAGAGAGAAGCAGGCTCCCCGCTGAGCAGGGAGCCCGATGCGGGGCTCAATCCCAGAACCCTGGGATCATGACCCGAGCCGAAGGCAGACGCTTAATGACTGAGCCACCCAGGCGCCCCTAGTTCTTACCCATTTTTTTGCAAGGAATACAATGTTACCACATGGAAGATATATTCTTTGCCTGTAGGTCAAACAGTTCTGTGTCCCAAGTCCTCTTGCTCCCATAATACTTAGATGTGCTGCTAAAAGGTGAAGTGATCTGAGGAAATAGGTTGCAGAATAAAAAGTAAAGGGGGCACCTGGGTGGCTCAGTCGTTAAGCATCTGCCTTCAGCTCAGGTCATGATCCCCGGGTCCTGGGATCGAGCCCCACATGGGGCTCCCTGCTCAGTGGGAAGCCTGCCTCTCCCTCTCCCACTACCCCTGCTTGTGTTCCCTCTCTCACTGTCTCTCTGTCAAATAAATAAAATCTTTAAAAAAAAAAAGAATAAAAAGTAAAGGGCTGGTAAAATAAAGGTACATGAATGCACAAAAAGCCTCACACCTGGAAGTGAAAGGAAAGGGCAAGAGAAACCTAGCAATAGAAAAAAATGGATCCCAAAGCTTTGTCTTTTAATATGTATACTTATATATGCACATATACACATACCTCAGTTGTGCATGATGAGTGAAATCAGTCATAAAAATATTATCCCACAAATCTCATGAGTGATTACCTAGTCCAAATTAATCATTTACAAATGAGAAAACAGTAGTCTAGTGAGGAACAAACAACTAGTTATAGACAGAGAATCTGGATTTTCTAGTCCACATATGGCTTCAGATTCCACATGCTAGAAAAATCATAAAAGTGAGAAGAGATATGCCAAACCTAGATCTACTCGGTCCAAAATAGTAGCTACTAGTTACATACGGTTATTAAATGAAATTAAAAATCTATTTCCTTGGTTGTACTAGCCACATTTCAAGTGCTCAACAGCCTTATCTAGCTGGTGGTTATGGATAGGACAGTGCAATACAGAACATTTCCAATCACTACTCATCCCTTAAAGGTAATTTAAAATCCCATTTCCTCCATGAAAATTTTCCTAGTAACTCTACTTTATATGTATCTCTTCTCTTATTCCTAGAAGTCATGAAACTTAAATTTTAATTGAAAAATAATTATCCACATAAAAATAAACCACAATATATAGTACCATAGGAGATATACCAGATGTCTACTCTTGGCCAGGAAGGATACACAAGAGTCCAGGAAATTCAGAGACAACTTTACAAAGGAGAAAGGTCTTGTGAGCTTTGAAAAAGCAACTTTAGGAGTTTAATAAGTTGAGAGGGGAAAGGAAAGCATTCTGAAAAGACATAATAACTGATTGCTTATTTAGAGCAAATCAGTTCTTACTAATCGTAACTCCTCAATGGTTTCAATTTTATAGATTTTTCTCTCCTCAAAAATATTGTAAGTTTGAGAAAGAAAAGGACCATTTCTTCTGGCTCTTGTGTTTCCTAAAATACAATTAATACTTCTCTGAAGTAAAGCCACTTTCTCTGGTCCATAATTTTTCACAGTTCCTGTTTTTCTTTTTTTTTTAAAGATTTTATTTATTTATTTGAGAGAGAGAATGAGAGAGAGAGAGCATGAGAGGGGGGAGGGTCAGAGGGAGAAGCAGACTGCCCGCTGAGCAGGGAGCCCGATGCGGGACTCGATCCCGGGACTCCAGGCTCATGACCCGAGCCGAAGGCAGTCGCCCAACCAACTGAGCCACCCAGGCACCCCACAGTTCCTGTTTTTCTAATCCACCATCTTTTTCTATGAAGTCCAGCATGCACAAAGGAAGTCTCCAAATTCAAAACTAAGCGTTAACACATTTCCCAATCATTCCCAAGAGAATGCCTGGTATTCTTGCTATAAACTTCCAGCTGGGGAGTAGGAAAGCCTCATCTCAAGACTTATAATGGTCCATGGTTTAACTTCATGAAGTTTTAGAAAATAAGAAGAAGCATGTAAAAGGAAAAGAAAAAGTTGGGGGAGCAATAGTTCCAATAGCAGCCAGTATAGCAGGGAATTTATGCAGTTTCTATTTTCCAGGCTTCATGATATAATAATAATCATCTTCCATGCCATTGTTAAAGTCAGAAAAGAAAATATAGATTTTTTTTCACCATATTCTAAAAGTTTCTAAAGTATTTAACGATGGAATCTTAGAGCTGGAAAACCATACATTATTTTTATGGCACATATTTACTAAGTACTTTCACATGTTTGATCCTTACAATTACCTGTAGGGTAGATGTACCTGATAGAATTATTTTCATATATAGATGCAAGATCTCAAAATCAGAGAAGTTAGTAACTTACCTAAAATCAGACCTTCTGATTCTAAATCCAGTGCTGTTTTGACTACATCATGCAAATATGGATATCTGTTCATGATCTAAAAGAATTATTCCTGTTTTGAACTTCAAACAAGAATGCAAAAAAAAATGTACACCTTAAGCTGACACAATGTTATATGTCAATTATATTTCAATAAATCTGGGAAAAAAATTCCATTTTACTCAGAAGAATATTCCATTTCACACACATAAACATTTAATACATACATAACTTACCCAAGATTTTAGAGCTACTAGTGGTAGAGCCAAGACTTAAACCTACATATTACTGCTGTAAGTTAAGGGGAAGGGAGAAAGGTGACTGCTGATTAGAATGGGAAAAAAACAAAATCCACTAAAGTTTTGATGCTAGTAAAAGACTCACTAGAGGCACCTGGGTGGCTCAGTCACTTAAGTATCTGACTTTGGCTCAGGCCATGATCTCAGGGTCCTGGGATCCAGCCCCGCTGTCAGGCTCCATGCTCAGCGGGGAGTCTGCTTGTCCCTCTCCCCTGCCTCCCCTCCTTCTCCTCCTCCTCCCCCTGCTCCTGTGTGTGTGCTCTCTCTCAAATAAATAAAATCTTAAAAAAAAAAAAAAAAAGAGTCACCAAGTCAGGGGGCCATTTATTCATAAAAAGCCATAGTAGTTGACATGCAAGCAATATCCCACCTAGAGACAAAAATTTAGAAGTCATCCAAAATTTGAAGTCATGAGAAAGAAAGATTTGCTTAAAGGATAACATATAAAGAGATAAAAGAAAGGTAATGGAGGAAACATACATGGCCAAAAAAGAACAAATACATAGTGTTTGTCATCATCATTATTATATTACTATTACTACTATTTTTACGTATTATCTGCCTTTTAAAAGCCCTGCTTCAATGTACAAAAAGCAGGGAAAAAGGAATATCAAAGAATTAAGTAATGGCTTACTTTCACATGCTAAAGAGTGATCAAAATTAGAAGACGAAGTAAAAGGCATAGATTTAGGGCTGAATATCACTGGTGCCATTAAAGAGAGAGAAAGTCAAACAGCAGAGAGAAAATCAAGATTTTAGGGAGGTAACAGATGGTGTTAAAGTGGAGAAAGAAAAATCAGGAAATGACAATTTCAATAATAGGGGAAAAGGTTTGGGGAGAGTGGGAAAATAAGGCAATATGCTATGTGTAGAAAATCTGTAGAGTGTCATAAATCTACAAATAGTTAAAAGATAGTTTCCTAGCAACTGTGAGAATCTTATTGAAGATGGGTATCATGAACTTAGTAAAAAGCTAGATGGAATCTTTTTGTGACACCATTAAGAAATGTTCAGGAACTTAATATTCAGAATTTTAGAGTAGCACATCTGTTTGGCACAATAAGCAGAATAGAGTATCAAAAGAGACAGAGATCCTTTGT
Source organism: Mirounga leonina (assembly GCF_011800145.1). NCBI lineage: Eukaryota > Metazoa > Chordata > Mammalia > Carnivora > Phocidae > Mirounga > Mirounga leonina. The sequence continues at coordinate 10,497,208 of NW_023270839.1, forward strand.
TCATCTGTTTTGTTTCTTAAATTCCACATATGAGTGAAATTGCATGGTATTTGTCTTTCTCTGAATTATTTTCCTTACCATCATACATTCTAGATCCATCTGTGTTGTTGCAAATGGCAAGGTTTATTCTTTTTATGGCTGAATAATATTCCACATCTTTTCTTTATCCATTCATGTATCGATAGACACTTGCACTGCTTCCATAATTTGGCTATTGTAATAATGCTGCAATAAACATAGGGGTGCATATATCCTTTTCACTTTAAACAATAGAGAACAAACTGATGGTTATGAGAGCAGAGGTTGTTGGGGGGATGGGTAAAATAGGTGAAGGGGATTAAGAGTACACTTATCATGATGAGCACTGAGCGATGTACAGAATTGTTGAATCATTATACTGTACACCTAAAAGTAATGTAACACTGTTAACTATCTGGAATTAAAATTAAACAATTAATTAAAAAAATAAAATACATTACCTTAAAAGAGAGGGAGAGACAGAGAAAGAGCTCCTTGGAAGTCTTAGGTCACACTGAAATTGTTTGACCAAATTACACACTGGGCAATGTAGCAAGTGAAGCCAAAGATGAGCTGACATATGGAGATAAAAGAATACAGATGAGAGATCTTAAAAGCAGGGACAGTAATTGTAAGCTTGTGGTAACTCTATCTTTTACTCTATCTTTCTCCCATATCTTGATTCTCAAAACTGGATTCCCATTAAAAATCAACTTCACTACAACATTATGACTATAGTTAACATTGCTGTATGATATATAAGAAAATTGTTGAGAGTTAATCCTGAGTTCTCATCACAAAAATTTTTTTTCTCTTTTCTTTTTATTTAATCTATAAGATGATGGGTGTTAACTAAACCCATTGTGGTAATCATTTCATAATGTATATAAATCAATCCATCATCCTGTATACCTTAAACTTACAGTGATGTATGTCAATTATTTCTCAATAAAACTAGAAAAAATCAACTTCACTTTCTTTCATGTGCCTTTCTCTATACAGTTGCCCCCACTCTTCTTTCCTGTATAATTTCTGTTCCTACTCATTTGATTATATCCTTCCTCTCAGGAAGCACAGGAACCTGTGAAGGAGCTTCTTCTTCTGTTAGAATATGTTTCACCAACCCCTCAGTCCCTCTTCACTACACCACCTACCTAATCTATCAAAAGATCTCAGGTAGCAGCATGATCAGGGAGTCAGGGAAGTTCCACCGACTGAATTTTCTCCTGTGCATAAGCATTGCCCATATCCTTCCATCCACCCTCCCCAGGACAAGGAGCTAAATAAAACTCTGCTGTTTTGAGAAAGGCACCTAATTAAGCTATAGGAGAAGGTGGTGACCAAGTGATGCATTAGAGTTCTGGGATTCTCAGACTGAGATCATCAGGCCAAGGGCACTGTCTCATAGGATTATAAGGAAGGGAGGAAAGAGGTGTAGGATCTTCTTATAAAAAATAAAGATCCACTATTTTATTTCTTATATACTTTTTACCTTTATTTTATATTACCCAGGAAAATCTCTAATAAAAGAAAGGATGTATTTTCTAATTTTTAAATGGAAAAAACTCAAACTTTTATGAAAAAAAAGTTGTAGAACTTAGAAATCTTGACACATTTTGTCAACTCTCTGTGTGTTCAAGGTCCAAACAACAATTAAGAGCAGCGAGCATGAGTAATTATGAAAGACTTAGAATAATGGAGGAAGATGTGAACACTTGGAGTAGAAACAGATTAGGACAAGAGACATAAGAGATGGAGATGGAAAGATGTGTGCACAAACCCTTTACTTTCTGGAGAAACAACAGAAAACCAACTAAAAGAATTGTCAGAGTGCAGCAAATTTGAAAATTACAAGATAATTCACACAAAAACTTAATACAAGGATACACAATTAAATACATTAAGATTATTGCATTCAAAATAAGACCCAAAATATAATTTTCTTGGATCTTACATATATTAAATATGAAAAACATTAAAATAAAATACACTTTAAATAATATAAATTAATCATTACAGACATATACCTTCTTCTACTCTAGTAAACCAAATATAGTAGAACCAGTAGAAGACAAAAAGTAGAATGAACTGACAATTCAGAAAGGAAGAAAAATTAAAAGGCCAATAAACATACAGAAGTACAAAACTTGGAGGCAAAATGTTTGGTGTTTATCCTTTCAACATTTCATGATGGCAAAGGGCACCCAAGGATTATCCAAAAGAATCTACTTAATTCATCTATTAAGTATTGATTAAAGGATGTAGACTTAGTGAAGTTCCCATTTTCCTCATAGGTTTTTGCCCCGTAGGGATGTACATAATTTCTGAGCAGAACAGATAACCCCAGATATTTATGGCCTGTTGAACATTAACCAGTGTTATATCTATAATTCAGCAATCATGCTAAAATGTCTTTGCAAAAATGTCTATAGGTACCCTAATTTTTTCCAGATTTACTGAGATATTGGCATATGATACTGTATAAGTTTAAAGTGTACAGCATGTAAAATAAAAAATAAAAGTGTACAGCATGATTTGATACATACATTATAAAATGATTATCACAATAAACATGTCCACCACTTAAATAATTACCATTATTATGTATATGGTGATAACATTTAAAATTTACACTCAACAACTTTATGTAAGACAGTATTGTTAGCTACTGTTACTATGCTGTACATTAAACCCCCAGAACTTATCCATCTTATAGCTGGAAGTTTGTACTCTTTGGACAATATCCTCCCATTTTCCCTACCCCTTGGTCCTTGGCAACCACCATTCTACTGTTTCTACGAGTCTGGCTTTTCAAAATTCCACATATAAGAAAGAATGTACAATATTTGTCTTTCTCTGCCTGACTTATTCCATTTAGCATAATGCCTTCAAGGTCCACCCATACTATTGAAAAAGGCAGGATTTCCTTCTTTTTTATGGCTGAATAATATTCCATTGTGTGTGTGCATGTGTGTGTATCACAGCTTCTTCATCCATACATCCATCAGCGGACACTAAGGTTGTTTCCATGTCTTGGCTATTGTAAACAATGCTGTAATGAACAAAGGGGTGCAGGTATCTCCTTAACACAGTAATTTCATTTCCTTCAGGTATATGCCCAGAAGTGAGATTGCTGGATCATATGGTAGTTCTATTTTTAATTCTTTGAGGAAACTCCAGACTGTTTTCCATAGTGGCTGCACAAATTTATATTTCCACCAACAGTGCACAAAATTTCCATTTTCTACACATCCTTGCCAACACTTGTTATCCCTTGTTTTTGGTAAGAGCCATTCTAACAGGTACAAGGTACTACCTGATTTGCATTTCTCTGATAATTAGTGAGCAACTTTCATGTACCTGTTGGCCATTTTGTATGTCTTTGGGAAATGTCTATTCATTCCTTTACCCATTTTTGATTTATTTGTTCTGCCATTGAGTTGTATGAGTTCTTTATATATTTTGGATATTAACCCTTTAGAACATAGATTATTTGCAAATATTTTCTCCCATTCTGTAAGTCATTTCTTCTGCTGTACAGAAGCTTTTGGGTTTGATGTAATCCCATTTCTTTTAGTTTTTATGATTTTTTTTATTTATTTGAGAGAGAGTGTATGTGCACACGCATGCACACACAAGCAGGGGGAGAGATAGAAGGGGAGGGAGACAGAGAAGCAGATTCCAGGCAGAGTGCAGAGCCAGACATGGGGCTTGACCTCATGACCCTGAGATCACGACCTGAGCTGAAATCAAGAGTCAGACACTTAACCAACTGAGCCACCTAGGTGCCCCACCCATTTCTTTGAGTGTGACTGTATATGCAGGGATTTGTTATGGGCTCTTGATTCTATTTTACTGATGTATGTGCCTGTTTTTATGCCAGTACCATACTATTTTGATTACTATAGCTTTCTGTATTAAAGTTTGAAATTAGGAAGTGTGGTATCTCCAGCTCTGTTCTTCTTTCTCAGGATTGTTTTAGCTATCTAGGGTCTTTTGTCATATGAATTTTAGGATTCTTTTTTCTATTTTGGTGAAAAAATGCCATTGTAATTTTGATAGGAATTGCATTGAATCTATAGAAGTATAAAATAAATAATTATAGAATATTTTAAAATGTTTCATAGCTATGAAAGAGCTTTGAGTAAATAAACATTTTATTCATTCTTTCAATCCATGAACATATGATAAATTTCCATTTATTTGTGTCTTCTTCAGTATCTTTAATCAATCTCTTTAAATTTTTACCTTCTTGGTTAAATTTATTTTTAAGTATCTTATTCTTTTGATGCTATTGTAAATTAGATTATTTTATTTCTTTTTCAGATAGTTCATTGTTAGTGTAAGAAATGCAAGTGTATGTTGGTTTTGTATCCTGCAACTTCACTACATTCATTTATTAGTTCTAAGGGTTTTTTTGGAGGAGTCTTTTGGATTTTCTGTATTAAAGAAAATCATATCAACTGCAAACATAGACAATTTACTTTTTCCTTTCTGATTTGGATGCCTTTTATTTCTTTTTCTTATCTATTTGCTGTGGCTAGGATGTCCAGCGCTATATCAAGTAGAAGCAGCAAGTGTGGGCATCTTTGTCTTATTTGTTCCTGATCTTACAGGAAAAGGTTTCAACCTTTCCCCATTGAATATGATGTTTGTTGTCATTTTGTCATACATGGCCTTTATTTTGTTTGGGTACATCCCTTCTACACCCAATATGGTGAGAATTTTTAATCATGAAAGGATGTTGAAGTTTGTTAAATTCTTTTTTTGTATCTATTGAGATAATCGTATGATTTTTATCTTTCACTCTATTAGTGTGGTATATCACATTTATTGATTTGTATATGGGCATCAAATTATCACATTGTACACCTCAAAGTTGCATATGTATCAATAATGTCTTAATAAAGCTGGAAAATATATAATCTATTTTTTAATTTTAAGATTCTGTCTTTACTGATGGTTGTTGAAAAGAAACGAGACTTACAGGAACATCTGAGTGGCTCAGCCAGTTAAGCATCTGCGTTTGGCTCATGTCATGATCCCAGGGTCTGGGGATCCCAGGGTCTGGGGATCCCAGGGTCTGAGGATCCCAGGGGGATCCCAGGTGTTGGGGTTAATGTAGAGCATGAAACCAGCCATACCTGGCTTACTAAAATCTAACACGGAGGCCACCGAGGGCAAGAGAAGGTTTCGGAGAAGAGCTACGCCTTTGGAATGCTGAGGCCCGCGTGACCACTCTGCTGTTGGAATACCACCAGGAGTTACCTTCCCTGAAGCTCTCTTAGCCAAACAGCCGCCCTGTGATCTAAGAGATGTGTGCATTGTCCCTTAGGCTATGTTTAGTAGAACAGGCAGATTTGCACATCCTATATTTCCCGTAAATCCTCTCAGTTTCAGTAAGACCCCTTGTCGCATATCACGTGCTTGAGAAACAGTGATAAGGATATCCTGAAGGACCAATAAAAGCAGGAGCAAAGAAGAGCAAAGGGTCTTCATCTCTGAGTGTTGACCCCCTTGCCTTCTCTTCTCTTTCACAGCAAAGTTTGGAGTAATCTTTCATCCGTCGGTACAGGGATTGCTGGCCAGGTATTATGGCTGGTTTCATGCTCTACATTAACCCCACCACCCATCTTGGGATCCCAGGGTCTTGGAATCGAACCCCGCTGTCAGGCTCCCTACCCAGCTGGGTGTCTGCTTCTCCCTCTCCTTCTGCCCCTCCCCCTGCTCGTGCTCGCTCTCTCTCTCAAATAAATAAAATGTTTAAAAAAAAAAAAGAAATTAGACTTATCAATGTAATCATTTAATCAAGAAACCATATTTGCCCCAGAGAATTCCAGTTGTCTACTTAAGTTATGACACAATATGTTTATTATTAGAAGTAAAATTTGTTCACTAAAGCTATAAAACTACTCAATACTTCTGTGATAAGTAAATCCATCACTATTAAGGTTTATAGATCTTTCTTGCTAGTCAGAAAACTTCAGCCCCTAAGTCCATCATTCTCTTTCCAGCCCTAAAAACTGTAAGTGAAGTCACACTCCAAAAAGCCTTTTTCTTTCAGATAGCAATTTCCAACACAGGGAAATAAAACAAACTAGCTTAGCAACTAAATCACAGGTACACCAAAAACAAAGCTAGAACCCTTTCTTTAGGGCTTTCAGTGAGAGCTCTCTGTCTCTGCAGCTAATCTCTAATTTGGGATAGAACCAGTTTGTTTTGTTCTGTTATTTTTTTCCTGTAAATTTGCTGGAAGCATTAATGAGATAAGGAAAAGGAAATTCATCAAATTACTGGGTAAGGATCCAAGGTCATGTGATGCTGTGAAAAGTAGTACTTTTCCACTCATGAACTTTTATAAGACTTTCCGTATCTAAAAGCAGTTTTAGGAACTGAAAAAGAAAATAGGAGCAATAAATTCTCAGGAGCAAAAAGAAATCACAAGTAATCACCACCATGAACTATAAACTGACCAGTCATGAAAAAAATCACAGGAGTGTTGAAAATGAACAAGCTGTACCACCACCTCATTTTAAGTTAACAAAAGTTTGCTAAGCCATGTCTCATTAAAAACGCCACCTAAAGTTTATTCAGGTAGTCACTACTACAATCTTCTTGAATAAAGCACTTGCCTTTGCCTCTATTTAGAGGCTAATTAGTCTCAATTTCTATCTTGTTGTTGTGGTAAAATAAAAATTAAGAGACAGAAGAAAGTGTTGAATGGAAACATTTTATCAAATCCAATCCAGAAACAGAAAAAAAAAATTAAAGATTGGTAGTTCGAAGGCAGGGCTCCTAAAAAATGTAGCACATACCAGCTTAAGAATATATAAAATAATAATAATGAATTAGGGCGCCTGGGTAGCTCAGTTGGTTGGGCGACTGCCTTTGGCTCAGGTCTGATCCTGGAGTCCCGGGATCGAGTCCCACATCGGGCTCCCTGCTCAGCAGGGGTTCTGCTTCTCCCTCTGACCCTCATACCTCTCGTGCTCTCTGTCTCTCATTCTCTCTCTCAAATAAATAAATAAAATCTTTAAAAATAATAATAATAATAATAATAATGAATTATTGCAAGAAAAGGAGTAACTATTAAAGCTGAAAAGTCCATGATCTGACTCCGTCCCATAGTGGGAAAGCAATCTCTGAATTTTGTTGATTGGTTGGCAGTATCCAGGTAGATGGGTTAGGTAAGCACTAACCCATGGGGTTAGCTGCTGGGGGTGTACTGCAAGTGAGGTACCAGACTCTAGGTCACACAGGTGTCTGCAGGGCCACTTGGCCCTGCATAGAGAAGTGAAAGGATACTTTTCAAACCACTAAAATCATGACACTCATCCAAAGTCATTCATTAATGAGCAAACTAACAAAATGTTAAAAATCACTTCAAATGGAGATTTGACTTACAGAGACTTACATTCTCTGTATTTGCATTGCCATAAACAGCATGTATTGACACTGCCATGGACAGAATCCATTTCCATTGTTCTGAACAGGAAACAAGCATTACTTTCAATTTTCTACAAATTAACTTCAATTTCTATAGGACTGTAAAATAGCCTAATCAAAGACAAAGGCCCACATTACAAAAAACCACACAATCCCACAAGATACCCCTAGCCAATGCCCTGTATTCCACGAAAGGGGGACCCACTAATTTTTTTGCCATTTCCAAGTCATTCTCAATTTTTTCCTAACAGAAAGTATTTCCTTGTTTCCCACAGCAAGACCTGATTAATTTGAGGTTTAAAAAAAAAAGTCTCCCCTCCAGTGCAGTCCAATGATGTTCAAAGGAAAGTAAAAATTCTCCTGTGGGTATCCATTGGCCAAATCTAACTGCCTCACTGCAGAGAAACTAGTCCACAAGAATATTTAAAGTGCTGTCCTAAGGTGATTTGGTCTGAGTGTATTCTTGATGAAATAAAGTTATAAATACTCAGTTGAGTTCTGAAGCTGACCTACTATGAATCAAGTTTCTCTGTTTGACCCTGATATAATAGAGATAAATAGAAATGTTTCATGTGTTTACAGTGCCTTCACCTCAAATACTCTTTCTGCACAAACAGACGTTGATTCTGAAATAAGGGGAAGAGGTGGTCTAGGAAGAGCTATCTCTATAAAGAATTTGTCAAGTCACAAATTCTTGAAGTGGAATTATTTTGCTCCAGACATGTATATAATTATTCATAAAACAATTAACTTACATAAAATTGCCAGATTATCAAGAAAAAACAATCAAATTAAAAGTCATAAAGAAACTGCCTATACAGAGAGTACAAAATCTTATCAGAAAAACTGCAGCACAAATTATAAAAATGTGGGGAAAGTATCTTTATATTTTCCTCTCTTGCTCTTTCTCTTGCGAGAAGAAATAACTGAACTCCCTGCCTTTGGAGCTTGGTGCAGCTATGGGAATAATTGTTTATAATCACAGTCTTCTCCCCTTTTCCTTTCCCACTAGCCTAGCAATTTACAGATCATGAGTATCTTACTTAAGAATGACTTCTTCCCATTTGTAACTAGTGACCTATAGAAAATTAAAAACGAGTCAGGGTGTTGCCAGTATGTATGGCTCATACAGATAAAACACAGAAACAAGCTAAAGCCAGACACTAAAGACAAGTCTGTATTTCAATAGACTGAAAATATAGAAAATAATAATTGACATGAAGGAAAACAGAGTAAAACTAACAAGGAAGTCATCATTTGGCCTCTAACCAGAAAAGACTGACTTACAACATAGACTGATAAAATCTTTCTCATTTTAGCTTTAAAAATCAACAAAAATCCTCTTCTGGCAAAGGAAGTTGGTTAAATGCCAAGGCTACTGATGGGAAGTGGTAAGGATGTAGCTTAAAAATGTTCTGTTTTGATTATATTTTTCCTTTTTTCGATGAGGACTGCACCTTAACTTCTGTTTGAAAGATAATTGTATGAAAACAATGTAGCTAGACAGAAGGTTTACATGAATTTGTGAAAAGTTTTGTTGGTTTCTCAAAAAGGCTGGATGCCTTTTGTCATTCTCGGACACTTGATGGATTCTGAGTACCCTAGATTTTAAAGGTCTTACAAGTAATTGAATTGTGTTATCACAAACTGAGTTACTCATAAAATCATTAAGTTGAAGAGTTCAGGTTTGCTGTATTACGCAAACAATGAATCATGGAACACTACATCAAAAACTAATGATGTAATGTATGGTGATTAACGTAACATAATAAAATAAATAAATTTTTAAAAAAATAAAAATTTAATGAGTGGCAACTAACTTCAATGAAAGGACTCTTATCTCAAAGACAGACTCAAGTTGATTCTTTAGGATTAGAAATCAAATAAGAGGCAAAGACTAAAATGCAGACACATGTTTGAGAAAGTGTCTGGCCTCCTCTGAATCTTGATTTGAAGCTACTGCCACTATGGTTTCTGACCTGAGAAAGTCAAAGAAATAGCCACCCATCCTTCTACTATTTTCTAAAGTAAAAATGAATTTTAAAATTCACTACAAGCATTAAAGGTTTCCACATTTGGGGACTTTTTATACTAAGTGTTTTTGTTTATAAGACCAGAAAAAATATGGTATAATTTTTTCATAGTCTCAGTTTAGGAATCTCCTAAATATTTTAAAGCATTAGTTAGTGGGGGCACCTGGGTGGCTCAGTCGGTTAAGCATCTACCTTCGGCTCAAGTCATGATCCTAGGGTCCTGGGATTGAACCCCATGTCAGGCTCCCTGCTCAGCAGGAGCCTGCTTCTCCCTCTCCTCCCCGCTTGTGCTCTCTCTATCTCTGTCACCATCTCTCTCTCTCTCAAATAAATAAATAAAATATTAAAAAAAAAAAACATTAGTTAGTGAATTTAAGGATTTTATGTGGAAATCTTCTCAAATAAAATCTTCTATGATATTAACTAAACAGTTTTACTGACTTACTGCATCAAGGAAAAACACAATTCCAAAATAGCACTTAATTAGGGAAAGTGAGAACATGGTTTCTATGGCATATGGGTTGATCTCACAGTTATTAAAACAGGTTACCAAAAACTGGGCAAATCTTTGGATTGGTTGAGGTCTTAAGGCAAAAGTTGATGCAGGCAAGGCAAGGTTTTAGGCAAAAAAAAAAAAAAAAAAATGCAATGTGAATCACAAGATATTCCCTGGTTATAATTACACAATTGATGGAGATGGTTGTTCTAGTTCTTAGTCAAGCATAACTGATGACTGTGTTTTGTCCCATCCAGAGGGTCTGAAAAAAAGTAGCCTCACTCTTAACTACATCACTGTCAGGATTTCTAGATGGCATTGATGTCACAGAAACAACAGTTTGGAGTCCGATTAGGAACTGATCTCCATGCTCCTTTTGTCAAATGATGAGTTGTTGGATCATGTGGTATGATAGTGGTTATACAGCTGCCTTTAAAACTTTGGAAATCACTTGCAATCACAATGCACATAAATTGAAGAGCAAAATAATGATTAAACACTGCAGATTGCTTCAGAGACATAATTTAAAATTACCAAACTCAAGCTAAAACAATGTGTCCCTAAATCTATTTACCTACGTGGCAAGCCAGATAAACCATCTTCTTCAGTTTAGAGATTAATTGTTTCTTCTGGCTCACATCCACGTGCAACACAAAGTGTTGGCAACAGCACAGACATAACTTACTTGGCTAGCTAATAAAAAGTCTAAAGCTATTTGTGTGTCCACTATCACATAGGCTAAAACGCTTAGAGTTGGCTATTGAGCCTCAAAGCTGTCAGAGTCAATTTTAATTTTAACTAAGGTTAATTACACATTTCTGGCCATGTTTTCCAATTAATGGTCACTTATAAAAATCTCCATTTGGATGGAACCAGAAAAAGTGAATCAGTGATTCCTCTAGGAAATTCTCCAGCTGTTAGGTCATGCAAGATTTCCTTGGGAGGATGAAGAAAAGATGGTAGTATCTGCTAATGATAAGGCCGGGTGTATTACATGAGTTCCTTGTAGTATTGGGCCATATCTGCTTGCAACAGATTGGCATCTAAGATCAGATGATATTCTAAGATGCACAGGTTGGCCTGTTACTATGCCATAAAGGAGAGACTATGAGCTAGTGAAGCTCAAATATTTCTGAAGTTTTTCTACTAGGCCAGAAGATGGGAGATGGTATGGAAGTGGAGTTTTTGTGTGAGAATGCCTTGCAGAGCTCCTTAATGAAAGCCTCGTCATTCCCCAAATGGGAAACTGAGGAAAATTTTGCCAGTGTGAGAGCCATGGATCTTTAACAAAGACTATGACATTCTGAAAACAAACATAGAAAAACAAAAACGTATTCACATCCCATTGTAGGAGTAATAATAGGAAGTCAATTTAGAAGTATTCAAATAGGTTGTGAGATTCTGGCCCCCACATATGCCTAACCTTTAGAGTTTTGCCAGGATTATACTGTTGGGAAAAAAAGGCATGTATTAGAGGTACTCTAAGTGATTTTTTCAAAAATTCCCTAGCAATAATGGTTTAGAATGATGGCAAACTTTGTCCTTGCTATGACAGATCAGTTCATAGACTGTCGAAACAAAATTCTACCTGAAATCATCTGCAACAACAAGACAAGTATCCTGGCAATGCCAGAGATTATCTTCATATAATTTATATCCATATCATTTCAAATATTCGTTCTTTGATGTTGGAAACCAATTTTGGCATTCTATGACCTCTTTGAACTCCTCCAAAGTCCTATTTAGGGGAAGTATCACAAGAGCAAGCACCTTTATAAGGGCTTTATACGGACTCCCTACAATGGGGCATTCTCACACAATAATTCCATTGTCCCTATTATCTCCAATCTTCTGGCTTAGTAGAAAACACCAATGTAATTCTCAAAATTAGTCAAACTTGCCTTATAAGATAACTAATTGCAATGCTTCTTAATTTACATGTTCCTTTAAATTTTATCTGGTGTGGAGACAAGTTAAGAAGGACATTTGTAAATCCTTGATCAGAATGGATGAGGCCAAGATCTATAAAGAACTTCTCAAACTCAACACCCAAAAAACAAATAATCAAATCAAAAAGTGGGCAGAAAATATGAAAAGACACTTCTCTGAAGAAGACATACAAATGGCTAACAGACACATGAAAAAATGTTCATCATCATTAGCCATCAGGGAAATTCAAATCAAAACCACATTGAGATACCACCTTACACCAATTAGAATGGCAAAAATGGACAGGGAAAGAAACAACAAATGTTGGAGAGGTTGTGGAAAAAGGGGAACCCTCTTACACTGTTGGTGGGAATGCAAGCTGGTACAGCCACTTTGGAAAACAGTGTGGAGGTTCCTCAAAAATTTAAAAATAGAGCTGCCCTATGACCCAGCAATTGCACTTCTGCGCTCCAAAGACACAGATGTAGTGAAAAGAAGGGCCATATGCACCCCAGTATTCATAGCAGCAATGTCCACAATAGCCAAACTGTGGAATGAGCCGAGATGCCCTTCAACAGATGAATGGATAAAGATGTGGTCCATATATACAATGGAATATTACTCAGCCATCAGAAAGGATGAATATCCAACTTTTACATCAACATGGATGGGACTGGAGGAGATTATGCTAAGTGAAATAAGTCAAGCAGAGAAAGTCAATTATCATATGGTTTCACTTATTTGCGGAACATAAGGAATAGCATGGAGGACATTAGGAGAAGGAAGGGAAAAATGAGGGGGATGGGAATTGGAGGGAGAGATGAACCATGAGAGACTATGGACTCTGAGAGACAAACAGGGTTTTAGAGGGGAGGGGGTGGGGGGATTGTATTAAGGAGGGCACGTACTGCATGGAGCACTGGGTGTTATACGAAAACAATGGATCGTGGATCACCACATCAAAAACTAATGATGTATTGTATGGTGACTGACATAACATAATGAAATAAATAAAATAAAATAAATAAAATAAATAAAATAAATAAAATAAAATAAAATAAATAAAATAAAATAAAATAAAATATCTTCCCATAAAAAAAAAAAATGGATGAGGCAGGGCTCCTAAAATATGTAACACATACCAGCTTAAGAATATATAAAATAGGGGCACCTGGGTGGCTCAGCCATTAAGTGTCTGCCTTCGGCTCGCGTCATGATCCCAGGGTCCTGGGATCGAGCTCCGCATCGAGCTCTGCATCGGGCTCCCTGCTCAGCGGGAGGCCTGCTTCTCCCTCTCCCACTCCCCCTGCTTCTGTTCCTGCTCTCGCTAACTCTGTCAAATAAATAACTAAAATCTTTAAAAAAAAAAAAAAGAATATATAAAATAATAATAATGAAGATGCATCACAAGATATTTGTGTGTGCGCATGCATGCGTGTGTGTGTGTGTGTGTAAGAGAAAAAAGAGAGAGAATTAAAAGGTAAGTTTAATGTGAATTAGAAGATAAAACAAATTTTATTTTTAAGCTGATAGACTTCAAGCAAATGGCTATAGTTCAGGGAAGGAACCCAGGCTAAGTTTTAAATTAATAAAGCCTTGTCAAATATTATCTCAATTAGTCATAACCGTAAATCTGTGAATTCTGGTGCAGTGTTGGAAGAAACTGAAATTCAGAGGGGTTAAGTGACAGGTAAGATAACACAGCAAGTGAGTTGGTGCCGTTGGGACCAAAAGCTCTGAATTGTAACTGCAAATTTTGTGTGATGCTATACTGCCGTTCATTTTAAACTTATTTTAAGACAAAGATTGTGATATTTGGGGGAATAGGCAAATCTATATACTGGGCACCCCAGATCTGTCCTGCCTCCTGTTTTTTTGATAAAGTTTTATTGGAAATCAGCAATGTCTATTCATCTATGTATTGTCTATGGCTACTTCAATACTACCACAGCATAACTGAGTGATCGCAAAAGATATCATACAGCCCACAAATCTGAAACTATTTACAATCTGATCCTTGTTGACACAAAATGAACAAACTTTATAGAATCTCTAAAAGTAAGAAAGAAACTTTATTCAAGCCCAAGTTAGGACAGCTGCCCAGGAAACACACTCTTCACAGGGAAGAAAGTGTCTGTAGACTGAACAGTTTTCAAAGAGTTCTGTACTTTTTTATATCTTGTAAAAGCTCAAAAGATTACAGATTACCATATAGGCAGGAATCACAAGTTCTATTTTTTTTTTTTTAAGATTTTATTTATTTATTTGACAGAGAGAGACACAGTAAGAGAGGGAACAGAAGCAGGGGGAGTGGGAGAGGGAGAAGCAGGCCTCCCGCTGAGCAGGGAGCCCGATGCGGGGCTCGATGCGGCGCTCGATCCCAGGACCCTGGGATCATGACCTGAGCTGAAGGCAGACGCTTAACGACTGAGCCACCCAGGTGCCCCTGGAATCACAAGTTTTAATATCAAGGAATGCAGGGAGTAGGAGCATTGATCAGTATCTTTAAGGACAAGATGGTTTTCCTTTAGGCTACTCATTTACAAAGCAGGTCTACAATGTATGCTTGATGGGCCGTAAGTTAGGCTTTTGTTTTAAAAAAAAGTGTCATCACACACTGAAATAAAGCTCTCAGACACCAATCTGAGTTGTTGTGCATGGCTGCCTCTGCAAAGGAGAGTAGTGATATACGAAGTTGGTCTTTATGGACAACCTGTTGCTTACTTAAAGACGTTCCCATAACTAACAAGTTTATAACAGACCGAAAAATAGATCAGAGAGAAATCAAAAGTAAATATTGCACTCCTGAAAGAAAGAAAAAAGTGAGTTCAATGGTCACTCCATCACAGGCATGGAGTGCCTGTAGTTCCTACCTGGATGAGCAGACGTCCTTTCCCTTTCTCCGGCTTGAGGAGTGACGTGTGTGCAGGCAGGGAGTACATGGAGTAAGTGACCACCAAAGACAAATGTTTCTCCTCTCATTTACTCCCCGGATGAGTGTTGAGTGCATTGAGCTGCAACAAGGATCTGACTGTTTTCAGTCCAGAAATTTCAAAGAAGGCCCAGTTTTCTGGACATTCCTTTGCTTTTCAATTAGTCTCATCTAGGGAGGCGTATGTTTATTAAATCTTATCTAGTCAGGCATTATGAATTCCCACAAAAAGTTAAGGTACAGACATACTGACTTAGAAAGAAATCTAAAATGTCAGGTCTTTAGAGTTCTTTCTTTCATCACCCTTTACAGAAAGTTTGCCAGCACCTGATCTATTTGACTGAAAATAAAGTCGAGAACATTCTTCAACATATGGAACACAGAATGAAAGCAAGAATTGTAAATTAGAATATGTAAGTAACCACAGATCTTAAAGAAGATTACTGCTTCTTACCCATAACCAAAAGGCTAAAATAACAAAGCAGAACAAGTGAAAGGAAGATAAGAGACATGAGACACAGATAATAAAGCATGATGTTAACAAATGTATCAATTATAGGGCAGGATAGCCTGAAAACAGTAATATGCTTATCCTGAGAAACAAATTTATTTTAATCATTATCTATTATGTGTAACATGTATTACTGACATGGTTGTTTAGGAACTGAAAAATAAGGGCTAAGGTAATCTATGATTTCTAAACCATTAACATGAAACCATTAATAAAAAAGTTTCTTTTTTTTTTTTCGGCAAAGAATGTCATCCATTCTTCAGTGAGAACAAAATTGATCACCGTATGAGTGAGGAAGGTCCGCGAACACGTGGTTATATATAATAGGAAGATGGTCCCCGCCCCATTCCATCCAGTTCAAGGTGGTGACGAAAAAGGATCCTGAACTCACCCCTCCCACAAACACACCTTATCCACATTATCTATGGAACAGCTTCTTCTGAAAAAAACAAACTAAAAACTGACTCCCACGTCAAGAAAGGCCCACATCTAAGCAGGTAGGAGAGGCTGGGACACAGTGTAACCATAAACCCCAACCCCAGCACTGCAACTGACAGGGAACTCAAAACCGTGAGCTTTTCCCCGAAGAGTGGAGGGCTTGAACCCCACATCCGTCACCCCCCGCTCTCAAGACGAGCACCTGCCGAGCCCCCAGAACAGCTAGCTTTGAAAAACAACAAAGCCGGCATCCGCGAGACCCGCAAGTTTAGAAGGACCCGAAAAACAGCTCTTAAGGGGCCCACGCGCTTGGACTCACCCGCCTCAGGGCCCGACGTGGAGGCAGCAGATGGAGGGACGACCAGCCTTTGTGTGGGGGAGGCTCTCTCGCTTTTTTTACGGTCTTGCAGCATTGGCCTGAGGGGCAGGCGTCTGATTCAACGCACATGTGGACGCTTGCGGGTGGGGGGCGGCCCTCTCCCTTGATGGAGACTGGCGGGCGCCAGCTTGGCGTCTCCCTCTGCGGAGCCCCGAGCGCCAGTCCCTCGTGGAGGGCAGGTTTTTCCTGCGTCTTGCGTGCTTGTCTTCGTGGCTGCCGCCTGGGGATGCCCTTGATGCCCAGGCTCTGGTGACCACGGGTGCTAGTGTTCCTGGATGCCACAGGACTGTAACCATCAGAGACACAGTTCTTGGCAGGCTGCCACCCCCAGGGCGCTGCTAAGGCTGAGGCAGCCCAGCGTTTCCGTGAAGAAAGACCCGTGTGCTTGTTCGGAAGCTTCTGCCTGAGGCGCGGGCTTCAGGTTTGGCTCACGCGTAGGGGCCTGGTGATGGACGGATCTCGCGCTCTCCTGCTCTCAGGGACTGTCGCAGGTGCTCAGCATGTCGCTCTCCCTCTGCCTCGTACGGCTCACTGGTATCGCCCAGACAGGCGCGTATACGCTCATCTGGAGCCCCGATTTTTGTGACTGCCATTCAGGGGACACCTCTGGATCGCCTGGCTCTAGTGGGTCACAACGCTTATGCTTGTGGTCTCATAAAGCTGTGTGTATTTGCGTTTCTTTTATTTTTTAAATTTTATTTTATTTTTCTTCCGGCTTTATTAAGATATAGTTGACATAAAACGTTGTATAAGCTTAAGGTGTAGGAGTGATAATTTGATACACTTATATATTATCATTACAAAATAATGATCACAATAGGCTTAGTTAGCACTTCCATCACCTCATAAAATTACCATTTTTTATTTTTGTGGTGTATATTAAATACTTTAAAAGCTACGCCTTAAAAGGGGCGCCTGGGTGGCTCAGTCGTTGAGCGTCTGCCTTCGGCTCAGGTCATGGTCCCAGAGTCCTGGGATCGAGCCCCGCATCAGGCTCCCTGCTCGGCGGGAAGCCTGCATCTCCCTCTCCCACTCCCCCTGCTTGTGTTCCTGCTCTCCCTGTCTCTGTCAAATAAATAAATAAAATCTTTAAAAAAAAAAAAAGATATAATATAATAGGCTCAGGGCTCCTGGGTGGCTCAGTAGGTCAGGCTCCCTGCTCAGTAGGGGCGCTGCTTCTCCCTCTCCCTCTGTCCTTCTCCCTGCTCCTTCTCTCTCTCTCAAATGAATAGATAAAATCCTTAAATATATATATTTATAGAGAGAGAGAGATATTATAGGCTCAGTTTTCTCATCTGTTAATGAGGATAAGACTTCTTTCACTTTTATGCTGAAGCACTGAACATAGTCATAAGCTGCTTAGATGCCCCTTAAAAGAACTTGTTGGGGCGGCTGGGTGGCTCCCTGATTAAGCACCCACCTCGATCTCAGCTCAGGTCTTGATCTCAGGGTTGTGAGTTCAAACCCTACATTTTGTTCCACGATGGGCGTGGAGCCTACTTAAAAAAAAAGAGTGGGGGCTGGTGCTTGGGTGGCTCAGTTGGTTCAGTGACCAACTCTTGGTTTCAGCTCAGGTCATGATCTCTGAGTCCTGGGATCCAGCCCTGAGTTGGGGCCTAGGCTGGGCAGGGAGTCAGCTTGAGGATTTCTCCCCGTTTGCCTTCCCCCCACACACACACAAGAGCCTGCTTGTGCTCTCTCTCTCTCTCAAATAAATAACTCTTTTTTAAAAAAAGAAGAAAAAGAAGAAATACTTGTTGCCCCAGCCGTCAGCTCCTGCAAGACTGTTTTCAGAGCATGTCCTCATCCAAAGACTGATTGCAGTGGGGATGGAAGGGTGTGTGCGCCCATCTTAGCCTGCTGCTGTGTAGCCCTAAAAGGCTGGACAACACTTTCTCATGTCTGCATTACAGTTTGAGTTCTCACTCTGCCCAATCCACCTCTTCCCTTTCCCTGCCACAGCTAGTGATCCCTATAAAATATCCTGCATGCCAGACCTTAAATATATATAGTGGACTGCTTGGATTATCACAAAGGTTTGAGAGACAACAGTAAGAGAGAGCTAGGGTAGGGTTGAACAATAAGTTTTCTCTCCTACATGAGGCCCCTCCTTCAAAACTGGAAGAGGTAGATGTTTTATTTAATGTAGAGAAACCAACACAGAGAGCCAAGAGAAATGAAAAGAGAAATATGTTCCAAACAAAAGAACAAAATAAGAACTCAGAAAGATGGTCCATTCTTCTAGAGGATTGGCTTTTAGGAACAGAAAATTAATCAATAGTCACTTGGAAATTTTGTGTTTCAATAAAGCCATTTAGTGATTTTTTTTCTAAAACCCATAAGCTGACTGAACACTCTCCTCTTTGCCATTTCATCTCTCTGTTCCTGAAGAATGTATATATGTATATATGACTAGATTTAGAAAAGGAGTTAAGACTGCATCAAATCTGGCTATAAATTTATCAAGATGTGTTGAAGGAGAGGGCCACATATGGAAAAAAATCAGTGGACCAAAGAATAAAATCACCACAATAATATGAGCTGACAGAGTAAAAAGAGCCTTGAATGAACTACCTGAGGAGTGTTCCTGAAGAGTGGCGAGGAAGAAGATATAAGAGAGGATGAGCAAGAAGAAAGCAGCCAAGGAAATGAACCCACTATTAGCAGTGACCGTAAACACCAGTTTATAAGTATCTGCACAGGCAAATTTGATTAGCCAAGGTATGTCACAGTAAAAGCTATCTAATACATTAGAGCTACAGAGGGGCAAGTTTACCACAAAAGCTGGTTGGGCCAATATGTGAATGAAACCAATGGTCCAGACAACCACTAAAATCAAAATGCACATTCATGGGTTCACGATGGTCAGGTAGTGGAGAGGCTTACATATGGCCATATATCTGTCAAAGGCCATGGCAATGAGCAGTATATCTCATTGCCTCCAACAGCATGGCAAAAGAAGACCTGAGCTAGATAGCCCCCAAAGGAGAGGACTTTCTGCTTCCTGAAAAGATCACAAAGCATCTTGGCTGCTGCAGTGGAGCAAAATATCAGGTCAATGATGGAGAGATTGGCTAACAGAGAATACATGGGGAGGGGAGGGTATAAGGGTCAGAAGTCACAGTGACCCCTACTAGAAGGATTCCCATCATCCTAGACATATATAAAAGACAATAAAAGCAAAAAAGAAGCTGGATCTCCCAGGAATTGGAGAGTCCCAGGAACACAAACTCAGACACCCCGGGGTAATTGGCTCCATCCATTGGTTCATTTGGTAGGTTTACGCTCCTGATACCTAAAGAAAGTGATAGAATTTAAATTCGTACTATCACATTAATACCCTCTATGGAAAAAGTATATAAAATTTGGAAGACAAATATTACCTGAGCATTTCACAAAAATCAAATAACATCCTT
Organism: Mirounga leonina; assembly: GCF_011800145.1. Taxonomy (NCBI): domain Eukaryota; kingdom Metazoa; phylum Chordata; class Mammalia; order Carnivora; family Phocidae; genus Mirounga; species Mirounga leonina. The sequence continues at coordinate 10,516,806 of NW_023270839.1, forward strand.
TTGGCCACTATTACTGTAGTTACATATGATAGCAACTGAGTTGCCAAATAGCCTTGCTAACATAAGGAGTGGTGCCTGGGAAAAATTTATTTAAATGACAAATCTTTCATATACCATGTAAATTATTTTTTCTGATCACTTTTTGGGAGTAGCAGCTAACTCAAATTTAGGTATTTAAGCAAATGGGACTTTTGATAGAATAAAAAGCCAAATAAATTTGGAACATCTGGTTCTGTCCAAATATAATGGGCCTCAATGAGGTACATCAGAAAGAAGAATTGGACAAGGAATTGCTGAATAGACAGGAGAATTTACTTGAACTTCTTTCACATTAAAAAAAACATTGGAGAGAATAACAGGGTGGATCATTGTTCATGTTGGTGGTCGAGTTAACTAAGGTCTAATGGGTGAGGAGGAGCGAGCATGGGGTACAGAGTGGCAAGGAAAATGCTTCTAGCAGAAGGAACAGCAGATAAGTCTTGGAGACAGGAGAGAGCCACGCATCTTTTATCCTTCAAAACCTGCTCAAAGATTTCCTTTTCCAGAAGCCTCCCCAGTATAGGCCTCCAGCACATATTGATGATTCCATATATTTTTGGCATTTTCAGGTACTGATCCAAGCAACCCAGAAAGAAAATGTGCATAAAAATAAAATCAGTGATTTCAAGTTAATTTCTGTGAATGGTGTAAGATAGAGGCCTAGTTTCATTCTTTTGCATGTGAATATCCAACTATCCAGCACTATTTATTGAAAAGAATGTCTTCTCCAGTGAGTAAAATGTTAATGGTAGAACCTAAATGGTGGGTAGGCAGGTATTCACCATAAAATTCTTTCATCTTTGCAGTATGTTTGAAATACTTTCAAAATAAAATATTTCAGAGGGAAGGGAAGAATATATCTAATAAAATGATGATGTTCTACCAAAGATGGCATGCAAAGTACAATCTCCAAAATCTCCTAAAGCCATTTGGGGAAAAAAAAAAAGTCCATTAGATTGTAAGTCTCTTAAAAGCCAGGAGCTAAATATGGAGTTTATTCATTCAACCTATTTTTTGACCATTACCTGTGTGCTAATTCCTAGACAAGGAGCTTGGAGCCCAGTGAAGAGACACACACATCCAAACAAAGCAATTTAATCCAATCTGGATAGCTATTATACTATAGCTATTATACTATACTATATATAGATTATACTATATTATAGTATAGCTATACTATAATGCATGTTCAATGCAGTGGGTAGTAACATAGAAGAAAGAAACCCTAAATCTACCTGGGGGGATCTGGGAAGGTTTCCCAGGGAAAGTAGCATTTGAGTAGAGACTTAAAGAGTTTGAGAGAGGAATGAATGGGAGGTGAGAGTTTAGGGTGCCTGAGAAGACATTCCAGGAAGAGTTCCAGGTGGAGTGCAGCCTGTGACATGGCATGTTTGGCATGTTTGAGAAACTGTAGTCATTTAGTACTCATGCAACATTACGTACAGTGTGGAGAGTGGTAGGAGAAGAGACAGAGAGCTTTTTAAAAATATTGTGCCCACCCCATGGGCGCCTGGGTGGCTCAGTCGGTTAAGCGTCTGCCTTCGGCTCAGGTCATGATCCCAGGGTCCTGGGATCGAGCCCTGCATCGGGCTCCCTGCTCAGCGGGAAGCCTGCTTCTCCCTCTCCCGCTCCCCCTGCTTGTGTTCCCTCTCCCGCTGTGTCTCTCTCTGTCAAAAAAATAAATTAAAAAATCTAAAAAAATAAAAAAATAAAAATAAAAATAAAAATATTGTGCCCATCCCAGACCAATTAAATCAGAATCTTTGAGAGATGGGCCAAGAGTCTAAGTATTTTTTGAAAGCACATCAGGTCATTCTAATGCACAGCTACTGTGAGAAACTACTGCTCTACTCTATGCTTCTCTTTGTTTTTTTGTTTGTTTGTTTTTTAAAGATTTTTATTTATTTATTCATGAGAGATAGAGAGAGAGAGGCAGAGGCAGAGGGAGAAGCAGGCTCCCCGCGGAGCAGGGAGCCCGATGCGGGACTCGATCCCAGGACCCTGGGATCATGACCTGAGCTGAAGGCAGACGCTTAACCGACTGAGCCACCCAGGTGTCCCTCTATGCTTCTCTTTGTACTCCCAAGAATCTTGTACATCCCTTTTTCTTTTTTTTTTTTTGGAGAGAGGGAGAGGGGCAGGGGTAGTGGGAGAGAGGGAGACAGACAGAATCCCAAGCAGGTTCCAGCACAGAGCCAATGTGGGGCTCAAGCTCACAACCCTGAGATAGTGACCTGAGCCAAAATCAAGAGTCAGACCCTTCCCCCCTGAGCCACCCAGGCACCCCCTTTGTGCATCCCTTTATCACTATACTTACCTCATAACATTGAAACTATTTCTCTGTATCTCACAGAAAAGAAGCTCCTCAATGGCAGGGATGCTTTCTTATTTTTCTCTTTATCTCCAGTGCCTTGCACTCTTTCTGTCACTTAGTAAATACTCTATAAGTATTTGTTGATCTGAGCAAAACTAAAATATAAAGGATAAAATTAGACCAGAGCTCAAGTATTAACCTCCCTCAGTGTCTCCCCAAAGGCCATTCATGTCCATGACCCACAAACTCCCTTTCATTCACCGGGGATGACAGACAGCATATGCTTTATGAACTACACCTATAATCAGTCAGCTCAATTATACATTATCCTTAAGCCATAGAGTAGTCTGAAACAGAACAATTGCAAACCTCTTTCATTTTAGCTGGGGAAAAAGGTGTGTATTAATTAATAAAATCTTAATTTTTAAAATAAACAAATGATACTTTGAAAAAATCTCACAGAATGACTTGATCGAAGAAAAATTATCAACTAATATATTAATTTTTAAGTAAGTTTTAATTGTACAGAAAGCACATAAGTCTATTCTCATTTTAAAATCTAGAATACCACCGATAAAACCAAAGACCTTTTGATCATAACCCTTAATCCAGACCCCTGCCCTCTTCTCTAGGGGTAAATGATACATGGTATGTATTCTTCCAGACCTTTTTTATGCTCTACATTTATATCTATTCACCTGTGTAAATAAATATGGCTCTAGTTAATTTCTTTTTTAGATATTTTTATAGATATTTCGGGGTATTGATCAAAGTCCAGACAGGAAGAGAGGTCACATTCAAATGGGTGATTGAAGAGAGTTGACTACAGGAATTATATACAAGTGTTTAGGCAGGGTTAAAGGAGCCAACAAAAGACTGTAAAGGCACCCAGGGCTGGCAAGAGAAGTGAGCTCTTATCATTCCTGGAGTTACATAAGATGGGGAAAGAATGGTTTCTAAGACCACAAGTAAAATCTGTAGCTAGAGAGGAAGGTGACCCAAGAGGAGCTGTGAAAATAACACAGCTGTTTCTGTAACTTATCACAGGCCTATAATACATCCTGTAGTATAGGATGTTATCATTCCAAGTAGTGCCCCAACTAGCGCTGTAACTGCACCTCAGCAGGTCATTCCACTAATCTATTACTGATGGAGCATGTAGGTAGATTAATGAATTCCATATGTGTGTGAGTATACTTCAATTGCTATAAAATGTATCCCCTGGTAAGATGCAATGTTCTGTAGATATAGTAGTAATAGTAAGACATTCTATAAATCTGCAAATGACTGTGCTGGCAGATGCATTGAGGGTGTATCACTCAAGAGTTTGATCAGAGAAGTGGAACTACTATGAGTGATTTAAAAGAAGGCAATTTCTTATAGGGATTAGACTTTATGCAATGTGGAATCCGTTAAGCAGTCTAGGTAAGTTTGTTACCACTGAATGTCATGCTGGGCCTGAAGCCCAACAGTCTGGAAGGGAAAATGGACAGGAAGTGAAGATGACCAACGACAAACTTGAACTATGTCTCTCACTGCTTCTAATTTTGATGATGCAGGTGGCCTACCTAATAAACTGATGCCCTTCATTATAAAGACGCAGTTGCACCTGGCCCAGGATTTGGAGGAACTGAAGATGGAGATCCAGTAGGAGCTAAAGGAGCTACAGGCCCAAGTTGTTGTCCCACATCAGCAAGGTGAGCCAGCAACATGTATGAGCTATAATGGTACTTGCCCTATACCGTCCTTCAGAAGTGTACTGCTTCACTTCCATCTTCCAAATCTCACACAAACTTTTCTTGTGGTGAACTCTAACATGGAAACATGCATGGAAGGGAATTCTGGAAACATAGTTCTGGTTTAGCTAAGTTGACAGAGTATGAAGCCATGACAACAGACTAGCAAGGCAAATCCATTGTGAAATATATATCTATTCCTTGGGGTGCCTGGGTGGCTCAGTTGGATAAGCATCCAACTCTTGATTTCAGCTCAGGTCATGATCTCAGGGTTGTGTGACTGAGCCCCACGTCTGGCTCTCTGTTGGGCATGAAGCCTGCTTAAGATTCTCTTTCTCCCTCTCCATCTGTCCCTCTCCCATTCTCCCTCCCTCTCTGGAAAAAAATATAAAAATAAAAAATATATATATACATATGGAGGTATATGTATACATGTATGTATCCATATGTGTGTGTGTGTGTGTATAATATATATATTTCTGCTGGGATAAATCACTGCCTCCATGATAAAAGAGATCCAGTGTAATCAGTGTGCCACTAGGTAGCTAGCTAATCCCCCCAAGGAATGGTGCCAAATTGGTTTCAGCCATTGACAGTTTGGGACTCAGCAATGGTAGTAGACAGATCCACTTTATTGAAGGAAAGTCCATGGTAGTGAGCCCATGCATAGTTTCCATCCCTATTACCATAACCACTTTACACATGAGCCCAGTGAGCAAGCACTGGAGTGGTTAGGGACAAGGCTGACTAAAATTTAGTGAATGGGTATCTAATCCACATAATTAATAGCCTTCTCTAAAATGGATGCCCTCTACTGGGCATTTACATGAAAATATCTTCATTGAGTACAGGATTTAATTAACCAAATCTAGCAGGCCATTTATAACACTCCAGGTACTCATATCAATACATTAATATCTGAATATCAGGTGAGTACTTGTACCCTACCTGATTTAGTCTCATATTTTGTCTTTTGCAGCCTAATAATCTTAAAATTCACTCACATACATATCCCCCAGACTTTACCAATACTGGCAAGATCCTACAATTGCTTTGGTATAAAACTGTATATTATCAGAACAGTCCTTGTACTTCTCTCTTCAGAATATGTTGGGACCGAACTCTTGAAATGGTCCTAAACACAACAGTTCCAGGTAAAGCCAAAAATATATTTTTATTCAAGGAAAGACTGGTTCATTCAGACTTCAATGAAGGTCTTGTTCTGCCAGCAAAAAGGGTAAGGAGCTGGGAGATCAAGTGACTATGACATTTGCTTGTATATGATTTATATCCTTGCCTTTCACTTGAACTTTATTCCATAAAAGCACAAGTGATAATCTGAGTAAAAATATGTATCTTCCTTGTCTGAGGGATATGTGCCACATAGGATCAAAGTCCAGTGTGCCCCAGACAAGGAAGATATACAGGTATTCCTCTATGTGAGCCAACCATTCCCAGGATCCCATTGTGAGGGTCTGTTTCCTGGGACTTCTCTTTATACAAATAGTTATGTTAGGGTTCCACCAGGAAAAAATGTCTCATTCAAATGGAGTAAATGGGAAAAATATAATGAATAAGGGTGTAGGTGGTAATAAGGTAATAACAAATCAGCAAGGAATGTTAAAGTATCCAGGACTTGTAACTACAGGGTGCTATTACTATCCCTAAAGCTGATAAACAATGGGAGGAAACACTACCATAAACCAGAGAAAGAGCTACTGGAATAGAATAAGACCACCAACAAGAACTGAGGGTTTTGGTGGAGGAATGCAGTAATTGTCAACACAAAGTACAGAAGGGAGGAAGCTGAGGGACTTAATACCCACGTTTCACTCTTCATGTCCTCCAGATCTCTACAATAGCCTCCATTAGCTACACCCAAGCAGAAGTCAAAGAGCACAGCAACTGGTTGATTTAGTCCATAAAGTTCAGTTTACAGGGCACAGAGGAGAGGAGAGTCGACACAATGAAAATTAGATATGGAAAGACAATTAGAGAATAGCCATCAGAACAGTTTAACATTCTCCCATAAGTGAACATCTGGGTTTTCCCAATGTTGCTTTTATAAGATAATAACAAAAATTGTTATATGTGTTGTTATACATATGTCTGAGTGCTTCCAAAGGATATATAATGAGAAGTGGAGTTTCTAGGAAATATTTTATGAAGTTTCATTTTTAATATATATTGTTAAATAGTCCCTTGACCACATAGAAGTCCCATGACCACAACTGTTTAACTAATGAACAGAAAGAATGCATTCAGATAGTAGTCATATGAGAGACTTACCAGTTAGGACAAAGGATAATTACATTAGCATTGGACAGAGTTTATTGATGCCTTCCTTTCTACTGGGTTGGTGGACTCATGACCCATAAAGAGTGGAACTACCAGATCAGAGGAGCCCTGGGTGTTATCATCATTATAGGACTTGGATCCTTTATAAACCCATGAAAAATATATCAACATCTTAGCCAATAAACCTACATTCTAACTGCGTTATCAGTTGGACTTTTTTTCCAGATTTTAAGACTGGAATTTTATGCCACAAAGCTGAGGAAATTTCTACATTTGTCCCACACTGCATATGGGCTTTCAGCCTAGAGAATTTATTTAATTTGAATTTCCCTAATTAATAGTGAAGTTCAGCATTATTCATACTGTTTCTTAATTTTAAACTTTTTAAATATCTTAAAATATAAACTGTTTCTATGTCTTATGTATCGAATGCTTGTATCAGTTAGGGTCCCATCAGGAGAAAATGACATATTAAAATGTAAAAATGAGAAAAATCTAATTTAAAAATATTTTGTAAATAAGAGGTAATCTGACTCTAGCTTTTTCCCTTGGGTTTGTCTCTTAAAAGCTCTGAAGTGGTCACTGAGCTTCAGCTCATTTATAAAACACTGGCATTAGTCAGAATCATGGAATTGATAAAATCATGATTTTAGGGATCATTTACAGTAGGATCCAGTCTGTCTTAGAAATGGATTCTATCAAAACCTGATTGGAACCAGTTTACCACCCTATTGGTTCCCTCATTAGTAAGTTACATAAATAATTGACACATGTTCACTTTATATGAGTTATATTTTTAACTTTTTGAAATTGTTCTTTGACTGCTCTGAAGGTCCCATCAATATATCCAAGTAGACTCACAACAAGGAATGTTCCTCATAGGATGTTTAAGCCAAGCATGTCTCTTCTTGGTTTGCATAATGAATCCCAACCAGCAGTAAAACATTACCTTCACTGACACTCTGATCTTGGTTTTGTTTTTCTGCTTTGGTAGTTTTTTGTTTGTTTGTTTTTGGTTCTTGACCAAGTTTGGTTCCAATCCTGGTTGGCACAGGACTGATAGATTATTTCTCATTGGTTGTAACAGAGAATATGAATTAGGTTTCATGATCTGATTGTTTGGTAATCTCTATTGGGATGGTAAGGACCTATTCTCTACCAGATGAGAGATGAAAGATAAAATTTGGTTTGTTACGTGACTTTTTTTTTAATCTGTTTGTCTCCATTTTTTCAATCTGTTTGTCTTGCTTCCATTGGATGTAGAATTTGTCTTGTTTCCATTGGTAACAGAATAAAAGTTTCATTAGAGATCTAGTGTGAGATTTTGTGTATCAATTAATCTATACTTTTAATTTTTTGGTGAACCCAAGTCCTGATCACTAGCTGAAATTCTAGAACTGACCTAGTAGTTTTATGTGTGACTGTGTTTCTGTAATTGAGGAAAGTTTTCCTCTCGTTTTATGAATGTGAAATACTTTCCTACTTCCAGAATGTATTAATAAATATAAACCCTCCTCAAGGAGTTCTGTTAGTATTGCTTTGTGGAGATTAATAAGTGCTGCCTTAAATCTACTATTCCCCAAATTCCAAAAAAATAAAGTCAGATTTCTGCTGTTTTATATATGAGATGTTTTTCATGGGGAAAAATCTCATAGAAATTATGGCTCAGAATGTTTTTCTGTGGCTCAGAACATTTTAATGTGAGAATCCAAATATAAATAATCAAAATAAAAGTTTGCACACAGACTGGTTTGGTAACATGTTTTATAAAATAGCTATAGGTCTGTTTGTGATTTTATCAGAATGGAGTATAAAGGAAGCATTTAAAATTATGGAAAATGTAAAATCAGTTGTTCAGTCATTTGGAAATATAATTCAGTTTTATAGTGAGTCTACTGAAATATAATTTCTAAGATCCTGAGTTGTTTTTAAGATTTTGGGTTAGTGTTAATAAAGTAATTAGTAGATATTCACTGGATAATTTTTAAATGAGATTCAGTATTGAAACATTGGGGGTGTGTGTGTGTGTATGTGAGTGTATCACTTTACTCATACCTTTATAGGGTGTATCTTTGGATCGTGTTAATAAATTTGTTCATTTTTACTACTCCAAGAAAGGAGACTCTTAACTATAGGAAAGAAACTGAGGGTTGCTGGAGGGGCGGTGGGTGAGGCAATGGGATAATTGGATGATGGGCATTAAGGAGGGCACTTGATGTAATGAGCACTGGGTGTTATAGGCAACTGATGAATCACTAAATTCTACCCCTGAAACTATTAATACACTATATGTTAACTAAATTGAACTTAAATTAAAAATTTTAAAAATAACAATAATAAAGGGGATTAACATAACAATAAAAAATTTAAAATAATAATGATGATGATGATGTTTAATACCATTAAGAAGGTATAATTAGAATGTTTGTGAAAACAGGGGATTATATTTTGAACATTCCTGAGTCTTCTTAGTCTATTAACATAATAATATAGGAGAGGCAATTCTTTTTTTTTTTTTTTTTAAGATTTTATTTATTTATTTGACAGAGAGACACAGCGAGAGAGGGAACACAAGCAGGGGGAGTGGGAGAGGGAGAAGCAGGCGTCCCACAGAGCAGAGAGCCTGATGCGGGACTCGATCCCAGGACCCTAGGATCATGATCTGAGCCGAAGGCAGTCGCTTAACCGACTGAGCCACCCAGGCGCCCAGGAGAGGCAATTCTTAATTACCCACCTTAAGTTAACAGATCCATCTTCTTTTTTTTTTTCACTTTTACATGTCCATTTATTAAACAAGAACTCCTTCATGGCAATTTCATACAATATTTATTAGTGATTAGTGTTGAGAAAATTATTTCCCTCTACATACAAAAATACAGATTTGAACACTATGAAAACAATCAGGACAAGTAGCATGAAAAATAGGTCCTTCAAAAGAAATAGAGGCAATGTGAAGCTTTGTCTGCTGTCAGGGACAAACCACAAGGAGCAAAGGCTTTGGGGCCCCAAAACCACTCCAAATGGATAGAGTCAAACCCACAAGCCAGGGTTTGAGAAGCCAGGAGACCCACCAACAGCATAAACCAATCATAGCTGTGTCCAAACTAGTAAAGGAAATAAACTTTTAGGAAGCAAAATGTAATAGTTATTAAATTAATATTGCTCCCCAAAAGTGCCACCGGGCCAAGTACCAATATTGGAGTTACTAGCCATCTGACTTGACTTCCTCTGTTAAAATAATTACATATGCTGACCCTTCAAAAGGACAAAAAAGAAGCTATGACTTTGTCTCAATAAATCCATTCCTTCATTTTGCAACAGCTTAGCTCATTTACTCGAGATTTTTCTTGACCAGACAGAACCTGTGTCCTACAGGGGTGGGAAAGCCAAAGGAGCAGCTAGAGTGTTAGCTGAGTCTTGATTTCATCAAGCTCCTCACAGCAGGGAATCTATTTGTCCAGGCATAAAACCAGAAAGAGTCACTGAGCCCACCCCAGGCATCCATAAATCAATCCGAGATCTGAGAAGGCCAGCTGGCAGAGGCCACCTGGGCAGCCTGAACAAATCAGTCTTCTTGACCAAACTTTAATCAGGCTTCTCTGAGCACTCTTCTCCACTAGCCCTCAACTCCACTAAGCCCCAATCCTTGCTGGGCTTCCATAGACCAATTATAACTAGAATCCTATTAAGTCAGTTTAGAGAAAACCCCTCACCTTTGATATCTGATTCTTAAATACTTACTCTCAATATCTGATCACTCTGGCCTGCCTTCAGCAAGAATCCTATTAGGTCAGTTTGGCAAGAATTCGCCCCTTAGTAATTTCTATCCACCAACCACCTCCCATCTGCTCTTTGGCTATAAATCCACACTTGTTCTAATTGTACTGGATATGAAGCCCGGTTCTATACTGAGATCTCTTTTCCCTTATTGTAATACTACCTGATTAAAACCAGTTTTTCTCACTTAGACTACAGCTGTCAGACTCTGAGGTGTTTTTTTTTTAATAGAGTACTGTCTGTGAAACAAAAGTTATTTACCTTGGTAAAAGTCTTAAAAGGGATGATTAAGACTGTATGAGAAGTAATTGTAAGGTAACAGGATCTGGTTTTGTTTATTCAGTGGGATAATGGACAGATTTATTCTAAGGTAAAATTTCTGGTTTTTCCAGAATTTGAAAGAGGAAGACAAACTCCAATGTAGATAGAAAACTATAGAAGGTTCAGGAAGCAAATTCTACTTGCCTTGGTTTCATATATATATGAATATAAATAATGAGACTGAAAATAAACAATGATATATGTTAATATTTTGGCAGTTTGCAAAGCCCAGCTTTAATTGCTTTTTTTTTTTTAAGATTTTATTTATTTATTTGAGAGAGAGAGAACGAGAGACAGAGAGCATGAGAGGAAGGAGGGTCAGAGGGAGAAGCAGACTCCCCGCCGAGCAGGGAGCCCGATGCGGGACTTGATCCCGGGACTCCAGGATCATGACCTGAGCAGAAGGCAGTCGCTTAACCAACTGAGCCACCCAGGCGCCCCTAATTGCTTTATTTTTAAAAACAGAAATGCTTTATGACCAAATACTATATTGAAGCAAGACCAGAATTTGGTTTCCTCTCATTTACAATGTCCTGACAAATTACCTTGGTATATTCATTCTACTCTTGACTAAAGGCAGTAAATGTTATTCTTTACCTTCTGTGTAACCATACAAGTTAGCAGAGATTCTTTGGCTCCCAAGAATAACTTTGTGTCTTATGCTGACTTTTTATGCTCTATTATTGGACCCGGAGAGACAATCTGGGGGTTTCAGAGGGGAGGAGGGTGGGGGGAGGGGTAACAGTGTGATGGGTTTTGAGGAGGGCACGTGCTGTGATGAGCACTGGGTGTTATACTTAACTAATGAATCATTGAATACTACATCAAAAACTAATTATGTACTATACAGTGGCTAACTGAACATAATAAAAAATAAATAAATAAAAATAGAGTTAATTACCTATGAAAGAGCTGAAGTTACTTCTGTTTATTTTAAATATATTTCACTCTGATTAATAGGTAGCTATACTACAGCCATTCTCGTTCTAAGAACCTACACTACCTACACCACTGTTGTGGGTGGTTTTGTGTCTACCAAATATATAAATTGAAATCCTAATCCCCAATACCTGTGAATGTGACCATGTTTGGAAATGGTCTTTGCAGATGTAGTCAAGTTAAGATGAATTCATGCTGTATTAAGGTAGATTGGGAGATACTTCATATTCTGAAGGCCTGAAAGAAGTATACCCTCTTATATTTCTAAAAATTACTTCAGATAAATACTGTTCCTTAGGAATTTAGTCTTGAGATTACTATAATCATTGGTTTAAAAATACTTCCTGTGTAATACTCTTTTTTCAAAAGTGAATGTCCCTCCCCCCTGAGTGAAAGACAAAATAGACCCAGTATCATCATGTATAATCAAATCAAGGTAAGAAAACAAGAGCTTTTCTCTAAGTTTGACCATCAATAATGAACATCAGTACTCAACAAGGGCTCTTCACAATACAGGCATCACTTAAGAGATCTTCCTCTAACTCACTAGCTGTCTGCATACTCTCCTCATTGCCACCTTCATTTCTTGATTCCTGAATGTATAGATGACTGGATTCAGGAAAGGAGTGAGAACAGCATCAAAGATGGCCAGAAACTTATCCAGGTCTATGGAGGGGATTGACCATGTATAAAAAAAAATCAAAGGACCAAAGAACAAGAATACCACAGTGATGTGAGCTGACAGTATGGACAGAGCCTTGGATGAACCAGCTGAAGAGTATTTCTGAACAGTGAGAATGATGATGATATAGGAAATGATCAGTATGAAGAAGGAGCCAACAGAGATGAATCCACTATTGGCTGTGACCATGAACTCTATTCGGTAGGTGTCTGTGCAGGCAAGTTTGATGAACCGAGGAAGGTCACAGTAAAAGCTGTCCAATACATTAGAACCACAGAAGGGTAAGTTTACCACAAAAGCAGGTTGAACCACAGAGTGGATAAGGCCTGTCATCGAGGCAGCCACTAAAAAGAAGATGCACATTCCTAGGCTCATGATGGTCAGATAGTGGAGAGGCTTACATATGGCAACATATCTGTCAAAGGCCATGGCAATGAGCAGCACTATCTCCACACCACCAATGACGTGAAGAAAGAAGATTTGAGTGATGCAGCCACCAAAGGAGATGACTTTACGCTTTCTGAAGAGGTCATAAATCATCTTGGGAGAAGTGACTGAAGAAACTCCCAGGTCAATGAAGGAGAGGTTGGCCAACAGAAAGTACATGGGGGAGCGCAAATGAGGGTCAGAAGTCACAGTGAGCATGATGAGGGAGTTTCCCATCATGCTTGTCACATAAAACGTGGAGGAGAACACAAAGAGGAGAAGTTGGATCTCCCAGGAGTTGGTGAGTCCCAGGAACACAAACTCTGACACTACGGAGTGATTCATTCCATCCATTGGCTTTGTTGGCACTGCTATCTGAAGAAGGACATAGGAGAAAATGTAAATTATGATAATTATGTTAATAGATTGGGAGAGAGGTCAAAATTATGAAGGCCTGTTTCTACTATAGCATTAGAACCAACCTGATATGCTCATGGCCTCTCAAATGTGATTACCCAGAAAAATGGTGGCTGTCATGTGGAGCTGCTCTCTACCACCAGGTTGTCTCTGCATTTGATGCCCTCTGCTTCCTCTCAGGATTGATGCCGTGATTATTCATGAGTTATAACATAGTCAACATGAGCCAAACCTTTTGATTTTTGGTTCAAAACTGATATGATCTGGCCCTAGTCATGCAGAACTAATCACTATTTCAATCCCTTCCAAGTCCATAAGCCTTTATCTGGAAGACAGATCCTTCTTCTCTTCCATCCCAGTCCCCACCTCTGGGAATATATTCATCTTTAATATTACTTAAATGTTTACAATGTCTACAAAGTCTTGCTTTATTATTACTAGTATAGCCACCAAGTTTTCTCTGCATCTAATACTCTGCTTCCTCCCAGGGAGATACTATGATCCTTGTCCTGAGTTATAAGATTGCTCAACTTGGGTAATAAGAATTCAACACCAAATTCTTTTGATTTTTGGTTCAAGACTATTATAGCCTGCTTCCAATCACACAAAACTCCTCACCACTTCTAAACTATTTCATTCACTTCCAAAACTACAAGGCTTATTCTGACAAACAGACCCTTCCTCCTAACTCCCCACCCCTGGAACATATTTATCTTCAAGGCTTATTAAATTTTAACCATGTCTGTGAGGTCTGCTTTATATCACTAGCATTTATTTTACTATGTCTTGTGTTTTAGTAACCTAGGTACAGTTCTAACTCACCAAAAGACTGTAAGCTCCTTGAAAGCAGATATTGTGACTTATTCATATTTAGATTCCCTGAAGTAATGAAGAAGTGGTCCACACAGAGGTGCAGGTCCATAAACTGTCTTTTATGAGTTTGCATCATGGTATGCACAGAAATTGAGAGTGCTAAGAAACTTATCTAGCAATTTTACATCACAGCAAAACCCAGATGTATGATTTTGTATTTACTAGAGTATCAATCCATGATTGGGGAGGTGGGGAGGGGAACCTACGTCTTCACCATTTGAGAAGCACTGCCCTAGAATACTGAACACATGACCTCAGCAGCCTAAACCATGAAAGGCATCATGGTGCAGTGAAAAGTATTTTGTTCAAACCTCTTTAAAAAGACTTATCACAGACCTGTACCTCTGAAACAAATAATACATTATATGTAAAAAAAAAAAAAAGAAGAAGAAGAAGATAGCAGGAAGGGAAAAATGAAGGGAAGGAAATCGGAGGGGGAGACGAACTATGAGAGACTATGGACTCTGAGAAACAAACTGAGGTTTCTAGAGGGGAGGGGGGTGGGGGGATGGGTTAGCCTGGTAATGGGTATTAAAGAAGGCACGTACTGAATGGAGCACTGTGTGTTATATGCGAACAATGAATCATGGAACACTACATCAAAAACTAGTGATGTAATGTATGGTGATTAACAGAACATAATAAAAAAATAAAATAAAATAAAAAGACATCACATTACCTTGTAATTTTAATTTTATTTAGAGAAGCAACATAGCATAGTGGAAAGAACACGGATTTTGGATTCACAAAACCAAGAGTTATACTCTGGTTCAGCCACTAAGTGGATATTGGGCAAGTTAATTAAATTCTTGAACCATCTATGAAACTGCAATGAATAATACTAATTTCTCTGAGTAAGTTGTAAAGATAAAGTTTCTCATCATGTATTATTCAATGTGTAAATATTTAGCAAATGTTGGTTACTTCCCTTTATTTCACTTGTCCTTAATAGTGCACAACACCTGAGATAAATGAATGAATAAGAAAATAAAATGGTACTGGCCAGCACACAGCATCAAAATTTCATATCTAAAAGATATTTCTTTTATTATTATGTTCAATTAGCCAACATACAATACATCATTAGTTTTTGATGTAGTGTTCAGCAATTCATTAGTTGCATATAACGACCAGTGCTCATCACCACACATGCCCTCCTTAATACCCATCACCTGGTTACCCCATCCCCCACCCCCCTCTCTTCTGTAACCCTCAGTTTGTTTCCCAGAGTATTTCAACAATACATTATGATTATCTCCTTCCACATAATAGATATAATATTCATAATCTTTTAGTGATCAAAATCAATACCATCCTGTGTAGATTAAATATATTTGCTCTCAAAAATCACTGTATTTCTTTATAGTACTTTCTACAAATGTAATTCATTCATTTTTTTGTTTGTTCTCCTTCCTGATTGTACCGCAACCCCCACAGAGTAAAAAACTTCATCTGTCTTATTGTCCAGTATATCCCAAAACTTATAACCACACCAGTTACAGAATAGGAATTTGTAAATATTTCAAGAAATAAATATTTTCTGAAACAAGAGGATATATTTGGATTATTCAAAAACATGTCCCATTATATAATTAAGGAAGATGGATAAAGAGACTGCATAGTTCCTAAGTAACAGAGAAGATAGAAAATAAAGGACTGTAGAAGTGAAGAAGAGTTAGGAAAAAAGAAGAAGAAAAATTTTAAAAGGATGAAGAAATTAGGAAAATACATGTATAATAATGAAGAAAAGAAGGCTAAAGCTTACTTTAAATTAAGTAAAAGGTAGTTTATGAGGTTATGATTTTCATTACTTTCTGGACCCACTCTTGACAAATTCTGTAATCACAAATATAGTATTATATCTCCAAGTGTCTTTTAGGTGCTAAGGCTCTTGGGAAAGTGTCTCAATAAGCCTTTATCAGCTATGCTCATAGAGCCATGGATTCATTTACCTTTTGGCGCTCCAGTCTCCATCAACTACGTAAGAACAGAATTTTAGGAAAAGTGACTTTAAAGCAGAACAAGATATGAACATGGAACTAGAAGCACTAAAAGGATAAAAATACATCCATTCAAATATCAGGGAATACAGAAACTTGAAAAGTTTGGGTCCTCACAATTTTAAAGTGACTTGAGACAGGGTCATATCCAAATCTCAGTCCAGAACAAAAATCAGAGATAGAGACACAAAGATGTGTTTATTCACCTAAAAGTTATCAAATACCCATAGGGAAAAACTCCTGAACAGTGGTATTCTGAACTCACCCTCTCTTATGTATTTGCTATGCTTTGAAATAACTTCTATTAAACATATTAATTATACACGTAATTTTGTAACTAATTAAATATCCATGATGCAAAAGACAAGGTCTAGCTCTTTGTCTTCTGTTGTGATTAATCCTTTTTCTTGATCTGAATGGAAATGATTAATTCTCCAAACAGATCCCCAGACATTTAATCCTGTATAGATGAAGGAAATACTGGAAACTGAAGTTCTAAATAATAGTTATCAAGGTGAAAAGGATCTACAGATAGCTGTTAGGTTTGAAAAAGGTACTAATCTAAATCATCATCCATATAAATTTCCTCAATATAAAGATACTGTGAGTTTAACATCTCCCTCAGCTCACACTTTCTGCATTTTTACCTTCCAAATTGTCACAAAACCTTCTTTATACTCAAGTAAAATCTGCCTTCTCTACTTTTACTTTTTATCATTCTGGGAAAAATAAATCTTGAAAAGGACTTTTCAAATAACTGTTTCTGTACACAAATGCAACAAATAAAGTCACCCCTGAGTTTTCTGTTTGCAAGATGCAAAAAACTCAATATTTTTATTTTTCCTCTTAGAATCTTTTTCTCCCTCCCATGCAAAAAAATTCTCATTTGTCAACCTTCTTTAAACCTTTCTTCTTTCTACTTACAACTTAGAGATAAAATTCATATAAAACACTCTAGTTCCGAACTATTAAGGTACCAGAAAAATTAGTTTAATCTCTTACAAGCTTTATGGGTTTTTTTAATCTTTCACATCACATTTTAAAATGCTGTTACAGGGACACCTGGGTGGCTCAGTCCGTTAAGCGGCTGCCTTCGGCCCGGGTCATGATCCCAGAGTCCTGGGATCGAGTCCCACGTCGGGCTCCTTGCTCGGCGGGGAGCCTGCTTCTCCCTCTGTCTCCCTCTGCTTGTGCTCTCTCTGTCAAATAAAATGCTGTTACATTGTAAATTGTTTATTAGGCTTTGGGGTTTGGGGTCTCCATGTCTTCTATTTTTATTGAAATGTCTATGAAATCCTTTTCCATCTTATAAACTTGACAAGTGCCTAATAAATTTGCTTCCCTTTTCACAGAAGATGATCAGTTTATACCCATCTCTTTTGAAAAGCTAATGGGGAGAAAAATATAATTATCCTTGTTATCTTCCTGTGTCATCAGTCTTTCTCATCTGTTGATCAAGTGGCAGAGAGTGAGAAACATTTATATAATCAACACAAACTGATTAATTTGCTGAATACAAAATACTACAAAACCATTTGACTGTTTCTAATGTCTTTCACATTACCCAAGGTACAATGTGATTCCAGCTAAAAGTCAAGGTCAGTTAACCTTTTTCAAAATGTCAACCAACTTTTTCACAATTATTCTTCTATGCTATTCAGTTCCTTATCCTGGATACTATCTTCTTTGCTTTAGGATAACACTCATGCACTTGAGGATATGACTTATATTCATAGCAATTCCAACAACAAAATCATGTCTAAAATTAAAGCCACTTTTTGCATTGCTGAATTTTTTTCCATTCTTCTATTTTACCTGTATAAAGGGAACAGCATCTTCAGGAAGTTTGAAATTTTCCTATGTTTTCTAACATAAAGTGACATATAAAATCCTGCCATTAGAAGAAATGAAGCTAATTACAGGTCAAGAAGACAATAACCAAGTGATATTGCAAAAACATGATAGTTTAGAAGGAGCTCCTGGATCAGGGGACTTTACCGCTAGAGAACTATTTGGTTTGACCAGGGCAACCAGTAATCTAAAACTCATAATAAGACACTAGAGAGGAAGAAGGAAATAAAGTGGAATATTTTTATTTAATACCTTTATGCTATTTTGTTGGAATTTTTATAAATATTGATAATTACCCATTAGAATTAATCTCTGAAAATAGGTAAATATTAACTCAAAAAAAAATTAATTTTGGTCATCTTCATCATCTCCAAGAAAGCCACTGTGCTTAATTTTTTAGTATAATTTAAATAGTAGAGGAATATATGCACAACTTCATTTTTATGCAATCATTATACTGAGTAATTAGAGATGTATACAAAGATTTAACTATATAGTAATTCATTCCAGTGAATGGAGCTTAAAAGTGAATAAAACAACTGTACCTTCCATCACTAATAAGGAAGCACAATGTCTGGTAGATTTCTCCTGTTTCTGGAGGAAACATATTCTGTAACGGGAATAGCACTCAAACTCATGTACTAAAAGATGTGAAAGGTTCTCAGCTTGAGCAGGGTACAGATCTGGAAAAGGTTTTATTTTCCAGCATTTCCAGATTTGATGCAAATAACCCTTTTACCTGGACCATCCTACTTGGCATACCCTGTAGTGTTAGAAAAATTGGTAGTGAAAAAAGAAAAGCTGTGAAGTTTATAGCAAGCATCAATTGGATAATCACAACACAATGTTTTTTATAATTCTGGACCAACCATTTCCTCCAAGGATTATAGTTCAAGTGAAATGCAGACACACATGATAACACAAAATATCACATCATACCATGGATCCACGTTAAAGAAAAGGAGGTGTTGGCACATGAACACTGGATCTATTGGTCGTATCAAGCTGTACCAACCAGAATCTGCTGGTCTAACAGAGGAATGGAAGGGCTTACTGCAGGCGCAGCTGAAGCCGCAGCTTGGACTTGATATTTTGAGATATATACATATATATACACAATAAATAATTAATATTTAAGCCTTCTAATGGAAAGAACTTCAGGGAATACCTTTAGTTGTATGCTTCCCTTGGAAGGAAAGGATAGCTGTGGTACAAATCTTACTAATTTGTGGCAGGCTTAATTGTTTGGTTTGTTCAGGGACTAAGAAAGAATGAGCTTATACAATTATTGGCATGGAGTTCTAGGGAGAGGTAGGTAGCTGGACTTCTCAGAAAAACAGAGAGAATGACAGTATTCGTGCCCATATAAGAGCTTAATTGAGGTTACTCATTGTACATGAGTAAGATGACCTGCCCCTGTGGTTGTCACTCAGCCTCTTTCCCCAGCTGTTCTAGAACTGCTTAAGTGGCATTAAAGCATAGCAGCAGAGTTGATGTCTCTGCAAAAAATCAGCTACTTGAACTTCCCATCACTAAGGCTGATTTGCTTACCATTGCTGCTGGTGCCCAAGCTGCCAATACAAAAGTAAATGGTCAGCTCCTTGTATGGTACCATATCTTACCTTACTCTGAGAGGACTGGGACTATTCACCCTTGTGACAGACTGAAAGTTAAACCCTTCTTTTATGAAATGAGGAGATGCTTATCTTCATAGGGATATTTATGTCTATTTCTATCTATGTCTTTCTCTAATTTCACTTCACAGGGAAAGATATTATCTATATATATATATCTCCTATATATTTTATATATAGACATATTATAAATATTAAAAATTCTTATAAATTATAAATATATGTGCTATACATAGTATGTAAAATATATAATGTACGTTATAAATAAACTGTAAATATGTTTGTAATATATATGTTTACATAATATAAATTATCTGTCACCAATTTATTTGTTAATTTGGGGTACTTCTTTGCCTTTCCTACCCACAGTGGTGTTGCCAGCAATACCATTTATTGATTCATAGAATACCTTCGTTGCCTTATATGTGGTTATGGTTTGATATATAATATTGCATCTGGGCATATTTTGATAGGAAGTGAAGTGTGACCATGGGTTTACACCCACTGCATTCACTGGACTTACCTGTGCTCCAAACCCCAGAAACAACTGGCTTGCTAGAGTAGTGTAGTGGCATACAGAAGAAGGCTCAGTTTTTATATCAACTGGGAGGTGAACATCTTGCAATTTCAGGACACTCTCTGATGCAGTACATATCTTAAACCAGTGACATATATATATATATATATATATATATATATATATATATATACACACACACACACATATACATATACATATACATATAGCTACCTGTTTTAAAGCTGGAATATATGAATCCAAGGTAGAAGAAGTCACTCTAACAATAAAACCAAATAATATACTAGGGAAATTTATGCTTCCTACTAATGGGAGCTTTGATTTAATGGTAAGCAAATCAGCCTTAGTGATGGGAAGTTCAAGTAGCTGATTTTTTGCAGAGACATCAACTCTGCTGCTATGCTTTAATGCCACTTAAGCAGTTCTAGAACAGCTGGGGAAAGAGGCTGAGTGACAACCACAGGGGCAGGTCATCTTACTCATGTACAATGAGTAACCTCAATTAAGCTCTTATATGGGCACGAATACTGTCATTCTCTCTGTTTTTCTGAGAAGTCCAGCTACCTACCTCTCCCTAGGACTCCATGCCAGTAATTGTATAAGCTCATTCTTTCTTAGTCCCTGAACAAACCAAACAATTAAGCCTGCCACAAATTAGTAAGATTTGTACCACAGCTATCCTTTCCTTCCAAGGGAAGCATACAACTAAAGGTATTCCCTGAAGTTCTTTCCATTAGAAGGCTTAAATATTAATTATTTATTGTGTATATATATGTATATATCTCAAAATATCAAGTCCAAGCTGCGGCTTCAGCTGCGCCTGCAGTAAGCCCTTCCATTCCTCTGTTAGACCAGCAGATTCTGGTTGGTACAGCTTGATACGACCAATAGATCCAGTGTTCATGTGCCAACACCTCCTTTTCTTTAACGTGGATCCATGGTATGATGTGATATTTTGTGTTATCATGTGTGTCTGCATTTCACTTGAACTATAATCCTTGGAGGAAATGGTTGGTCCAGAATTATAAAAAACATTGTGTTGTGATTATCCAATTGATGCTTGCTATAAACTTCACAGCTTTTCTTTTTTCACTACCAATTTTTCTAACACTACAGGGTATGCCAAGTAGGATGGTCCAGGTAAAAGGGTTATTTGCATCAAATCTGGAAATGCTGGAAAATAAAACCTTTTCCAGATCTGTACCCTGCTCAAGCTGAGAACCTTTCACATCTTTTAGTACATGAGTTTGAGTGCTATTCCCGTTACAGAATATGTTTCCTCCAGAAACAGGAGAAATCTACCAGACATTGTGCTTCCTTATTAGGTGGAAGGTACAAAGTTCAGTAATTTTCCTTTACTTTAAGAGGATACCCTCTTAAAGTAAATGGTCTGGACATTCCCCAGACCATTGAACTCCCTACAGTTTTTTTCAAACTTTATTCAGGATAATTGACAAACAAAATTTTATATATTTGAAGTTTACAATGCAGTGACCTAATATACACATATACTGTGTAATGATTGCCAAGATCAAGAAAATTAACACATCCGTAACCTCATATAGTAAACTCTTGGGGCTGTGTGTCTCTGTGTCTGTGTCTGTCTGTCTGTGATAAAAATTTTTTAGATTTACTCTTAGCAACCTTCAAGTACACAATACCATATTATTAACTATAGTCACCACATCGTACATTAGATCCTCTGAACTTATCTTCCTACAACTGAAAGTTTGTACGCTTTGACCTACATCTCCCCATTTCTACCTCCCCTAAAGCCCTGGCTACCACCATTCTATTATCTGCATCTATAACATCAGCTTCTTTTTTTTTAAATTACTCCACATATAAGTGATACTGTACATTATTTGTCTTTTTCTACCTATGTCAGTTAGCATAATGGCCTCCAGGTTTATCATGTTATCACAAATGGCAGGATTTGCCTTTTATGGCTGAATATTCCAGTTCATATATATACCACATTTTTTTACTCATTCATCCATTGAAAGAAATTTACATTGTTTCCATATCTTAGCTACTGTGAATAATGCTGCAGTGAAGATGAGTATACAGATACCTCTTCAAGATCCTGATTTCATTTCCTTTCAATATATACCCAGAAGTAGAATTGCTAGATCATATTGTAGTTCTGTATTCAATTTTTTGAGGAACAACCATATTGTTCTTTGCAAGCTTCATAATGTTTACTGTAAATTAGCAGCTGTACCAATTTGCATTTCAACCAACAGTACAAAAGGGTTCCTTTTCCTCCGCATCCTTGCTAACATTCATTTCTTGTCTTTTTTAGAATAGACATCTGTGTGTTATATGCAACTGATGAATCACTAAATTCTACTCCTAAAATTAATAAAACTATATGTTAACTCAATTAAATTTAAATAAAAAATTTAAAAAAAAAAAAGAATAGCCATCCTAACAGGTGTGAGGTGAATCTCATTGTGGTTTTGATTTGCATTTCCCTGATGATTAGTGATGGTGAGCAACTTTTCATGGGTCTGTTGTCCGTTTGTATGTCTTCTTTGGGAAAATGTCTATTCGGGTCTTTTATCCTTTTTTAATTGGATTAATTGCTTTTTACTATGAGTTATATGACTTTCTTATTATTTTGTATAATAACCCCTTATCAGATATAGAATTTGCATGTATTTTCTCCCATTGTGTAAGTTGGCTTTTCAATTTATTGATTCTTTTCCTTTTGTATAGAAGTTCTTCAGATTGATACCTCCCCAACTGTCGATTTTAGCTTTTGTTGCCTGTCCATTTAGTGTCTTATCCAAGAAATCATTCCCAAGACCAATGTCAAGGACCTTTTGCCTGTGTTTTCTCCTATGATTAAGTCTTTGATCCATGTCTCTGAAATCCTAAAATTTTAATGATATGGCAATTTCCGTATTCTTTATGCAATTTATTCACTCCCTTGACAACACATACGTATGACCTAAGCATGAATGTACTTGCCATTTCTTCCTTATCTGGTTTGATGGTGTAGTGTCGTTAATATAATAGACAATCTTAAATATATATAACCTATCCAGATGATCCATTTCTCTTCACACTATGACAAAGGGTAGAACAATAAATGGATACTGATGTCCATTCCATATAAATTCTGTTTCTAACTCTACTTTCTGAAAAAGATGGAAAAGAAAATTTACCATATCAGTGACCACATATCATATACCCAAGGCTGTGTTAATCTGCTCTACAGTGCCTAGGTGGCTCAGTCGCTTAAGTGTCTGCCTTCAGCTCAGGTCATGATCCCAGGGTCCTGGGATCAAGTACCTCATCGGGCTCCCTACTCAGTGGGGAATCTGCTTCTCCTCTACTTCTGCTGCTTCCCCTGCTCCCCCTGCTCCCCCTGCTCTTTCCCTCTCTCTCAAATAAATAAATAAAATCTTTAAAAAATAAAAAATCTGCTCTTACAACAATACCACTTTTGGTACAGCAACTGCAATTAAGGCTACTACTGAATTGAGTTTACAATAGTCCATTGTCATTTTCCAAGATCTGCCTGACTTTTGTAGGGGCCACAGTGGTGAATTAAATAGACAGAGGGTGGAGATCCCCTTCCTATATTGTTTGGGTATCATTGCCACCACTATCCCTACAGAATATTATGTACTTTTTAAAATACTGTCTGAGTGTATGGATGTGACAGTCAGTGCCTTCCCCTCTACAGTACCTGAAACCCACAGGGCAAGGAAACAGTGTGGCAGTTGTACCAATGACCAAGTATATCCATTCAAATTATACATCCAGGAAATGGTGTAATGATCACAGGGTGGGAGGGGTGTCATTTGGTGGACCCACTATGCACCAGATCTAGACCGGGACTTTGTATATAGTTAACTCCCACATGCCTCCCTTCAAATAAAGGATCACAATGACCCTTTAGGGATTTGAGTATACCTTTCAACTCAGACTCTGTGCCCAACAGTCCTCAAAATGTTGTGATATTCCTTTATTCCTAGTGTATGATTATGCAAGTTCATGGTCAAAGGTACCTTTGGGGAAAGTACTGAGAGAATCATTGTCCTGTATACTCACTGAGCTGTCACACAGCCCTTCCTCCTGGCATTTTTGTTAAAGTAATCTTGGTGTTGCCATGCCCCCCCAGCCCCTCCCAGAAGGATAGAGTTAGGGGTTATCTAAGTAGGTTACACATAATAGATCCATTCAAACATCTTGAGCCTTTAGGCTCCTTCCTCTACAGTATATCAGGGGAAATCTGGCATTTCAACTTCCCTGATAGTAGTGAGTGCCTTGGACAAAATGCCTGGTTGGTTTTACATACACAATAAATAATTGTAAATTTACTAACCCCATAAATACTGGGTTTTGTTGGTGATGAGGTCACCAGAGGAAGCCCACAAGGTTGTTTTCAAGTAAAACAGTTATTTTGTTATATTTTATTACCAGATACATTACAGTGCAGGAGTTAAGATTACAGATCCTGCATCAAAACCACAAGGCTTTGTGTCCAGTCTGATTACTTAATACAGCTTAGAATATTTAACATCTTCGTGCCTCAGACCCCTGCTGTGTAAAATGGGGATGGTGAGAGTATCTACTCAATAAGATTCAAAGTAAAGCCCTGAGAACAATACCTAGATTGTAAAAAGCACCATATGAGTCACCTCACTTATTACCTCCCCTAGAACACAAATGATGACAGACGATCATTATTTCATTGCCTCATGAAGGAAACTTCAATTAGTGCGTGCATTCCATTCCATTGTCTAGTAATTTTGTTAAATAACAAGCTGCACAATGTATGGAAAAAACCCTTCACACATATTCTTTAAACATTTCATTTTAAAATTTGCTGAAATATTTTAATTTCTCTTTCTGGAAGAGATACAATGATCTTAGTGTCACTTAAGCAGAGTACAAAGTTAATTAATGACATTCTTTCCCACAAAAGAAATAACATCATTAATTGTAAGTATTTGGGGGGACTTCAGGCCTACAAAATAGAATTTAATCAAAAATCTCACACAGACCTGTACCTCTGAAACAAATAATCCATTATACATTTAAAAGAAGAAGAAGAAGATAGTAGGAAGGGAAAAATGAAGGGGGGAAAATCGGAGGGGGGAGACGAACCATGAGAGACTATGGACTCTGAGAAACAAACTGAGGGTTCTAACGAGGGGAGGGGGATGGGGGGATGGGTTAGTCTGGTGATGGGTGCTAAAGAGGGCACATATTGAATGGAGCACTGAGTGTTATACGCAAAAAATGAATCATGGAACACTACATCAAAAACTAGTGATGTAATGTATGGTGATTAACATAACACAATAAAATAAAATTTAAAAATCTCTGATACAACTGTAGACAAAAGAATCCTGCTTAATAATGAATTCTAAACATGTTTTTTATAATTAATGCATTGTCTTAAGACTCAGCTTTGGTAGGACCTGAACAAGGAAATGTATGGTCATGGTAGAAACTAAGAAAAGATTTAGAAACAATAAGGAAGTGCTAAATGTAATGACAATTTACCAGAAAGAAGGAATACACATAAGACATGTAGAGCTCTTTGTACAAACAGACCCATAAGAAAAGCTGAAAGACTAGCATATGCACAGAAATTCAAATACAAAATCATTTGAACGTGAAGGGGGACTAACCTGGCAACCAGGAACATGGTTTCTGGTGCCTGGATCTCTGGTGATTTCTGGCTGTGTGCCTTAGGCTAATTGATGTCACCCCTCAATTCTTGGGTTATAGCTAGTGCAAAAGAAGGAGTTAGAACAAAAGATATTGACAATTCATTCTACCTTTAACTTTCAAAAATCTAACATAGGGTTAACAATTTCCAGAGTGCCTGATAAGGATGCAAAGGATGCAGAAAATGGAGAAATAAGAAGCAAACAGAATAGCAACAAAGAGAATTGAAATCAAGATATAAACTTGAGGGGCATCTGGGTGGCTCAGTTGGTTGGGTGACTGCCTTCGGCTCAGGTCATGATCCTGGAGTCCTGGGATCGAGTCCCGCATCTGGCTCCCTGCTCGGCAGGGAGTCTGCTTCTCCCTCTGACCCTCCCCCCTCTCATGCTTTCTCTCTCTCATTCTCTCTCTCAAATAAATAAATAAAATCTTTAAAAAAAAAAAGATATAAACTTGAATAGTAAGTAGATGGAGGATGATGTAAATGCGTAATTTCTCTATCAATAGAATAATCTGTCCAATGTAGGAAAAACATAAAACCTTTTTATTTACTCAATTACATGATAGCATTCTCCTAACCATGTAGGTTACAAAACATGTATTATTCACTTTTTAGCACTTTGATGTACAGAGTATCAAAAAAAAACATGACTTCTAACTTAATGGTGAAATAGATATCATAATATCATAGATAGTAGATTTCTAGGCGTATAACATGTCCTAAGTGTTGGGGATTTTTCTAAAATTGCATAATGTCTTTTCTATAACCAGCATGAGGGAGAATCTGTGATTTCATATCTTACACCATCCGTTCACAAAATCTTCCTGTAATACACAAGACGACTGCACAGTCTCCTCATTGCCACTTTCATCTCTTTGTTCCTGAATGTATAGATGACTGGATTCAGAAAAGGAGTGATAACTGCATCAAAAATAGCAAGATATTTATCCAGGTGTGATGTGGGAGAAGGCCATGTGTAGAAAAACATCAGTGGCCCAAAGAACAAAACCACCACAGTGATATGAGCTAACAGTGTGGAGACAGCCTTGGATGAGCCACCAGAGGAATGCTTCCAAACAGTAAACAAAATGAAGACATATGAAATGACCAGCAGGATAAAGGAGCCCACAGAAATGAGCCCACTATTGACAGTAACCATGAACTCCAGTTCTTGGGTGTTTGTGCAGGCAAGTCTGAGGAGCCGGGGAAGGTCACAATAAAAACTATCCAATACATTAGGGCCACAAAAAGGCAAATCTACCACAAAAACTAATTGAACCAATGAATGGATGAGCCCAATGACCCAAGAAGTGACTAAAAAGTATAGACATATCTTTGGGCTCATGATGCTCAAGTAGTGCAGAGGCTTACATATGGCCACATATCTGTCAAAGGCCATGGCAATGAGCAGCACCATCTCAGTGCCCCCAACAGCATGGCTAAAGAAGATCTGCGTAATACATCCACAAAAAGAGATGGCCTTGTGCTTCTTAAAAATATCACAAATCATTTTAGGGGCTGTGATTGAGCAAAACAACATATCAATGACGGAGAGGTTTGCCAGGAGGAAATACATAGGCGAATGTAGATGAGCATCCAAGGTTACAGTGAACACAATGACAAGGTTTCCCATCATGCTTGCCAAGTAGAACAAAAAGGAGAAAACAAAAAGGAGAAGTTGGATCTCCCATGAATTCGTGAGTCCCAGGAACACAAACTCTGATACTATCGACTGGTTCATTCCGTCTATTGCTTCAGACACCAGGATCGGTTTTCATGTTTCCCTAAAGGAAGAAAGAAAATGAAAAATGATTTCCTAGGCAAGTATTGGTGTTCACAAAAGGAAGCCTCCAGCCCATGAAAACAGTCATCATATTAACAACTCCCACAGCCAAATAATCTTCATCACATGCACATTGGACTTCTACTTAGAGGAGCCAGCTGGTTCCCAATGCCAGTATGAATTCAAAACTGCTACAACTAAATAAATTCCATCTCTGGACCTGTTTCCCTTCTGCTTTCTTCTACTATCACATGGCTATTTCTTATTTTCTCCTGCCCTCCATTCTACTTCAGTAACATACAAGGTCAACCTCAAATACTTTTGACTAGGACTTCTTATGAATGGATAGGATTTCAGCCACTCATATGAGTCACCTAACAATTCCTCATACATAGCATACAGTTTTCAAAGTCTCTGTTCTGTTATTCCTATTGCTTGATTAGACTTTAAACGTTTTCCTTCTTTCAGCTTTCAAAATTTCTCATTCTATTCTTTACTGTCCCAATTTCAATGTCCCAGTTCAAATGCTCCCTCCCTTGTGAAACCTTCCAGATCTGCCTCAGTCTCTCTACTCTCTCTGCACTGTTATCATTGATTTCACTCTGCCTCTCCCAATTATATAAATTTCCATTTCTCAAATTAACGTGTAGTTTCTTGGGTACAGGAATCATCTTAGTTCATATGCGTATTCCCCACCTCCATCACAATCACCTGTGGTGACTAACACAACCACTTATTTAATGAGTGCTTCACACTGGTTGAATGAAGAAATTAAGGTACTTAAGGTACTTAAGAAATTAAAGGTACTTAAGAATGACTCCTGCAGTCATGAGAGTTTATCATAATCCACCAAAGTTCACATTAATCATATATTTTGTGGTATCAGTCAGGAGTTATCATAGGATCCCAGGCCTCATCATGCAATTGTTTAACTACACAACATAATTATTTCACAAGAGAACTCTGTCATCAAATGAAATATAGGGTCTCAACTATTAATTTAAAATAGCAAATAGAAAGCCTTGTATATGTTTCAAATGGAAAAAAATATTTTATCTTTTAATTATGCTTACTTTCCAAAAAATTCACAATTTCTAACATAACACATGTGTTGACCTGAGGCAAATAATCTCCTCCACTAGTAGACAGACAAAGACAGAGATGGAGAGTCATTGGAGCCCCAAAGATAAGAACTCTCCCACATAACAGTCTTTTTTCTTTCTCAAAATACATTTGGAATGGATAAAAGAGTAACAGGAAAATAAAACTGGTGAAAACAGCCAGACAATATCTGTGTCTGCAATTGAGAGAGGGTCACAATTGAGTTACAAGGATAATGGGCACAAAAAGAACTAAGGGACAGTAGCCAAACTGCAGCATGGGTAACTAGGACACAATTACAGTTCTTTAAGGATAAAAAAAAAAAAAACCTACCAGAAATAAATCATCAGAGGTCCACTGCTCAGTAGCTGTTTCTGATTTAGTACAACTCCATGACTCCATGTTATACCAATGAAATAATTTATATAGAAAGAGATATATGAGGTGACCTGCTCATTATCACAAAGTCAATTGGTAGGAGGGTTTATAGAGGATCAAGAACCCATGGCTCCCACTGAATGTTCTTTGCCCTAAATAGAACTTCATATTAGTTCTATTTGTATTCATTCTCTATTTCTGCAGTAACAAATTACTGGGAATTTAGTGGCCTACCAAAACACAAATGTGTGATCTCACAGTTCTGAAAATGAGAAGCCCAAAATGGGTCTTCCAAGCTAGAATCGAGGTGTCAGCAGAGCTGCATTCCTTCTAGAGGACCTAGGAGACTATCCACTACCTTCCTCTTCCAAGGTTGCCTGCATTCTTTACTTCATGACCCCTTCCTCCCTCTTCAAAGTACATCACTCCAAACTCTGCCAACTGTCATCACATCTCCTCTCTGATTCCGACCATTCTGCCTTCCACTTGTAAGGTAGGATTCTTATGATTACATTATGCAGATAATCCAGGATAATTTGCCCATCTCAAAATTCTTAATCACATTGACAAAGTCCCTTGTGCCATGTAAAGTAATATATTCACAGGCTCGGGGATTAACAAATGGATATTTTGGGGCCATTATTCTGTACACCACAACTTCTCACAAGTGAACAGAGTTTTAGGGGGAAAAAGAAAACTTTATCACTAACAATGAATCTGACAAAGGAACTTTCAGAGAGCTCTCAGGAAAACGGAAGAGATATTGAAGGAGGAAGGACAGGTAGTGCATCGGGACCTTCTCCCTGAAACTACACATAAGACGCTTCTGACTCCTATTATATCTAGGACCAAGTCTGACCAACTAATATTCACCAATGATGAGGAACTTATCTTTGGATTATCTAAGATAATCAGCCAATCAATATGTTCTTGGACAACTAGGTATATCATTTTATCCTGAGTGCTTCTCTGAATGATTTTGATATGACTTTTGTTCATTAATTCAGCAAATATTTTTGAGTGCCCAGAATGCCAACTACCATTCCGGGCACTGAGAATACAGCATGGACAAGAATTCCTGCCTTTGTGAAGTCCATATTCATGACAGAAAATGCAGTTCTGGTCTGTTATATACAGATTTCCTTCCCTAGAAAGGATAAGAACACTTGAAGAAATGCTGTAATTCATCAAATACAGAGTCACAAACACTCTGCTTCTTTCCAGTTCAATTTCCACATTCACAGAGTCTCCTCTCAGTATTCTGACTTATTTTTTATCTGAATTTTTACATCTATGATTTCTGTCACAGTAATTTTTCAATGGCTTTCTGATAAATATGCATGGGTTTTATCTCCCTAAATATGGTACAAGACACTTGGGGTGAATTGTGTACCATAGTTGTTCATTCTGACTGAAAAGCAGCTCAGAAATGATGCTGGCTGGATTTCTTGGCTAATTCACTCATTCATTCAACAAGTACTTAGGTAGCAGTTAGCAGGACAATTTTAAGTGAAAGTTGTTTAAGCTGTTTTATGACCTAAAACCAAACCTCCATATCATGAAGTATGAACTAACTAATCAAAATTTTTCTAGGAATGGGCAGAAAAATAAGGCAAAAAGCATTCCTTCTGATCGCTAAAGGGAAAAGTGTGTTAGCCAAAACTCTTCCAAGGCTTCCATGAAGTAGGAATAACAGTGAGAATATACTATGACCTGTAAATATAAGTGGTGCTTCCTCCAAATTAAAATGTGAAGAGCAAAAACAAAAACAAAAACAAAACAAAAAAGTGATGGGGCCACTGGTCGACTCAGTCGGTTAAGCATCCAACTCTTGATTTCAGCTCAGGTCATGATCTCAGGGTCTTGAGATCAAGCCCCACGTCAGACTCCACATGAGCATGGAGCCTGCTTAAGATTCTCTCTCTCCCTTTCCCTCTGTTCCTCCCCCCACCTCACTTGCTCACACACTCTTTCTCTCTTAAAAAAAGAAAAGAAAATAACAAGTGAGAAGATAAAAGAAATACTGATAAACCTGACTGTTAATAATTTTGTAAGGAATAGGATTAACATAATCAATAAAGGATTTACTGAGTCAATCAGAAAAAAAAAATATATATATATATATATATATATATTTCTGTGTAAAACTTCCATAAAACTAGAATCTAGCCAGAAGGTAAAAAGGACAATTTTGGAGAAAAAGAAAATTAAATACATTTTTAAAATCAGAAAGGAAATTGATGGAAAGATGACGAAAAGGAAGACAACAGGAAATTGGGTTTTTGAATGCTGCAGGAGTCCAAGATGGTCAGTTAGAGGGAAAATTGTGGCAAACAGTAAGAAATGGCAGACTGGAAGCTCATTCAGATGTGCAGTCTCAAAAGTCCAGCAGCTCAGAATTGCTTCTTACTAGCATTAGAGTTGCTTTCTTTTTGACTAACACTGCATTCCCTAACTTTTGACTAACATACTGCATCCCCTAGTTTTACTTACATTGCTTAAGGGAAAGGTGCCATATTATGCTACTATAGACAAACAAATAAGTTACCAGATGGCTCTCCTTCGCTGAGATCTTATGTGGCAAGAAATGATGATTTCCACAATGAAGAAATAACTGATTCATTTTAAACCAGACTCATTACCCAAGAAGGATGAGCTTGGATTGGTTGCTGCAGAAGACAGAGCAAGAACAGGTGAGCTCAGGAGGGGAGAGCCAGACTCCAGGAATGAGAGCTAAATCTGAGAAGGATAAATGGGCCAAGGACAAAAGGTACCTACTTTACATCCCTAAAAGAACAAAAAAGCCAAATAATACAACTCACAAATGGGAGATCTGGAAACTTACCCAGGTCCTGTCTTCAACTATTCAACAGCTTCTAGAAAGAGACACTAGGTTCTGGGTGCTCAGGCACCTTGGGACATTGCAGACTTCCATGGAAACAGCACTGCTCCTTTAAGGCCATTGCCATTAGAAGATATTCCACTCACTTCTCTAGTTCTAGTCTAGCTATTACAATCAAGAATTATGACACGAATTACAGCCGTTCTTTATTTAGACCATGTAAATGATCATGGTATGCAGAAAACCCATATTCTGCAGCATTTAATGGAATCATCATTTATTTTTAATTTTTTTTTTAATTCAAGTTAGTTAGCATATAGTGTATTATTTGTTTCAGGAGTAGAATTTAGCGATTCATCAGTTCCATGTAACACCCAGTGCTCATTCCATCAAGTGCCCTCCTTATGGAATTATCATTTAAATGTCTTTATTTAGGGTCACCTGGGTGTCTCAGTTGGTTAAGCCCCTTCCTTTGGCTCAGGTCATGATCCTGGAGTCCAGGGACCGAGCCCCATGTCCATCGGGCTACCTGCTCAGCAGAGAGCCTGCTTCTCCTTCTCCCTCTGCCCTTCCCCCTTGCTCATGCACTCACTCTCTCTCCGTCTCTCTCTCTCAAATAAAGAAATAAAAATCTTTAATAAATAAATAAATAAGTGTTTGATTTAAATGGAATCAGAATTGGGGAACCCCTTAGAATAGATACATGGGAATTTTACATTTTAAAATGTTCTGAAAAAAAAGAAAGATGTTCATTATCCCCAATTAATAAAATCACTCAGTTGGAAGAGATATTGTTCTGACACAGTTCCTTTCTTTTGTTTCTCCATCCTGGACATGTCAGTTCCTCTACAGTTTACATGGTTTGAAACTGCATTTTCTTCCTTGGCGTCCCGCTTTTTATTAACATAACAGTCCAAAAGGTTCATCCTTACGAAAAGAAAATCTCTCATTCTTTCAAGTAAGCTGATGGCCACTTGATTCTTTCTCTGTGAACATAAAGACATTGTCAGCAACTCCCTCAGATAAATGTTTGATATCCTTGAACTTGGTAAAAGCAAATAACGATCACTTGTCTGTGCCCTCTAGTTTTAACCACCTCGATTCCTTTAGTCCTCCTTCATAGGATTATCTTCTATGCCTTCATCTTTGGCACTCTGCCTAACCACCCCCATTTCACCACCAAACATCTCACTGCAGTGACCTAGAAAAAATTCTAGCGAACATTTAAAGAACACAAAATCAGGAGGATTGATTACTGGTTGTGGAACATTACATATTTAGTTCCCTACTTTTTTCTCCATTCTTCCACCACCTAATTTTAACCTACACTACATTAGTTTACGTTAGGGTGAGTTAGTTCCCTAGATATTTTTCTTCTAAGCAGGTTTTAATTACACTTTCTCCATCGTGATCTATGAAATTGGAGTTTTATTTTTTTAATTCCACTTATCACATATACCTAATGAACTTTCTCTTTATTTCTTCGTTCCCTAAAGACAGAGGTAAAGTAAGCTTGTTATGATGGCACACATATTTGTATTTAATTTTAGTGCTAATAACTTCCCTAAAGATCCCTTGGTACAGTTAACAACCTAGCCTGCATCCTGGTCCTGACCACAGTGTGGACTCCAGACTCTGCAGTGTATCTTCAGTTGCATCTTTGGATCTCCAAGTCATTTCCAAGTCCTAGTTAAAACTTAAGGTTAATTCAGTTATTCATGTTGACAACCATTTGTTATTTATTCTCCTGCTCTGTTCATCATCTCCCCATCACCACCTGTTTCTTCCTGCCTCTGGGCCAAAACATAATTGAAAGAGACAAACAGCAAACCATTACATGAGTTTTCCTTGTCATTGAAGTTTATCTAGTTTAATACCTTCGTCTCTTGTCAACTTCACTCCATCCTTCCCTTGGAGCTATTCACGGACTATTATCTTGAACCCACAGAGGTATATAAAATGTTTCTAAAAATGGAAAATATAGCTAAATAACTGAACTGGATGACCAACTAATGCTGTTGTGAACTGGGGTTGCAAAACTGAAGTCATTTAATCAAGAAAATTGTCTCCTAAAAATATATTCACTTTGATTGAAGCAACAAAGGGAAGTATTGATAATGAGTCACAGGGGGAAGGAATGACACTAGAGTTTTTAAGAAAATTAATCTCAAAATTTTTTGCCACTTTAAATCCTATCATGAATAATAAAAACATCCCTGGATAATTTGGTAATACTCACTTTCCAAGAGATTTTTACAAATTATATGGAACAGCCTTATAAATATCGATTTTTCTCTAAATGTAAATGAACTAGGCAAGTGAAAGAATGAGATAAAAAAACTTTTGGTAAAAAAGAGCATACAAAAAAAAAAAGAGCATACAATATGACTCTTATAAATAATAAATTTACTGCATTGTAATAACCACTTTGAAGATACAGCTCTGTCTCACTCATATTTGCTTCTTCCAAAACAGCTTGTACACTGTCTTGCAATCAAGGGGGCAATCAGTGTGTTTGTTGAACTTCACCAAAAAATCCAGTCACTGAAATAATTCCATTGTCCCTTACTGTGCTTGTTATTTGAAATCATATTCCTATAATATGAATTAGAAACTTCACTTCAAAATATTAAGAGAAAGTAACAAGACTTGTGTCTATCTTTTTTAGCCTCAAGTGCAAGAGATTGAGGTAATCATATCCCTCATTTCATGGTACATTATCAGCATTGATTTACGGAGGGTCCCTCTCTTATTTTACTTACTTATTCCCATTAATATCCATTCTCTCTTTCTAATTCCTTTTCCTCAGAGGCAACCATTCTAGTATATTTTAAATGTAGCATGGTATTGATGTGGGAAACAAAAGCAAAAGAAATGCAGCTTAAACTAAAATCTCCTTGCAGGGTCACCTGTGTGTTTCAGTTGGTTAAGTGCCTGCCTTCGGCTCAGGTCGTGATCTCAGGGTCCTGGGATCGAGCCCCGCATCGGGCTTCCTGCTCAGTGGGAACCCTGCTTCTCCCTCTCCCTCTGCCACTCCCCTTGCTTGTACTTTCTTTCGCTCTCTCTCTCTCCCTCTCACTGTC
The DNA here is from genome assembly GCF_011800145.1 of Mirounga leonina. NCBI lineage: Eukaryota > Metazoa > Chordata > Mammalia > Carnivora > Phocidae > Mirounga > Mirounga leonina. The sequence goes on from NW_023270839.1 coordinate 10,551,533, forward strand.
AAATAAATAAAATCTTTTTTAAAAATAAAATAAATAAAATCTTACAGCTTGTAGCCCATTGATAGATACCTGAAGCAGGCAGAGCGTGACCTTTCTCAAGGAACTCGTGGCTGCCTTAATGTCTTAATGTTTAAAAGTAACCTTATCTTGGCAGAAGCTGGCCCCTCAAGGTCCTGAAAGCCTTGCTTCCAGATTCCTTGGAGACTGGTGCTATCCCTAACCCCCACTAATTAAAAAGTATACAATCAGTCACTCCTCACAGTCTCAGTACAGCTCTTTCTGCCCACAGGTCCTGTCCCATGAATAGGGAAGAAGCTAAGGTATAGGCAGGAGAGATAGGAGGCTCCTGACTCCCCTGACTAGGCTCTGAAACTATTCCTGGCAGGTGGAGACTGAAACAGAGCAGAATAAGAGATAAGGGAACAAACCAAGACAGCACAAATATCTCAAGGCCACAAGCTTCCCAGTCAGTTCTCAATAAAAGGCTGGCACTTGGGCGCCTGGGTGGCTCAGTTGGTTGAGCGACTGCTTTAGGCTCAGGTCATGATCCTGGAGTCCCAGAATCGAGTCCCGCATCGGGCTCCCTGCTCAGCGGGGAGTCTGCTTCTCCCTCTGACCCTCCCCGCTCTCATGTGCTCTCTCTCTCTCAAATAAATAAATAAAATCTTCAAAAAAAAAAAAAAAAGGCCGGCTCTAAAAGCCCTCAGTGGCAAGCCATTTGGGACCCCTCTCACTCCAGAGAGCTTTTTCTTTCCTTCCTGTTCTCACCCTCACTTAATAAACTTCACTCCACTTCACCTTTTTGTGTCCATGAGATTCATTCTTCAACTCGGTGAGACAAGAATCCTGCAATCCTACGACGGTATTCCATTTGCTATCATAAAACATGCAGAATGTTTTCTATGCACATACATATAAAATATTGTTGTATGTACCATTCTAAATATTTTATTTCACTTAGCCCAAGTTGCTATGTGGACATCAGGTCTATTATTCCCAGATATCACATAGTAATCTATGGTGGGTATGCACAACTTTTTGACTGTCTGATCACTAATACCTAATGGCAGACACCCGAGTTACCTCAGGGCTACTGCATATGATTATACAAGTATTGGGGTCACCTGCCACAACTTCTCCAACACCCATTTTCCAATAATGTTTATTTCAGCTGAAACACAGCTGTGTAATGAACATATTTGTTAAAATTCTAAAATATATGCACACTGGTTAGAATACAGCCACTGCCATATTTCCACTGGGGCTCTACCTGGCACTCAAGTTCTTTCTCCAGAATTCTTATGAATCAGATGTGAAAAGGGAATGCCTAGAATATCAGGGGTCTCCAGGATCTGGCTACTTTTGGAAACACTGGTGAAATCTGAACACAGTCTAGCATTGAGTTAATAGGAATGTACCAGTGTTGATCTCTCAGTGTACCACAAATGGACCGCAGAGATATAAGATGATAACATTAGAAGAAACAGTTGAAACTGAAGCTGGTCGAGGGCTGTATAGGAACTCCCTGGAATACCTTGGCAACTTCTTGGTAACACTAAAACTGTCCAGAATGAAAGCTCTATTTAAATGAAACAAGAAATCAGAAAAGAAATTTAAAAATAGGGCCGAATAGATTTATTAAGTGAAAATCATTCATGAACATTTGTTGAAGCTCTGCAATTTGGCGAACAGACATTCAGGAGACAAGGTGAATAATATACTGGTACCTGTCAGTGACAACTTAACAGCCCAATGGATACATGACACTTAACCACTGAGGAAATAAGATCTAAAGTGACAGAAGGCAGCAAAGGACCAGGAGCCTGGCAACCTAGACTCTGGATTTAAATCTTCCATATATTCCCTTTAGGATCTTGAGCAAATTAACTACTTTTCCAGTACCTGAAACTTTTTAAAATAGGAAAACTCTATGAGATGATTTACCTTAAAGTTAAAAAACCATGAGACCCCCCCCAACTGAATTTTAATAATTTTCTAAGTAACTGTGTGGGCTCTATGAACTATTATCTTTCAGCTCTAAGCTATCCTTCTATACTCTGTCAAGAAGCAGGAGCTGAGGCTCTGCAAACTCATTTCTTTTTGGCCAGCTCTGCCATTAGGGGGGGGGCACTAGAGGGAGACTGCACGGCTGGAAGAGGAAGAAGGGACTTTCTTGCTGCCTGTGGGCTTCCTTTCTGCTCACCATGCCTGTGAGCATCACCCAACCACACTGTTCACCTCAGCAACCTTGGTTTCTTTCCTAGGCAGCAGCTGCGTTCCAACCTTAGAGGAGGTCACCTCATCACACCCTCCTCAGGAATACCTGTGTTAGCCTGCAGTACGCTTGCGACAGGGGTGGTGTCCCTGCCCTCCTCTAAGCTGAGAGATCCTAGCACCAGCCAAGCAGCAGTCCCTCCTCAGATATGTGAATTTCAACTCCACAGGTCCTTCCTCCAAGATTTTAGTAGCTTTTTATTTTTAAGTTTTAGTAATTCTAACTTCTTCCCTTCATTTTCCATCCCAAGGAGTGAGAGCTGCTTCCTACAAATACTATGTATGTGATATCTCACATACATAGGATGTATATCTCATCCTTTTTCAAAATCTAGTTAACTTTTACTTAGCAAACCATTCTTTACACCAAACTTTTCCTTTCAAATTAACTGGTTGATTACTCCTTAACTGGACCCTGAAAAACCAGATTAGCAAATAGAACAATGAGGGAAGCTAAGAGATAATGAGCTGCAAAGATAGAAAACAAATCAGCTATATAGTAAGACAAATCAGATGAAGTAAAAATTAATACTTATCTTTAAAGTAAGAGAGTCTCTTTAACATGGAGAAAATAGAAAATGAACAGTGAGCCACATACTGCCTTTCAAAAGGGATTGTTTCACATTTATACTAATTCTATTTGGCACCATATCGAGGTAAGACCACTGGTGAGATAAGAAAACCACGACCAGGGCGCCTGGGTGACTCAGTTGGTTAAGTGTGTGGCTTCGGCTCAGGTCATGACTTTGGGGTCCTGGATCCAGCCCTGCATCTGGCTCCCTGCTCAGTTGGGAGTCTGCTTCTGCCTCTCCCTTTGTCCCTCCCCCCACTTGTGCTCTCTCTCGCTCTCTCTCATAAATAAATAAATAAATAAACAAACAAACAAATGCAAAAAAAAAAAAAAATGATCTGTAAGTCTCTCACATAAGCAAAGCCCAAATCCTCTGCATATTTAAGAGACATTACTCTAATTCACAAACTGAGAACATAGTCTCCTCATTGCCACCTTCATCTCCTTATTTCTAAAAGTGTAGATCACTGGATTCAGAAAAGGAGTGATAACTGCATCAAAGATGGCAAGGAACTTATCCAGATGTGATGTGGGAAATGGCCACACGTAGAAGAAGATTAATGGCCCAAAGAACAAAACAACCACAGTGACATGAGCTGACAGAGTGGAGAGGGCCTTGGACATACTCCCCAAAGATTTTTTCTGAACAGTCACCAAAATAAAGGTGTAAGAGATGATTAGAATTAAAAAGGAGGCCACAGAAATAAAGCCACTATTGGCAGTAACCATGAATCCCAATTTGTTTGTCTCTGTGCAAGCAAGTCTGATAAACCGAGGAAGGTCACAAAAAAAGCTGTCTAATTCATTAGGCCCACAGAAAGGCAAGTCCACAACAAAGGCCAGTTGAGTCACTGAATGAATCAAGCCAATGATCCAGGAAGCAACTAGAAAAAAAATGCACCTCCGTGGGGTCATGATGGTCAGGTAGTGGAGGGGCTTACATATGGCAACGTATCTGTCAAAGGCCATGGCGATGAGCAGCACCATCTCAGTGCCCCCAACTGCATGGATAAAGAAGATCTGAGCTACACAGCCCCCAAAAGAGATGGTTTTGCACTCTCTTAAAAGATCATAAATCATCTTGGGAGCTGTGGAAGAGCAAAATATCAAGTCGATGATGGAAAGGTTGGCCAGCAGGAAGTACATGGGGGACTGTAAATGAGGGTCAGAGGTCACAGTTAGCACAATGAGGAGGTTTCCCATCAAGCTGGCCACATAGAACACACAGGAAAAGAGGAAGAGAAGGAGCTGGATGTCAGGTGAGGTGGAGAGTCCCAGGAACACAAACTCCAACACCGCTGAGTGATTGCCTTCATCCATGGCCTGTCAGCAGTGACACCGCTCATACCACCTGAAAGAGGAGAGTAAGGAGAAACTGATGTAGGAGAAATGGCACGGATCTTAATCTTGGGCAATTCAATCATTGTCAGAAAACTAGACCAAGGCTGATGCGTGCTCTTGGAGACCATTTCAGTCACAAAGCAATTCAGATATCTTTGTCGTGTTTCATCACCAGAAGGCAAATAAAAGAATAAGGATCCTTTTACTCACTTAGATTGATAGTTCTGTTGTATTTTTCCTGTCATTGTTTCATAGTCATATCTCATAAATGACTATGAATTAAGAGGCTTTCAGAAAGTACCTAACTACATGAAATAATGCAGTGACAGTACATTCCATAATTTGGACATATCACAGTATAGTGTTACCATATCCATGACCACATTGGCAAGTTCTATGAAAATCTTTATAAGCTTTCTTTGAAGACCTGATATGTAAATATCTCATATCTATGAATTAGCAAGACAAGATGAGTTATTTAGAGGAAGGAAGGAAAGAGAGGCGTAGAGGATGCCAGAGCATGGCACTCACCATCCCATAGAAGGAGAATAAGTTCTAGTGAGAGGGACACAGTTATGGGTTCAGTGGAGGGGATTCTGCATAGGGGCAAAGAGAAGAAGGAATGTGAGACCAGAATGACAATGATAAATCATATATGCCAGTAAAAGAGAAAGAGTAAAAGTGAAAATATCGGTCTTTACACTTGGCTCTCTTGATATATATAAAAATACTTAACCGCATTCTGAATTAAGTAAATGTATGCTAAAATAGCAAGACACTAGTTTTTCTTATAACATTGGCAGGGATTTAAAGACTTGATAAAATGCAGGGTTTGAGAGGAAATGGGGAAACAGGTAGTCTCATAACTGGTGGTGGGAGAGTAAACTGATAAAACATTTGCCAAGTTGGTAATACTTTCCAAAATTGTAAATGTTCATATACTTTGACTCAGCGATTCTACTTCTCAGAAAAATATCTGGATATCTGTGTGTGTGCACAGAAACAAAGTGAACAAAGAAGAGATACAGATTGGTAGTTGCCAAAAGGTAGGGGGATTGGAAGGATGGGTGAAATAGGTGAAGGGGGTCAAACGATACACTTAAAAAATCAGTAAGTCATGAGGATGTAATTAATGCACAGCATGGTGGCTAGAGTCTGTAGGAATGTATTGGCTATTTGTAAGTTCCTAAGAGAGTAAATCTTGAAAGTTCTTATTGTGGTGATCTTTTTGCAGTGTATACAAATATTAAGTCATTATGTTATACACCTGAAATTGATAGAATAGGTCAATAACACCTCAATTTAAAAAAGATACAAAGAGTTGTGCCTTAGTGGCACAGTGGGTTAAGCAGTAGACTCTTGGTTTTGGCTCAGGTCCTGATCTTGGGGTCTCGAGATTGAGCCACAGGTGGGCCACAAGCTCAGCACAGAGTCTGCTTAAGATACTCTCTCCCTCTCAGTCTGCCCCTCCCCACCCTGCACTTGCGCTCTCTCTCTCTAAAATAAATGAATAAATCTTTTAAAAAAGAGAGAGAGAGGGGAGCGCCTGGATGGCTCAGTCGTTGGGCGTCTGCCTTCGGCTCAGGTCATGGTCCCAGGGTCCTGGGATCAAGCCCCGCATCGGACTCACTGCTCGGCGGGAAGCCTGCTTCTCCCTCCCCCACTCCCCCTGCTTGTGTTTCCTCTCTCACTGTGTCTCTCTCTGACAAATAAAAAATCTTAAAAAAAAAAAAAAAGAGAGAGAGAGGTACAGAAATGTTTACTGAAGCATTGTTGCTTGTAAAAGCAAAAGCCTGAAAATAATTTCAATGTGTAGAAATAAGAGACTAGTTGAATAATTTCTAGTAGATCCGATCTATGGTATACTACATAGCCATTTATTTTGCTAAAGTTCACCTAAATGTACATAGACAGGATAGACAGGTGGAGAGGGGGCAGTATCTTGCATTCATCTTATCCCATCTGGTTTTTTAATATTTATACAAATAAATTACATATATAAAATTAAATAAATTAAAAAATGGATTAACAATGCCTAGGTTGATATGCAAGAAGAAAAGTTAATAAAAATTACCTCTAAGGACTAGGAAATTATGCAGGAAAAGGGATCTTTTGCTTTTCACTTTATAAGCTCTTCCCACTATCTTACATTCTTGCAGTAAACATAGTATCAATTTCTAATGATGTATTTTATGATGACTAACATATCATAATAAAATTAAATTTAAAAAGAAGATAAAAAAATATCAATTTCACTTTTACAAAATGTCAGGGTATGTGGATCTGAAAAATTATACAATTTGTATCTTTGGGATTTAAATCTTCCAAAGATATCTTCATAATGTATCTTCCAATTTATAGCAAAGATCAGAGCTACACCTAAGATATTCACTAACTTTGTTGCTATACTCCTTCCTCTGCCTCCCACTCTAGCTGAACCACCTCCTGACAGGCACTCAAATGGTATTTACCCCTCCCTCACACACACACTCAAATATTCCAGCCCATGGCTTCCCTTCACGTTCTTCACTCAGCCTGCAATGCCTGGGCTTCATTACATCTCTCCAGTTCTTCCCATTCTTCAACAGCCCACTCTGCAAAACCCCTTCCTCTATAAAGTCCTTTTTGATACTCTTACTTTACACACATGGGGGAAGACAAATGTTGCTTACAATGTGGTGACAAAACCAGAAACCCTAACAATCATACGGTTCTGTTACTGCTCTAACAAAGACCACTATCTAATTCTCCATTGCTATACATAAAGGTTTCTAAATATATGTTTAAAATGTCCTTTTTAGACTTTTTCTTAATGCTGGTGTTTAATGATACCTACCTTAATAAAAAGCAACTCAGCTTGGAAGCAGTTAGATTCCTTTCACAGGGATAATCACCAGGAATCTCCCTACTGATGCAATTCATCCAAGCGAATGATTGATCCTGAGTTACCCTCCTGGAAGCTGCCACTTATTCCAGCAATGCTTCTAAATCCCACTCCATCCCAAACTCTTGGTAGTTTTAACACAAGACCTTATTTTATCTTCCCCCTGAAAATGGATGATACTTTTTAATGCATCAGATTAGCTAAACATTCAAAAAGTAGATAATTCCTAGTGTTAGTAAAAAGATGGAAAACAGGATGGGACACTTGTTGGTGGCCCAGCTTCCTAGCCAGTCTTTCACTTTCTGCCTACTGAAAACTTAAGGTCTCTAGGGGCCTTACTTGGTATCAGTCTCCACTTTTAAACAAGGGCAGAATAGTAGTTTAAATCTGATCTTTTCCATGCAGGCAAGTGAAACTGTCCCCTTAACTCCTTCTGCAAAAAGAAAACAGGATATCAGTTTAGACCAGCAACCAAATTCCAGGGAGCCTTTGTAGTGTCCTGAGTCTCACAACTGTTCATCACACAGCACTGACTGCTGCCCACACCCCCACCACAAGCCCATAATGTAAGAAATGAGAGATTCCTCAGAGATCATCTAGTGACCAGCTGACTCTCTTCTCTTCTCACTTCTGCTCATCCTTGTTCTGGCCAGCACAGATAGCAAACAAATTAGAAATAAGGTGGGTTCACCTCCAATTCAAGCAAGGATGACAATTCTGGAGTATTTTGAAAGTAGATCAATGTGGAGGTCACTCAAAGATTGGTAGTCCTCTACTTCTTAACCTGAGTCAGTCTCAAATTACTCACAAGGTTGAATTTACATTAGAGTTACTGGAAAATCATAAAATTCACAGAGAAACATCTCAATCTCATCATCCTATGCATTTCTCCCCTAGTTTGCTCCTCTGGAGATGTGTAGAGAGAGCTCAGGACAGGATAGTACAAAGATGTACAGAAATGGGCGCTTTAGCTGCATGCTGTCAGAGTGGTTGTTTCTACTGCTATCAATGCAGCAAGCCCTGTAGAAAACTGCCATTGCTGGGACCTGAATGAAACTGCTAGTGATTGTAAAATCTGTTTATTTTAAAGTTAGGAAAACCCAGGTGCAGAGAGGATAAATAGCATTACTGAAGTTAAGGAACAAGCCGGTGGCCAATCCACAATCAATATGGTTGACTCTTGGTTTCTGGACAATCCAGCTCATGTCCACTCTACCACACTTCTTTTACTGGGATGGTCCAACCTGGGCCTCCTGAGTGTAGCCCAGGAAATGATAATATATCAAAGCTACTTTCTTCAGCACTGTCCAACATTCTTCTTGCTTTAGTCCCACTGGACTCAGATATTCTGCTCCTACTATATTCTGGAGACCGACACTCAAGACACATCTGCAAATGTCACTAGAATAACTCCTCCAATACAGGTCATAAAGTGGTGATTTGACTCCACTCATCTTGCTGTCTTCTCTGTTTTGGTTGTGTATTTATCTGCTATAATCTCCCTGTTGAATAACAGAATTGATTCATTTCTTCTAGTTAATTAGATCTCCCTTCTCACTGCTCTGTGTGTTTCCACTTGAAGCTCTCATCTGCATCAAAGACTGTGTCCACACCTCTGTAACTCACCTGGACCCATGTCGAAATGACCATGGCCTTAGAGGACAACAGAATGCAGAGCTCTTGCCTTTGAAATGTTCTTATCAGCTGGCATAAAAATCCCTATGTAATGCCTCCAAGCAGGAAACACAGCTAATTAGCAGCACTGGAAAGTTACTTGAGCACTGCTGTAGAGACCTGGGATTGCCACCATGCTACATTTAGCCAAGGGAGTTTTGTCCTAGAACCACAGAAATTTGGCCACAGCCACCAAAGGGAAAAGTTAGTAATAGGTCACTTGAGGGAAGAAGGAAAGGAGACTAGGGATTTTTGTGGAAATTACCTATTTGGTTTTCTTTCTTTTTTTTTTTTTTTTAAGATTTTATTTATTTATTTGAGAGAGAATGAGAGACAGAGAGCACGAGAGGGAAGAGGGCAGAGGGAGAAGCAGACCCCCCGCTGAGCAGGGAGCCCGATGCGGGACTCGATCCCGGGACTCCAGGATCAGGACCTGAGCCGAAGGCAGTTGCTTAACCAACTGAGCCACCCAGGCGCCCCCTATTTGGTTTTCTGATCCATGAAGGCAGAAACTCCATAAGAATGAAAAATATATACCTTCAAACAAGTGAAAATAATGCTAATCGTCTCCATAGGAAAAAAGAGAGGGAGAGAAGGAGGAAGCAATGCAGGGCTCCAGTGTGGCACTGACCATCACCTGTGTCCCATTAGAAAGGATAACTAGAGGTAATAAGACATGCAGACATTCCATCAAAAGTTAGCTAGTCCTTTATTATGTGTGTGATGTGGAGAGGTGAAGAGGGTGCTATAACAGCAACTCAAGGGGATGAACCCAAAGGGTAGTGGGGCTGGGATGAGGCAAATCACTAACAGTTTAATCTCTCATAGGTCAGCTTCTTAAAAAGAAACATCAACAAAACAGAAAATCTCCTCCAGTTATATTGTATATCTTTATATCAAAAGTATGCAGAGGGTCAGTGATGTGGCCATTGATAAACTATCATTATGTAGAGCACTCTGTATCAGTTACCTATTGCTGTATGATAAAGTAGCTTAAAGCAAGGCCATTTTACTTGCTCCTGACTCTGCAGTTAGGGCTGAGCTCAGCTGGGCAGGTCTCATGCTGATCTCACCTGGGTTTTCTCACGAGGCATCAGTTATCTGGCAGTTTGGGATTGGAGGGTTTAAGAGGGCCTCGTTCACATGTCCAGGGCCTTAATGCTGGCTTCGCTGGGCCTCCCTCTCCAAGGGATATTTTATTATTCAGTAGTCTTGCCCAATTTCTTTACAGGGTAGTAGGAACTCTGCAGGACAAGAAAGGCAGAAGGTGCAAAGCAAACGATGCCTCAGTTCTAGAATTCATGCAGTATCATCTTTACCACATTCCATTGGTCAAAGCAAGGCAGGAAACCAGGCCAGATTTCAGGTTGGGAAATAGACTCTACCTCTTGACAAGAGAAGGTGTAAAATATTGTAACCATGTTTTTCAATTAACTAGAGGCTCCATATCTACTCATTGTGAGTTGTGTTGATTGGCTAAGTCTCAGTTAGCCTTAATATAAGGAACTGATATATGTCCTATAGAGTTCTATGGTGCTGTTGCTCCACATTTTACTAACTCAAAGCAGTTAACTCAGCAACTCTCTCCTGTTCCAGTATTTGTCTTCTATTTAACCAGTTTGTAATAATTTTAATTTCTTTTTTTTTTTTAAGATTTTATTTATTTATTTGACAGAGAGAGAGAGAGACAGAGAGAGCAGGAACACAAGCAGGGGGAGTGGAAGAGGGAGAAGCAGGCTTCATGCTGAGCAGGGAGCCCGATGTGGGACTCGATCCCAGGACCCTGGGATCATGACCTGAGCCGAAGGCAGACGCTTAACGACTGAGCCACCCAGGCGCCCTAATTTTAATTTCTTTTTTTTTTTTTTAAAGATTTTATTTATTTATTTGACAGAGAAAGACACAGCGAGAGAGGGAACACAAGCAGGGGGAGTGGGAGAGGAGGGAGAAGCAGGCTCCCCGCTGAGCAGGGAGCCCGATGTGGGACTTGATCCCAGGACCCTAGGATCATGACCTGAGCTGAAGGCAGACGCTTAATGACTGAGCCACCCAGGTGCCCCCTTAATTTTAATTTCTTAATGAGTTTACATCCTGATACTATATATGAGACTAGGTTAAGCCACATGACCTTCTAGAGTCTCCTGTGTGCAGGACAGACCAGCCTCCTGTCAAAGAATATTCAAGAACACTGAGGTAGAGACACAGCCATTTTACTTGATTTGAAAGGAGCCTAGAGTTCCTGTGGGATAGAAATATCTCACCATCAAAGTATAAGAAATGGGTGATGAGTTTGAGTTGTCCAAAGAAGGGCAATCGAATGCATTTGAGAGAAAGTCATTATGAAAGCAAAAGATATCTGGCAAAGTAGGCAGGACTAAGCAAGCAAGTCCTGGTGTTAGAGCAGGCAGTAATCCCGGGCACAAAGCGAGCATATGCATGACCACCATCCCACACAGCCTCTCCACCTTTTCCCCACCCCTGTTCCCCCAGATCCCTGCTGTCCCTGTGCTCTCTGGAAATGAATGGGCTGTGATACAAAGAAAAGACCTGTGATATTAGAGCCCAGATCTCTTTTGTGGGAGTCCCTTCACAGAAGAGGCTGTGAGGAGCAACATAAAGCAAGCCAAGGCCAACAATCCAGGGCAGGCCTCCCGAGGTTCAGACTACAGTGTGGGCAACTGGCAACCAGCTGTTTGGGAAAGGTGGGCAATGACCCAAGCAGAGAGCTGTGTGCCAGAGTGACCTCTGTCCCTGAAGCAGAAGAATGCTATGGCATGGCCAACAGAACGCAGAGTCTGTGCTCATAGGAGAATCTTCCCACCAAGTACTCTGGAAAGAACACTTAGGGAGCAGAACCCAGGAAAAGATTTAATTTCTGCTTCAGAAGCAGGTCAGAGAAATGAGACTTGGAATGTCTTGGTAAATATGACACATTTGTACCAGGTGAGGTCCTGCACCTGGTGTTTTGATGGTCTCATTTCTACTTTGTTAACTTGATTGTGTGCCTGTTTATTGACGAGTGTGTGTAGACATAAAATGTTGGATGCCTAGATAAATATTTTACTTAAACCAAACATTGTCTTTTTACCAACCAAAAGATATTCAAGGCCTAGGTTTATGAAATTAATGAATCTCTTCCCCTTCACCTGGAGATAGTCTCTACAATAAATGATGTTGGGAAAACTGGATATCCATGTGCAAGAGAATGAAATTGGACCCTTAGCTTACACCATTTACAAAATCAACTCAAAGTGGATTAAGGACTTTAAACATAAGACCTGAAATTTTTAAACTCCTAGAAAAAAACATAGTGAAGAACTCCTTGACATTGGTCTGGGCGATGATTTTTTGGATTTGACACCAAAAGCACAGCAACAAAAGCAAAAGTAAAAAAGTAGGACTGAATCAAACTCAGAAACTCTGCACAGCAAGGGAAACAATCAATACAATGAAAAGGTAACCTACAGAATGAAAAAAAAAATACAAATTATACATCCAATAGGGGGTTAATATCCACAGTATGCAAAAAACTCATACAACTGCATGGCCAAATAATAATCTGATTAAAATGGGCAAAGGGCCTTAATAGAGATTTCTCCAAAGACATTAAAATGGCCAACAGTTATATGAAAAGATGCTCAAAATCACTAACCATCCAGGAAATGCAAATTAAAATTACAACAAGATATTACCTCACACCTACTAGAACGACTATTACCAAAAAGTCAAAAGATAACAAGTGTTGGGACACCTGGGTGTCTCAGTTGGTTAAGCTGCTGCCTTTGGCTCAGGTCATGATCCCAGGGTCCTGGGTTCGAGTCCCACATCAGGCTCCTTGCTCAGCAGGGAGCCTGCCTCTCACTCTGCCTGCCACTCCCCCTGCTTGTGCTCTTTCTCTCTCTCTCTCTGACAAATAAATAAATAAATAAAATCTTTACAAAATATATATATAACAAGTGTTGGCAAAGATGTGAAAAGAAAGGGAGCCCTTGTACACTGTTGATAGGAATATAATACAGTATTAATCACTAGGAAAATAGTATGGAGATCCCTCAAAAAATTGAAAATAGAACTACCATATGATCTAGCAAATCCCACTCCTGGATATATATCCAAATGAAATAAGAATCACTATCTCAAAAAGGTATCTGTACTCCCATGTCCATTTCAACACTATTCACAATAGACAAGAAATGGAAACAACCTAAGTTCATTGACACATGAGTGGTTAAATACACACATACTAAACACACACACACACACACACACACAGGAATATTATTCAGCCTTTAAAAAGAAGTAAATCCTGCCATTTGTGATAACATAGATGAACCTGGAGGACATTATACTAAGTGAAATAAACCAGACACAGAAAGACAAACACTTCATGATCTCACTTACATACAGAATCTAAGAAAATAAGCAACAGAGTGCCAGAGAATAGAATGGCTGTTACTAGGGACTGGGAGGTGTGCTGAAAGGGATATATTAGTCGAAGAGTACAAGCTTTCAGTTACTAAATGAATAAGTTCCTTAGACCTAATGTACACCATGATGACTACAGTTAATATATTGTATATTTGAAATTTGCTAGGAGAGTAGATTGTAGGTGTCCTCACATAAAAAGGAGGGGTTTAACTATGTAAGGTGATGGATATGTTAATTAACTGATTGGGAGGTAATCACTTCACAATGGGTACATAGATCAAACCATCACATTGTACAATTTAATGTGTACAATTTTTATTTGTCATCATACCTTAATAAAGTTGGGAAAATGAATAAAAATAAATCCCTGTCCACTAACTGTTAAAATATAGACATCTTTTATTTTGATACCTACTAGTGTGTTGCAGAAACCACCTCAAAACAACCTCATACTAGTTAACTAAGAGGAAGCTTTGTGTATGCCAGAAAGAGCTGTACTTGAAGTTTAGTGTTCTTTTTTTTTTCTTTAAGTTCTTGTTCAAGTACTTTGGAGGAGCCTAATGGTATAGAATCAGTAAATAGTTTATCATTTGTTAAGTTATTTTCAGCTTTCAGTAGAACAGTCTTATTAAAATTGGCTCATCCTCTGCCTGGACAACTGCAAAGTGTCTGGCTCTGTGAGAAGGAAGGAACCCCAGGAGGTGTCCACTCAGGCTTCAGTTTTCTCCTCAAATAACATGACTCTGTCATAGACTATCTTGGAGGAGTAGATGGTGCAGTGCCCTCCACTCATGCATAATTTTGTTTGAATATAAGGGAGTTATAAAGTTATTTTATTATATAAATCACCTCTGAGTCTCAGCCCCTTTGAACAGTAAATAGATGGATATTTTTAATGATAGATTTAAAAGACAGGACACAAAAACATATTTTATTGAATTGATGCATGTTTTATATTTATTTTGTTATTAAGTAGAGAGAGAAAAAATATGTTCAGATTTTAGAAGGACAGGTGAGAGACACCCACCAACTTGGAAGTGTGATTAAGAGCAGGGATACTGGAGAAGAAGCTGTGTGGTTTTGCAACCAAGCTTTACCACTTACCACCTCTTTGTCCCTGGGCTAGTTAATATATCTTTCTGTGCCTCAGTTAAATCATCTATAAAATAAGAATGATAATATTACCTACCTGATTGCTGTATTAAATAAATTAGTGTATGTTAACAACTTAAGAGAGTACCCGCCACATAAATGCTCAATAAATGTTGGTGATGGTGGAGGTGGTAAAAGTAGGACAAAATGATGAATGGGCTTTAAAAAGCCAGTAAGAACATTTTGGATGAGAGAGGAGCTATGAAGTTTCAACCAGGCTTGTAAATGGCACAGTTAAGAGCAAGTAAGGTGATGATAAATCCTGTACTGAATTTTATTTGGAGTGATTGCACATCTAAGTTTCCATATATCAAATAGAAAGTCAAAGAATCACATAATATTTGCAAGGCTGATATCCAAAGGAGCATTCTATGAGGTCACGAGGAGAAAGAGAAGTATAAACAAAACTTATCAAGAGGGAAAAGAAACAATTTCATACATACAACAATCATAAGCCCAAGGCTAATTTTGACAAAAAGAAATATCTCTTACTTGGTTAAGCTAAGGTCTTAACCTGTAATTATCCTAATAAATATATATTTTACAAATAAAGAAGTCCAAAGTAGCATCGGAAGAAAAGTGAAGGTAGAAGAACAAAGTAAATTCCTGAATGAAGTCTGAAACTAATATAACACTCTATGTTAACTAACTGGAATTAAAATAAAACTATTAAAAAATAGGTAAACTGAAAATAAAAGAAGTCTGAGACCTGTTCGTGGTTTAAGACAGATTCAGGGGCACCTGGGTGGCTCAGTGATCAAGTCCTGCATCAGGCTCCCTGCTCTGCGGGAAGCCTGCTTCTCCCTCTGCCACTCCCCCTGCTTGTGTTCCCTCTCTTGCTGTGTCTCTCTCTTCAAATAAATAAATAAAATCTTTAAAAAAAAAAAAAAAAGAAAGGAAGTGGGGGCAATGAGAGATAATACTTTATATTAGTACTTACAAGTGAATACAAAAGAAAAAGGTAAATTTTCTTACATCTAGGAAGAGGAAGTGAATGTTTGAATAACCTTATCTAATTTTTTGATATAAATTTCATGTTCAAGAATGTTTATTTAAAAAATAAGAGAGAATACTTATTCCAAAGAGTTTCTTTTATTAAATCTTTCCCTCTAACCAGCTCTAGAAGCACTAGTATTTTAATTTCACATTTCCTCTAAACCTTTAATAGATAGTTGGAGATGGGAGGAGACCAGAAATGTCTGTGAGATTTAAGAGTATAATTTTAAAGTGGGAAACACTTTGACAGAAAAACATATGTAAAAGAAAAGAATTAAAAGAAAAACACAAGAATTTCAATTTTCCCTAGGTAAATCCCTAAATGTAATGTGATCTCAATACAGATATCATCAAGCCTTTTTCACGAGCTAGATAAATTGATTATAAGTTTCGTTTCAAAGATCAAAAAAAAAACAAGAATCATTAAGTAATCTTAAAAGGGAAAATCATGGGGAGGAGGAGGAGGAAAGACTCTCTAACAGATATTAAAATATATTAAAAGCCTCTGTAAATAAAAATTAAAGGAATAGACAGATAGATTAATGGGACCTAATAGAAAATACAGAAACATTCCCAATTGCAATTGGAAATTTAGTATTCACTAAAGATGATTTTCAAATCAGTGGAAAATATATGGACATTTTAACGAATGACTTGAGGAAACTAGAAAACTACATGTAGAAATGGTTATGTTAGTCCCATTTCTGATGCTATATAGTAAAATAACTTCCAAATGATGCAGAGGTTTAAATATTTTTAAATGAAGACACACAGGTATTAGAAGGAACAAGAGTGAATTTCTCTATAACCTGAGAAAACATTTCTAATTATAACTCAAAATCCAAATGCAGAAAGAAAAGATAGCTAAATTTTACAATATAAAAATAAGAACCTTTGTATTGCCAAAACCACCATAAACAATGGGAAAATATTTGCTACTTAAATGACAAAGTTTACATATATCTAACATACGAAAGTTGTCTGAAATAGTTGACCATGTATGTGTGAGTTTATTTCTGGGCTCTTAATTCTGTTCTTTGATTTGTCTATTTTTGTGCCAGGACCATACTGTTTTGATCACTACAGCTTTGTAGTATATCTTGAAATCTGGGATTGTGATACCTCCAGCTTTGTTCCTTTTTCTCAAGATTGTTTTGGCTATTTGGGTATTTTGTGATTTCATACAAATTTTAGGATTTTTTTTGTTCTATTTCTGTGAAAAATACCATTGATATTTTGATAGAGATTTTCACTGAATCTGTAGATTGTTTTAGGTAGTATGGCCATTTCAACATTAATTCTTCCAATCCATGAGCATGGAGTGTCTTTCCATTTGTTTGTGTCATCTTTGATTTCTTTCATCAATGTCTTATGCTTTCCAGAATACAGGTCTTTCATCTCTTTGGCTAAATTTATTCCTAGGCATTTTCTTTTCTGATGCAATTGTAAATGGGATTTTTTTTCTTAATTTTCCTTTCTACTATTTTGTTAATAGTGCATAGAAATGCAACAGAATTCTGTATATTGATTCTGAAAAAATAAAAAACAAAATACCTGAAATGAAAATTTCACTAAGTAGAATAAACAGCAGATAAAAGATGTAACAATCCTAACAGTCACTAGTGAGATAAGAAAACCATGACCAGGGAACCTGGGTGGCTCAGTCAGTTAAGCGTCTGCCTTCATCTCAGGTCATGATCCCAGCGTCCTGGGATCAAGCCCCACATTGGGCTCCCTGAGCAGGGAGTCTTCTTCTCTCTCTCCCTCTGCCCCTCCCCCTGCTCATGCTCTCTCTCTCAAATAAATAAATAAAATCTTAAAAAAAAAAAAAAACCCAGAGTAAGTGGTAAACAGAAATAATAAAGAAAAGAGTATTATTAATAGAAAAGAGAAAAATAAGGACAAAATCAGTAAAATCAAAAGCTTGTGTCTGAAAAGTTCAACAGAACTGATAAACTTCTCACCATACTGATCAGAAAAAAAAAAGAAAAAGGAAAGAGAAAATTACCAATATCAAGAATGAAAGGGGATGCATCACTGCAGATCCTACAGGTTTTACAAGAATAGGGAATATTATGGACAATTTTTTGCCAGTAAACTTAACAACTTATATGAAATAGATAAAATGTTTGAAAGAGAGAGACAGACAGACAGACAAACCAAGAAACAGACTCTTAACCATAGAGAACAAACAGATGGTTACCAGACAGGCGATGGGGTTGGAATGGATGAAATAAGTGAAGGGGATTAAATAGTGCAGTAGGATGAGCCCTGCTTTCCTTCTCAGTAGGGAGTCTGCTACTCTCTCTCTCACACTCTCTCTTTTTCTCTGCCCCTCCCCACTGCTCATTCATAACAAGTCGCCTAGCCCACACATGAATAATAATGCCTTCACTCAACACCCACTCCTATTTGGTAACACAGAAAAAATAGTGAGATAGTCTTTGGATAATTATTTATACCACTTCTGAACAGTATATTTATTTTTTAAATAATTATATGTAATATATTTCATCACATGGAAAGTGTAATACATTTCTTCATTATAGACAGTTCATTAATATATCTCTTCATTTGTAGACAGCTTTGTAATAAATTTTCTTCTGTAATGTCTACACTTTGTATTTGCTATTTATTTAGTTATAAACCTGATTCATATCATGTAGAAATCTTTTGCATTTTATTTATTTATTTATAAACCAGTGCCACCTATCCTTAGATCCAAAATATTCAATCCATTTATAATCTTTTAATATTCACATAGTTTCCTTTACCATATAAAAATTATTTAGGAAATAATTGGGGTAAAATATAATTATGATACACACTGAGTGGTATAGGAATTTACAACTTCTGGTCTCAAAACATTGGATTAAATAATAATATTAAAGTTTCCTGAGTTGTCACTCTATGATTTATCCCAAATTTGACCTTCCAATCCCAACTAAATCTAAAAACCTCAGCATTGGGGCACCCGGGTGCCTCAGTCAGTTAAGTGTCCAACTTTTGATCTCAGCTCGGGTCTTGATCTCAAGGTTGTGAGTTCAAGCCCCACACTGGACTCCATGCTAGCCATGGGTTCTACTTAAAAAAAAATTTTTTTTAAATAAAAACCTTAATATTAACTAAATCTGAGCGTGGATAGTCAAATCCACATGTTAGAAGCCTCAAATTCTGAAAGCTACCTAAGCAACTGTCTTCATTTTGTGTATTCCTCCAAGTATATAAACACAAGAAACTCAGAGGGCATGAATATCAATACACATATAGATTAGAAGAGATACGTCTTTGAGAATCACTACCAAAGAGAAGAGTATCCAACATTTTGTTTTAATGGAAAATGTGCCCAGTATGTGAGATTTCATATTCTTCTATAATAAACAAGAAAGACACTACATTTAAAGGCTGAATTCACTCTTCCTCAATACTTCCAGGATCCACAGGGTAAGAGTCCTTATGAAAAACTGACCAGATCAGAACAGAGTCCTTGAGAATCTTCACAGTGGACATTAAAATTACTAACTAAAGTGAAAGGATTTATGAAAAGTTTAATTAAAGAGATTAATTTTCAAGAATAGTCAAGATGAATCTGGATGGCTTTGATTGGTCATGAAAGAACTCTTCCTGAAACTTAGAATCTTACCAAATAGTCTCCTCATTGCCATTTTCATCTCCTTATTTCTGAATGTATAGATAACAGGATTCATAAAAGGAGTGATAAGGGCATCAAAGATGGCTAAAAATTTATCTATGGGTAAGGTAGGGAATGGCCACACATAGACAATAATGCAAGGACCAAAGAAAAAGACCACCACAGTGATGTGAGCAGAGAGAGTGGAGAGGGCCTTGGATGAACCACCTGAAGAATGTTTTCGAACAGTGACCAGGATGAAGATGTAAGACACAATCAAGATGAAGAACGTGCCCATGGAGATGAAACCACTGTTGGCGGTGACCAGAAATTCCAGTCTGTATGTGTCTACACATGCAAGTTTGATGAACCGAGGAAAATCACAATAAAAACTATCCATTTTGTTGGGACCACAAAAGGGCAAGTTTACAACAAAAGCCAGTTGGGCCACAGAATGGATGAGTCCAATGGTCCAAGCAACAGCCAAAAGAGAAATGCACATTCTTAGGCTTATAATGGTTAGGTAGTGGAGGGGCTTACAGATAGCAATGTATCGGTCATAGGCCATGACTATAAGCAGCACCATCTCCGTACCCCCAACAGTGTGAATAAAGAACATCTTGAGTAATGCACCCTGTCAAGGAGATGACTTTATGTTTTCTGAAAAGATCATAAATCATCTTTGGGCTTGCAATGCTGGAAACACCTGTGTCAATGATGGAAAGATTCGCCAGCAAAAAGTACATGGGGGAATGTAAGTGATGGTCTGAGATGATCGTAAGCACAATGAGAAGGTTTCCTAGCATACTTGCTATGTAAAATATAGTAAAAAACAAAAAAAGAAGAATCTGAATCTCCCAAGAACTGGTGAGTCCCAGCAACAAAAATTCAGACACCACAGAGTGATTTCCTCCATCCATCAACTTCTTGTGCTAGACCAATCCTGAAGATACCTGAAGAGCATAAGAGGGAGAAAAACATGATTTTTAAGTTGAAAGGGAAGCCTGGCTATAGGGTTACACAAATGTCAAAAACTAAAGATCAGGGGCGCCTGGGTGGCTCAGTCGTTAAGCGTCTGCCTTTGGCTCAGGTCATGATCCCGGGGTTCTGGAACCGAGCCCCGCATTGGGCCCCCTGCTCAGCGGGAAGCCTGCTTCTCCCACTCCCCCTGCTTGTGTTCCCTCTTTCACTGTGTCTCTCTCTGTCAAATAAATAAATAAAATCTTAAAAAAAAACCAAACTAAAGATCACTTAGCCGTTGTACACAGTTACATAGAATTTACATAGTTCAAACAATGAATCATGGAACACTTCATCTAAAACTAATGATGTAATGTATGGGGATTAACATAAGAATAAAAAAAGAAAAAGAAAAAAAAAAGAATTTACATAGTTTAAAATTCACAGAGAGCCAGCACCAAATTTTTTTCCATGCCTAGATCTTTGTTATCATTTAATCATATGCCTCAAATTTTGTTTGGTCTTTAATGTATAATGAAGTAGGGAAAATGCAGACAAAGTTACCTAAGAATTTAAGGAGAAATACATCAGGAGATAGACATATTTCTAATTTCTACACTGAAATATGCCACAGAATGGAAACGTGCAGAAAGGCACATACAACTGTCTGGAGAGGTGTCTACTTTATTCTTTTAAATGGCTGCTCAATATTTACAGTGTGGATGGACCATAATTTATTTACTAATTTCCCTATTAATAAGCATTTAACTTGTTTCTAGTTTTTTGGCCCCTGCAGATAATGCTACAAATAACTATCCATATACATACATCCTTGTGTATTAATGCTTTCCTTTCTGTGTCACAGATTCCCAGAAGTGAGATCACTGGGTCAAAGTGCACATATTTTTAATGTTAGTAGTGTTGCCTAACAGCTTTCCAAAAAAGCTGGAACAACACGTATTTCTATAAGAATAAATGTTAATACTTTCTTTAATTGTTGCCAGAATAGTGGGTATAAAGTGATAGCTCACTGTTGCTCTGGTTTTCATTTCCCTGACAACCAATAAATTTGAACATTCTTGCAGTTTGGATCTGCACTTCTGTGAACTGCCTATTTATGCCTTTTCCTATTTCTTACTGTGCTTTTTTTTTTTTTTACAAATTTGTAAGAGCTCTTTTTATATTACAGATATTAAGCATTTGTCATTTGTTTTAGCTTTTCTAAATCAATTCTCTATTAATTTTGTTTCTGGTTTCTTTTGCTATACCCAAGTTTGTTTGTTTTTTTAATTTATACCCAAGTTTTTAATTGTTAAATGATTAAACACAGCTATTACTTTTTTATACATACGGCTTTTAAGATCTCCTTTACTCCTGGATCATACATGTACACCCTTATATTTTCTTTCAATACTTTGTTTTATTTTCTATTTAGGACTGTGCTTTATTATTTTTGTATATATTTTAAAATATAAGTTCACTTCTAATTTCTTCCAAGTGAATAAAATAATAATGGCACTGTGTGTTAAATGACCCATTCTTTCCTCTTTCAATTTAACTATTTTTTGCACTACGCTAAATTATCGGATATTTTGGGATCTGTTTCTGAATTCTTTATTTTGATTTCACTGATATACCTGTCTCTTTCTGTAGAAATATTGGGGTAATGGAATGCCTGGATGGCTCGGTTGGTTAAGCATCTGCCTTCGGCTCAGGTCATGATCCCAGGGTCCTGGGTTCGAGTCCCACATTGGGCTCCTTGCTCAGCAGGGAGCCTGCTTCTCCCTCTGCCTGCTGCTCCCCCTGCTTATGCTCTCTCTCTCTGACAAATAAATAAATAAAATCTTTAAAAAAAGAAAAAAAAAGAAATATCAGGGTAATACTATGTCGCTATATCTGATAAAGCAAGTCCCTCCTTCACTGTCCTTATTTTTCATACTTCCTTGACTATTCATGAGCATATATTATAGCATATAAATTTTAAATTCATTTTCTCCAATCCCCCCAAAATTCCATTGAACTTCTGATTTGAATTGCAGTAAATTTGTATATTAACTTTGAATGAAGTAGCATGGTTATGATGGTGTCTTCCCATTCAAGAACATAGTACATCCATCCATTTTTTTTTTTAAAGATTTTATTTATTTATTTGCAAGAGAGAGAGAGAAAGGAGCAGGAGGGGAGGAGCAGAGGGAGAGGGAGAAGCAGACTCCCGCTGAGCAGGGAGCCCAAAGCAGGACTTAATCCCAGGACCCTGGGATCATAACCTGAGTCGAAGGCAGATGCTTAACTGACTGAGCCACCCAGGCACCCCCATGCATTTGTTCAAACCTTGTTTCATGTCCTTCAATATGATTTTGCCATTTTCTTTATATATGTTCTATGCTCTCTTTGTTAAAATTATTCTTATGTATTTTATAGCTTTTCTTCCTCGCATTATAAATGAAATATCTTTTCTCCCTTCCATTTCTAGGTTCTTTTTGCTAGAATGGAAAAAAGTTATTTCTTTTTATATGTTACATGTAGTCACCTTACTACCTTCTGTTATTGGTTGAATAGTTTTTTACTGAAATAGCTTGGGTTCTCTAGGTTTATAATAATGTCATCAGCAAAAAGAGACAACATTTTCACATTTAATTTTTGCTGGTTTGGTTAAGATAGTATCCATTTCATCATCCCCTTATTATTAAAGTCCTACTATACTTTCCTATTTTTTTCATGTTTATTGTCCCTTTTCCAGTGATACATTTCTCTCTCTTATTTTGTTTTATTTTTAAATTACTTACTGTTGTAATCTCTTTTTTTTTTTAAGATTTTATTTATTCATTTGACAGAGAGAGTGAAAGAGCACAAGCAGGGGGAGCAGCAGAAGGAGAGGGAGAAGTGGGCCTCCCGCAGAGCAGGGAGCCCGATGCGGGGCTTGATCCCAGGACCCTGGAACCATGACCCGAGCCGAAGACAGACACTTAACAACTGAGCCACCCAGGCCCCCCCTCTATTCTTATTTTAAAATAAGATGCCAATGGGGCGCCTGGGTGGCTCAGGCTGTTAGGCTACCAACTTGATTTCGGCTTTGCTAGTGATCTCAAGCCCCATGTCAGGCTCCAAACTGGGCATGGAGCCTGCTTGGGATTCTCTCTCTCCCTCTCCCTCTGCCCCTTTCCTCCCCCGACCCAAAAAATATAAAAATAATAATAAAAATAAATTTAAAATAGATAAAATAAGATGCCAACTATTTTCCCTACCAATATGTTCTATTTCCTTCCTGCCTTACCCCAACACCAATTAAGATAAGACCTTTAAAATACCTTTCTCCCCAACTTCTTACCTCCTTCCTTCCATTTAAATTAAATCAGTTCCTTTTTGTCTTTCTCGAACTTCTAATTATTTTATATATTATGCCTCCTGAGTCCTCCCTGTTTGGTTTCCCTTCATGATTTCTATCTCATTATCTTTACCCTATATGCTTCAAGATACCCATTGCTCCTAATCTTCTAGTCTCAAATTTAGATTTCAAGAATAATCATCTTTTGTTTAAATTCATCTCAATAGTTCAGTTCCAGAGGGTCTTGTTTATATTTCCCGTGAATCCCTTTGCATGCTAATATTACTTTTTATTGAAATTAGCATCTGCTTCTTCCAACAGCCTTGTGTCCAACATCAGCCTAATATCACATATACTTAATATATTCTTTACACATATAAATTCTAATATCGGAGATGAAATTTCCAAAATCATCTATATCAATCTGTCTGATTTCAAGATTTATTCAATATATCCAGTCTAGTCTGGTACTGTTTTTACTTCTCTAAACTCTCAGGGATGTAAATGCCACCTAATACATAGTGTCCTTGTTAAGTATTGTTAGAATAATAATTTGACAATAGAAAAGTGCCTAAAAATCTGTGAAGTAAGTAAACATCATGTCACTGGGGTTTGAAGTAAACTATAACTCTGTTACAATATTCTTATGTATTGCTTTATGATAAAGTGATTAAAGAAAAGCTGACTTGAGAGTTTGATTTTTTTTTAGTTTGATTTTTTTTAAGGCTCCAAACTAAGAATTAATATCATCCCAAATATTTTCTGTCACAGTGAAGGTTGGTCTTGAAGACAAGTGAAATTTTCTTTACAAGGTAACAAAGAACTAGAATTTAAAATAAATATCCAATCCTGTTAATCTTTCTATGTATACAGATTTGGTTATTATGTTGTTTATTTAAATTGGTTAATTCATATTCTTCCTATGTTTCTTGTTCTGGAGAGACAGATGTAAAATATTGGTTAAAAGTGAAGAATCACAAACCAGACTACTGGGTTTAAACTTGCCTTATCCACTCCCTACCACTAACCCTTGAAAGAGGATTTCAACTCCCTCCATGTTGACCTCAGTCCGTACCTTCTAATTGATTAAATTCTTCTTTCTAGCTTATCTCTGAATTTAGACAACAGACCCTGCAGGCAAAGCATCCCCTGATGGAAACCAAACGTACCCCCTTGGAGCAACAGGGACTGCCCTGACACCAGCATGACCTTGCATGATTGACCTCAGGACAATGATTCACCGGACCTTTACTGCCCACTGCAGTTACACCCTGACCTCAGATAACTTACTTAATCTTAATTGTGTCTAAGTTTACTCATCTGTTAAATTGAAGTAATAATAGTCTGGCCTCAAAAATTGCTATGAGTAAAGAGCTTAGAACAGTATTGAACACATAGCAAGAATTCAATAACTGTTAGCTGTAATGATGTTATTTTAACATCCTTAGTTCACTAAACTCTTCTGGTAGTCCTAAGTCTCAGACTTGTCTCCCTCATTTTTTGTCCTCTGTTCACTATATACATTATTTAAGACCTTGTCTTGTTCTCCTCCTAATGGGCTTCTTTTATATTCTAATTATACCCTCCCCAAAAGTTTGACCACTGTGTGAAAGACAGCATATATGAAAGGGTTTAATACTTTCATTAGAATACAAATGCTAGTTGAATCCAAATAGGTATATCACTCATTCCTTAATTCTATCCTAAACGGTATAGTCTAATTTCCCATAGTCTACTAAACACTGTCACTTAACACTTATATATCAGTCTTGTGCTTATGGAATTTCACATGACTACCACAAAGCTAATAATCATCACTTTCCTCCCCATGCAGCTTTTCTTTCAGATCTAGTATAACATGACAAGCATCTTACCCGCTCAGCTCTTCTCAAATCCTCCACTTGCTTTCACTAACCATTACCAAAACCCTACTATACAGGACAACTGATCTCTCCCTATCTAACCTGAATATGGCCATCAGATTACTCTTTCTAAGCACTTTGGTTATGTAACTGCACCACCAAAGTATGTTCAGTAGTTTTCATTGCCTCTGAAAGTACAAAATCCTAATTTAGAAGGTGCTGCTACAATTTGGCTCCATAGCATCTTTCCAGGATGCTTCTATTTTCAAAAAATATTTATTCATCTTTAATACTATCTGCTCTGTTGCCTATAGATGACTTCCTTCTTAAGTCCCTACATTCTGACAGCTGATGTGAGGCCACTGAGCGAATGGTCAAGAAAGAATTCTTGAGACATCTTCGGTGCAAAAATGTGCTTTTATTATAGCACAGGGATAGGACCCATGGGCAGAAAGAGCTGCACTGGTATTGTGAGGAGTAACTGATTATATACTTTTTAGGTAGTGAGGGTTAGGAATAACATAAGTCTCAAAGGAATTTGTGTATGCTGAAAGCAAGGTCTCCAAGACCTTGGAGAGCCAGCTATTATCAAGATAAGGTTATTCTTTGTTGTTTTAATAAAGCATTAGTCATGAGACCCTTTAGATGTGTGTTAGTGGGCCACATGTTGAAAGATGATTGTTATCATATCCTGGAGGTTTGCAGTTATCAGAGTGAATTTCACTAACCAAAGCAAAGCTATATTGGTCGAACATTAAAGAAAATCTTAAGGGAATTGTAGGAGTGTTACACCCTGTATGTCTCAGGGATTTATCAGTGGGCTGCAAGTTGTAAGGAGACTTCATTTTAGCTACAATTCCTTTGCCTTTGTTCCCCTCATCATCACGAAGATCACTAAATACCTTGGAGTAGCTAAATCTTCATCCTTATGATCTCTCTGCATCATTTCATACTGTTCACCATTTCCTACTTTCTGAGAAATATTATAAATAGTGGGATGTATAGAGACTTTGTCATTTTTCTCCCTGTTGGTAATGTCTATTCTATAAACTGGACCTAGTAAGATAATCCCTCAAGTAAGAATTTTAACTAGTCATTAACATAGGAAAGGACCTAAATCCTTACGGATTTACATTCTCATTATGTTGTACACCTGAAACTAACATACTGTCATATGTCAGTTATACTTCAGTTTTTAAAAAGACAAAAAGGGTTAGCCAAAAGGAATATTTAAACAAAGGACAGAGAAGAACTGGAGGTAGTAGATGGACAGTGCGAACATTAAAGGAGGCTTGAATTGTCACTCCACGGGGAAAAAATGGGTTAATTTTTTTTTCTACCTGGTTTACAGTTGGATAGAAAAATCAAAAGTTATTCCCTGTACAGGGGCCAGAGACATTTCTGTTCATTAAACTTACAGAAAGATTCGTAAGGAAAAAGTAGTGATCTAAGAACATAGTTAGTAGAATCTCTGATACTAATACAATATTATTTTAAAAGATTCACTTCCAGATAGTTAGGAAGATCATCTTACTTAATTTTCCTCTTTCTGACCATTCTCATGTGGGCACAATTGAAAAAAAAGACTTCTAACTAGAGTCATTAACATATGAAAGGACTTAAATGTCAAAGCTTAGAGGCCAAAGGGCAGAATGTGTCTAAACACACAGTGCATAACTTAACTTCAAATAAATGCAAATGTGTAAATTCTAAAACCTACTTTGGGCATCCTTTTGAGTTTCCTAAATGATTTTCTTCACTCCTCTCCAAACCCTCAGATACAATTTTCTTAGGATGATTATTTAGGAGCAATTACTTTTGCTGAATCCTCAGTATAGATGGAAACTATCATTATCCACTGGATATTGATCTTTTATACATGTGAAAAATGCCAAAGGGGCCATCAACTAAAACTGCTGATCAATGAGTCAGCCATATTATTTTTTTTTTTAAGATTTTATTTATTTTTTAGAGAGCGAACCAGAGAGAAACAGCATGAGAGGGGAGAGGGTCAGAGGGAGAAGCAGGCTCCCCGCTGAGCCGGGAACCCAATGTGGGACTCGATCCCAGGATCCTGGGATCATGACCTGAGCCGAAGGCAGACGCTTAACCATCTGAGCCACCCAGGCGCCCCCATATCATTTTTGTAAACTCTCACACCTCTTCTTAATCTTATTATATCCAGAATAAATACTTTAAAAAAAAAATTTTTTTTGAGTATAGGTGCCACACAATGTTATATTAGTTTCACAAATATTTTTTATTATTAATGGTGTCTTTTTTTCCTCAGCTCTCTTTAACATATTAATAGTTCTCTGATCCTCTTCACTGTCTACATATCATTTCCATTTCCTTAATGTTCTAATGAATCTTGGTTGTAAAACATTGGTAAGAGTCTAATTATAAATATAATACAATTATTTCCTAAATGTTACAAGTCAGACTTCTATTAATTCTGATCTCACATTGGCTTTAGAAAACCTTAATGTTATATATCATATTAGTATTATATATAATAGCTGTACTGCATCCTCTGGAAATAAAGATGCTGTATGTGAGAATATCATTAGTCCTCATGATTAGCCATATGAGTTATAAATTCATCTGAATTAAGAATGTTTCTATTCTCGGGGCGCCTGGGTGGCTCAGTCATTAAGTGTCTGCCTTCGGCTCAGGTCATGATCCCAGGGTCCTGGGATCGAGCCCCGCATTGGACTCCCTGCTAGGCGGGGAGTCTGCTTCTCCCTCTCCCACTTACCCTGCTTGTGTTCTCTCTCTGGCTGTCTCTCCCTGTCAAATAAATAAATAAAATCTTAAAAAAAAAAAAAAAGAATGTTTCTATTCTCTCACATAATTACAACTAAGACAATTTCTTCAAGTTCTGCCCTACCAGGAATACTGCTATTTTTATCTTGTTTCATTAATCATTTCCTACAGGTTATGAATACCAAAATTTATAACATCATTTTGCTTTTTCTAAAAGTTTGCAACCTCTAAAAACCTTTCACATCTTTTGTTGTACAATACACAGGGAAGAGTGTAGGAAAGAGAATATGATCCATATTTTACAGATTAGAAAACAAGAACTCAAAGAGATTAAATGGATTGCCTAATTTTGCACAACTAACTGTCAAATTCAAGCCCAATTCTTGCAATTGTTGTAAAGATGCAAGTGAATAAAAGAAGTATGTGAAGAAAATGCCAAAATTTTAACAGTTGCTATCTTCCTATGAAGGGGCTGTAGGTGATTTTTTCCCTTCCTTATACTTTCATAAATTTTCTATTTTGCACATCTATTTCTCTTTTTAAAAAATATTAATTTAAAAAATAAGTTGAAGGTGCCTGGGTGGCTAGGTCAGTTAAGCATCTGCGTTCGGCTCAGGTCATGGTCTCAGGGTCCTGGGATCAAGCCCCAGGAGGGTTCCCTGCTCGGCAGGGAGTCTGTTTCTCCCAATCCTTCTGCCCCTCCCCTCCATTTGTGCACTCTCTCTCTCTCAAATAAATAAATAAAATCTTAAAAAAAAAAAAAAGCAAGTTGACTCCAGAGTCCAGGCTTTCTTCACTACAGTGCTGTGTAAGTCATTGACAACCTGCAGTCAAAAATAAATTGAAGGGGGGGCACCTGGGTGGCTCAGTCATTAAGCGTCTGCCTTTGGCTCAGGTCATGGTCCCAGGGTGCTGGGATGGAGCCCCACATCGGGCTCCATCCCAGCCTGCTTCTCCCTCTCCCACTCCCTCTGCTTGTGTTCCCTCTCTCGCTGTGTCTGTCTTGTCAAATAAATAAAAATAGTAAATAATAATAATAATAATAATAATAAATAAAAATAAAAAATAACTTCAAGGGCATGAGGAAGTAGCTTCTACTACTAAGGTACTTGATAGAAGTTCATAGAAGGCAACGTGGGTCTTTAGTGCCTACTTCCTCATCTCCAGCTCTTCTACCATCAACTGTCATACTGCCTTCTACACCTGTTCAGTTATCTACTACCCTCATGCTGTCTCTGGCTGTCCAAGACCTCCACTGTCATTCTTACCCAGATCTAGTCTCTTCTAAGTTCCCAGCCTCCAGTGTTCTCCTTTCCAGACCCTTTTCAATTAAACCATTTACATGCTGAGCCATATCCACATAAAGTGTGTTAAAAAGAACTCAATAGTTACCTGAATTTATATAAATTTAACTCTCATAAAATTTTCATTTTAGTTCTGTATGTCCATGCGCCATGCTTCCTAACTATTCCAGGCTACTCCCAACTCTTCCACTCTCAACCTGCCCTCCTTGAACATCAGAAAGAGACGTCAACAGCTTGGCACTCAACTTCTAAAATGTTGCCTATACCTAATCCTATATCCCTATGGTGAAATTTTCACATGAGAATTGTAGTTTACTGCATTCCATTGTCTGTTTCATCTATGTTGCATCAAAAAAACAACACAGATGAATCTTCTCTGAGCCCTAGAAATGGCTCACATTCAATGCTGAAAATGTCATTAATCCTATTTGAAAAGAAAGGCAGTGGGAACCAGACTCTTACCTGAGTTAGACCAAAGAATCTATTCTTCTCAAATAGTAGTAGATCAATTCCCTCCAAATTTTGTGACAAGATAGAGAGCTTCCATAATGTAAAAACTATAATTTCTAAAAGAGAAAAATAAGAATTAGTTTAATGGATACAGAGAACCAAATGACAGAAATTGGGAGTGTATAAAATACAGAAACTGAAAATACCACTTAGGAATTTATCTACCACAAAAAAAAAAAAAAAAAACTTAAAGAAAATACAGAATAGGGGAATAGAAAAGAATAAGAAATAGAAGAGATGAAATATGCTGTTTCCTCCTCCTAGAACATCCTCTTCTAGTCAAAATCCCACCCTTGATTCATGATCCAGTTTATTGTCCTCCAAATACCCTTAGCAATACCTTCCCCAGTACACTTAGCAAGAGCCATAGTTCCTTCATCTTGATACTCCTCCCCATGCCTTGCCCAGAATACATGTATCACAAATATGTGGAATAGCAATTAAACTGTGTATCAGGTTAAGAGGAAATAATTACTGAGCAACCATTGGAGAGAGACCCAAGAGTAGGTTGGATTAATGTTCAGTCTGCTAAACTGTAAAACATTTGTTTTGCATACATTTTACATGATAGTACTTGAGGTAGAAGCATTTTTCTAAATTCAGGGGAGGACAATTTCGCATTCTGACTGGACTGTAAACTTTTCCAAAACAAAGAGCTTAATATTGTTTTCCTCAAGTAAAAAAGATTCTAATTAGCAACCTTGAATACTAGTGACCAAAATGATGGTGTGAGTCTTGGGAATAGCCAACTTTTCCTTGATTAGATTTTCCTGGGAATTATTCCTTGGGCTCCACGCTGATTTCCCCCCTGGGGAATTAAAAAGGGCAAAAAGGACTGAAGAAAGAAAAGTAGCTTCTGGATACCAGATTTAATGGTGCTTTAGATGGATGTACAGAAATATTTTTGCTTTAAAATGAATCAGTAGAGGGGTGCCTGGCTGGCTCAGTCAGAAAAGTGTGCAACTCTTAATCTCAGGGTCATGAGTTCCACCCTCACATTGAGTCTATAAGTTACTTACATAAATAAATACATACATACATAAACTTTTTTAAAAATAATAAAATAAAAAATAAAATGAATCAGTAGAAGTATCTAAGAAATCCAACACACCAGAATGCTTGAGAAGCAGATAGAAAGGGAAACAGTATTACTCTACTATAGTACTAACAAAGATTTCATGGCAAAAACACTAATCAATGAGAATAAGGAGGTAACAGCAAATGAAAAACCACAAGACAAAAAACTATCTCTCACTTTAACAATTTTGGCTCTCTAGATGCCTTTTAGTCCCACAAAATTCAAAATCCAGGACCTTAGACTACACAAATTTTTCATCAGAGTGCTATCAAGTTATAAAGCAGTCATTACTGGAGTATAAAAGGAATTATGTCAGAAAGTTTTAAAATAAATACACCTTGGGGCTCCTGGGTGGCTCAGTCGTTAAGCATCTGCCTTCAGCTCAGGTCATGGTCCCAGGGTCCTGGGATGGAGCCCCGCATCGGGCTCCCTGTTCAGCGGGAGGCGTGCTTCTTCCTCTCCCACTCCCCCTGCTTGTGTTCCCTCTCTCGCTGTCTCTCTCTCTGTCAAATAAATAAATAAAATCTTTTTAAATTTTTTTAAAAAAATAAATACATCTTTTCCATAAAAGCCTTCCTTGACCACATTTAACAAAAGAGGTTATTATGCTTTTCTTTCATTGTCCTATAATCATTCCCTCTGCTTCTATTATCAGCATCTTTGGGTATTATTGTTTAGGAATTATTTCCTCATATTAACTCTTTTTTTTATTTAAATTCAATTAGCCAACATATAGTGCCTCATTAGTTTTTTGTTTTTTTGTTTTTTTGTTTTTTTATTTGAGAGAGAGAGAATGAGAGAGAGCACATGAGAGGGGGGAGGGTCAGAGGGAGAAGCAGACTCCCTGCCGAGCAGGGAGCCCAATGCGGGACTCGATCCAGGGACTCCAGGATCATGACCTGAGCCGAAGGCAGTCTCCCAACCAACTGAGCCACCCAGGCGCCCAGTGCCTCATTAGTTTTTGATGTAGTGTTCAATGATTCATGTATAATGTGTAATGATTCAATGATTCATGTATAACACTCAGTGCTCATCACATCATGTGCCCTCCTTAAGGCCATGCCACCTCCTTAACCCATTTACCACATCCCCTCACCCATCTCCCTTTCCGCAACCCTCAGTTTGTTTCCCAGAGTCAAGAGTCTCTCATGGTTTGTCTCCCTCTCTGATTTCCTCATATTAACTCTAACAAAGAATTACAATTGATGGGCTCCAACATCACACCCTGCCATAATCTGACCAGTAAAGTCAAGCAAGCAGAGGTACACAGTGCAGAACATATAGTCAATATTTAATAAATATTAATTTTAAAAATATTTGACTAATTTTTC
Organism: Mirounga leonina; assembly: GCF_011800145.1. NCBI lineage: Eukaryota > Metazoa > Chordata > Mammalia > Carnivora > Phocidae > Mirounga > Mirounga leonina. Next base: position 10,583,620 of record NW_023270839.1, read on the forward strand.
TAATGTAGTTTAGAATAATTTTTTAAATTAATTAATGTATTCAAATGGTTAATCCCTCATAGACATAGCCTTTACAATGATCAGCTGTTAAAAGAATTCCATGAGGTAGAACTATTGTCTAGGTTTTACATATTTGTAAAGAATTTGTGGAGAAAATGGACTTTAAAAATCCATCTGTGTGTTATTTAAAGACATAAAGGTATAGAAAACATATATATCTTAATGAAAGAAGATGTTACTTGAACGATTTATACACAGTGTAGTGTCAATGAGCGAAGCATACAGCTAGTCCATTACACTTCTACACATACATTTACCAACACTTATAACTTAATGAAAGGAGAGGTTAGCTGAAGGGCACATTATACACAATGTGGTTTCAATGAGTTAAGAATATGGCTATGCCCATATGCTTCCACCCATCGGTTTCCAAACACTTGTATCTTAATGAAAGCAGATGCTAGGTGAAGGCCCCTTATAAATACAATGTATGGAATATTACTGAGCCATATAAAAGAATGAAATCTTGCCATTTGCAATGACATGGATGGAGCTAGAAAGTATTATGCTAAGCGAAATAAGTCAGTCAGAGAAAGACAAATACCATATATTTCACTCATATGTGGAATTTAAGAAACAAAACAAACAAGCAAAAGGAATGAAAAAAGAAAGAGACAGGCAAACCAAGAAACAGACTCTTGTTAATTTGATCAAGCAAGAGAAAATTATATACTTATATATCTTCTTTGGAAAAATGTGTGTTCAAGTTCTTTGCTCATTATTTTCAGAAGCCAGTATAACTTTTATTGTCTATAAATGCTACTTCTTTATTAAATATCATAAAAGAACTTTTCCATTAAATGTCATTAGTTATATTCCATTCATAACATGCTATATGCATAATGTTACAGAGTATATATGTAAAAGGCATTTGTATAATTGTTATAAACTTCATGTATTATTTGTCATGTAAATGTATATGAATCTTAATATACTGTTTTTTTTAAAAAGTATAATTTAACAGTGCCAAAATTTGATAATGATATGTCTAAGTTAAATTTAAGTATGTTAAACAGAAAACTATGGGCAGAGAGAGTCTAGCCTTTCTTCTTAGAAATTTGGAACTTTTTAAAAAATTGTCTAAATAATCTAATTTCTTTTTTTAATTTAATTTATTTATGCTCATGAAGTGAAAACTCAAAATAATCTATGATGTCATCTACTTGTAATTGAATTTTTCCTACATCCCACTGTTTACAACAATGATTTCTTCTACAAAATCTCCCTAGAAATATATTCTCTTAGGTCTTTGCCCATTTTTTAATTTGGTATTTGGTTTTTTGCTGTTGAGTTATTTGAGTCCCTTATATAGTTTATAAATTAACCTCTTATGAGATACATGGTTTACAGGTATTTTCTCCCATTCCACAATTGTCTTTTGACTCTGTTGATTGTTGCCTTTGCTGTGCAGAAGCTTTTTAGTCCCACTTGTTTATTTTTGTTTTTGTTACCTGTGTGCTGTTGATGTTATGTCCAGGAAATCATTGCCAAAACCAATGTCAAGAAGCTTTTTTCCTCTGTCTCCTCCTAGAAGTTTTATAGTTTCAGATGGACATTTAAGCTTTTATTTATTTATTTATTTCAGATTTTATTTGTCAGAGAGAGAAAGAAAAAGAGCACAAGCAGGGGGAGCGGCAGGCAGAGGGAGAAGCAGGCTCCGCACTGAGCAGGGAGCCTGATGCTGGGCTTGATTCCAGCACCCCGGGATCATGACCTGAGCCGAAGGCAAACGCTCAACCAACTGAGCCACCCAGGCGTCCCAGACATTTAAGCTTTTAACCATTGTGAGTTGATTTTTGTGTATGGTGTAAGTTAGGGATCCATTCTTGTTGTTGTTAACCTTAAAAATAAAGCTGCCATTTATTTTACCAGCAAAAAAATGGGTTTATTTAGGAATAGCAGAGAATTACAATTAGGGACATGCAGTCTATAGCAAAGCCATAGGCAAATCTGGAGAACAAAGGAGAGGAATACTTTTTTTCGGGGGGGGGGGGGCGGTTGGGAAGGGCTGTTATAAACCAAAAGTGCATTGAAGTAAACTGGGAGTTCAAACCATAGTGGCTTCTCATTGGCTGAATTGTGACAGTCCCTTGTAGGCTGGGCTGTTGCCCGGGAGGAAGAAACCTTCTTTCCCTCTGCTGAGATAATAAAGTACTATCCAGTGCAAAGACCTTCTTTTTCTGTTGTATTTGAAATTGGCAACAAGTGGTAAGACATGAGAGCTCCACCTATTGGCCTTCTTACTCCATTTTGGTGAGGTTTCCCTGCATTAATTTTCACATTTTGCATGTAGATATTCAGTTTTTCCAACACAATTTGTTAAAGACACTATCCTTTCCCCATTGTGTATTCTTGGCACTCTTGTCAAGGATCAGTTGACCATACACATACATGGGTTTATGTCTTGGCTTTATAGTCTGTTGCATTGTTCTATAAGCCTGTCTTTATGCATACCTTACTGTTTTAATTATTGTAGCCTTATAGTATTTGAAATCAGTAATTTGAAATTAGGAAGTGTGATGCCTCCAACTTTCTTCTTTCTCAAGATCATATAAATGGTCAATAGGGATATGAAAATATGCCCAACATTATTAATTATCAGGGAAATGCTATAATGAGATATCACCTCACACCTATTAGGATGGCTATTATCAAAAAAAGAAAAACATGGTGATGGGTATTAAAGAGGGCACGTTCTGCATGGAAAAAAAAAAAGAAGTACATGGGAAACTATGCTATAAAGATACAAATAAAGTGGTTTGCTCCATCTAAAATGAAAAAGAAAGAAAGAAAAACGTAACTGTTGGTGAGGATGTGGAGAAATGGAACCCTTTGGCACTATTGATGGGAATGTAAATTGGTGCATTCCTTATGCAAAGTATAGTGGTCCTTCAAAAAATTAAGACTAGAGGGGCGCCTGGGTGGCTCAGTTGGTTAAGCCACTGCCTTCGGCTCAGGTCGTGATCCTGGAGTCCCGGGATCGAGTCCCGCATCGGGCTCCCTGCTCGGCAGGGAGTCTGCTTCTCCCTCTGACCCTCCTTCCTCTCCTGCTCTCTCTCTCATTCTCTCTCTGAAATAAATAAATAAAATCTTTAAAAAAAAAATTAAGAATAGAATTACCATATCAGTATCTCAAAGATATCTGCACTCCCACATATATTGCAGCATTATTTACAATAGCCAAGATATGGAAACTACCAAAGTGTCCACCAACAGATGAGTCAGAAAGAAAATCTGATACTCATCTTCAATGGAATATTATTTAGCTTTGGAAAGGAAGGAAATCCTGCCATTTGTGACAACATGAATGAAACTGGAGGACATTATGCTAAGTGAAATAGCCATCCACAGGACAAATACTACAGGATTCCACTTACATGAAGTATCTAAAATAGTCAATACAATACAATAGTGAGAATACAATAGTGATTGTCATGGGCTAGGAAATAGAGAGTTGTTTTCCATTGGGTATAAAATTTCAGTTCCTTTAGATGAATAAGGTCTAGATATCCACTGTACAGCATAGTGCTTGTAGTTAATAATATGGTATTGTACACTTTAAAATTTGTTAAAAGAGTAGACATGTTATGTGTTTTGCCACAAAAAAAAAAGTAAAGTAAAATTAAAGGACACAAGGAAACTTTGGGAAGTGTTTCATATTGTCTATTACTTTAATTGTACTGATGGTATCATGAGTGTTTGCATATATCCAAACTCATAAAATTGTACACATTAAATATGTGCAATCCTTTATGTATCAATTATACCTCAATAATACACATAATACACAGAGGGAGGAATAGAGAGAGACAGAGCGGTAGAGAAAATCAAGTAAGAATATATCAACATGGTATAAATATATCATTTTTAAAAAATAAACTACTATAGAAAACTTTATGCCAGTATATTTTAGAACTGTAAAGATGAAATAGACAAATTCTTTTAAAAACATATTCATAATTCTTTTTTGAGTGAGTTCTAATAAGTTATATACATTTTTATTTTTTTATTTTTTATTATGTTATGTTAGTCACCATGCAATACATCATTATTTTTTGATGTAGTGTTCCATGATTCATTGTTTATGCGTAACACCCAGGGCTCCATGCAATACGTGCCCTTCTTAATACCCATCACCGGGCTAACCCATCCCCCCTCCCTCCTCCCCTCTAAAACCCTCAGTTTATTTCTCAGAGTCCACAGTCTCTCATGGTTCATCTCCCCCTCTGATTTCCCGCTTCATTTTTCCCTTCTTCTCCTAATGTCCTTATGTTCCACAAATAAGTGAAACCATATGATAATTGACTTTCTCTGCTTGACTTATTTCACTTAGCATAATCTCCTCCAGTCCCATCCATGTTGATGCAAAAGTTGAGTATTCATCCTTTCTGATGGCTGAGTAATATTCCATTGTGTATATGGACCACATCTTCTTTATCCATTCATTTGTTGAAAGGCATCTCGGCTCTTTCCGCAGTTTGGCTATTGCAGACGTTGCTGCTATGAACATTGGGGTGCATATGGCCCCTCTTTTCACTACATCTGTGTCTTTGGGGTAAATACCCAGGAGTGCAATTGCTGGGTCATAGGGTAGCTCTATTTTTAATTTTTTGAGGCACCTCCACATTGTTTTCCAAAGTGGCTGTACCAACTTGTATTCCCACCAACAGTGTAAGAGGCTTCCCCTTTCTCTACAACCTCTCCAACATTTGTTGTTTCTTTCCCTGTCCATTTTTGCCATTGTAACTGGTGTAAGGTGGTATCTCAATGTGGTTTTGATTTGAATTTCCCTGATGGCTAATGATGATGAACATATACAAAGATAAACTCAAAATAGATGAAAGACCTCAATGTGAAACAGGAATCCATCAAAATCCTGGAGGAGAACATAAGCAGTAACCTCTTTGACATCGGCCACAGCAACTTCTTTCAAGATACATCTTCAAAAGCTAGTGAAACAAAAGCAAAAGTGAACTTTTGGGACTTCATCAAGATAAAAAGCTTCTGCACAGCAAAGGAAACAGTCAACAAAACAAAGAGGCAACCCACGGAATGGGAGAAGATATTTGCAAATGACACTACAGATAAAGGGCTGGTATCCAAGATCTATAAAGAACTTCTCAAACTCAACACCCAAAAAACAAATAATCAAGTCAAAAAATGGGCAGAAGACATGAAAAGACACTTCTCTGAAGAAGACATATAAATGGCTAACAGACCCAGCTTTCTTTTGAGGTCTGTTGGCATGAAAGATGGTTCTCCATCCCTTCACTTTCAGTCTGGATGTATCTTTAGGTTCAAAATTAGTCTCTTGTAGACAGTTATATACATTTTTAAAGAAGAATATATGCAAACATTAAAAATGAGCAAAAATTAAACAAGATTGTGGATATATACTTATTTATTTTTTTAAGTATTATTTTACTTATTTTTGCGAGAGAAAGAGCGCGTGCACATATGAGCGGGAGGAGAGGCAGAGGGAGAAACAGACCCCTTGCTGAGCTGGGAGCCCTATTCAGAACTCGATCCCAGCACCCTGGGATCATGACCTGAGCCGAAGGCAGATGCTTAGCCAACTAAGCCACCCAGGTGCCCAGATATATACTTCTTTAATAAAATTATTTTTCAAAAAAGCAAAAGAAATATAAAAATAAATCCAGAATAGTGATTGTTTCTGGGTGAAAAACAAGGTAAAGGGATAGGGGTTGAGAAAGTAGATGCAATGATAGATAGGCTCACAGGTATTTATTTTATTATGCTTTTTAACTCAAATATATGTTACATATTTTGTAAATACATAATATTTCATAACAAAAAGTAGAAAAAATCAATTAGATCAGTAGATAAAATTTTTTTCTTTCAGATTTGCAAAGATTCAATTAATTATATATCCTCTGTTTGCGAAGATGGGAGAAACTCATACTCTAATTCACTGCTGGTGATGGAATCTTAAATCAACCCAATCATTTTAGAAGGCACTTTTGCCATATTTAATCAAGCCTTACAAATACATTTTGGCACAGCAATTTCATTTCTATTGTTATTATGAGGAAGTAACCAAAGGCATGTATATATAAAAAGGTACATCAATATCTTTCATAGCAGAGTTGTTGAAAACTAAAAATTGGTAATAACTTAAATGTCAGCAGTGAAGTATTGACTAAAGCAATATGACTATATCTGTGCAATAGATTACTATATAGTGACCGAGAACTACATGGTAGAAGTAGATTTATTAGCATAAAAAGACTTATACATTATATTGTTAAATGACCAATATCAGTATTGTTAAATGACTTACATATCATATTGTTAAATGGATTGTAGAACAATGTGGTCCTATTTTGTGTGATTTTTCAAATGCATAAAGGAAAATCCTAAAAGAAATATAACAATATTTTGACAATTATATTTGAGTGAAGTGATTTTCGGTGATTTTTTTTTCTTTTCTTCCTTGTGCTTATTTATATGTAACCTACAAATGTACTTTAGATTGCACAAGTTTGTTTTCCTGAATAAGTTTAACATTTGTGCTAAATCTACTAGCTTTTTCCTATTTCTTTGCATTCCTTGTGATTCATAATGAAAGAGTTGTTTCTCTCCCTCTCAGCTTTTATTTACCATTTGCTCTTTGGACAAAAACAAATAATTATTGACTTCCCACTGTAGGTCCAGCATCTGTCTAGGTACAAAGATCAAAAAATCATATTTTCTGCGTTATGGATCTTCTTTCCATGTGGACAGAAACAAAAAATAATTAATAAAACAAAACAATCATTCAAATGGGGACATTCAACAAAGATAGAGAATGACTGGAGTAGAAAGGCAAGAGGGAACTTCTTTAGATAGGAAGTTTCTTGGGGTTGACATTCACAAATTCATGAACTCCCTCTACTCAAACGCTTTTGTTCAGTCTGCCTTCCCTATCACACCCCTTACTTTCTTGCAGTGATTTTTTTGCCTCAGAGATGGATCGCCCCTTCCTACAATTAAGCTGTATATTTCTTTATTTTTTAAGATTTATTTACTTATTTTAGAGAGAGAGAGCACGCATGCACTCGTGGGGGGAGGGGCAGAGGGAGAGAATCTCAAGCAGACGCCACGATGCATGCAGAGCCCAACACCTGGCTCAATCCCAGGACCCACAAGATCATGACCTGAGTCAAAATCACAAATGGAACACTTAACCGACTGAGCCACTCAGGCACCCCAGGTTATATACTTCTAACACAATTTTCTACTGTGTTCTAAATCCTGTGTTCCTAGCACAGGATTTAGAACATAGTAAGTATTCAATACCTTTTTTGATTAATTGAATTTCTATTTATGAACTTTTTATAACTTACTCAGCTTGGTAACGTCTTCCAGCACATTAAAAAGCACCATAGATAACAAAAACAAGCTTCTTAGAACTAATGCATAGCCCATAAGAAGGCATTTGAATATAAAAGAAAGTGTAGAAAGTAAATTGAATTGCGGCATTTTGAAGTCTCTATATTCAAGGAATTTTATCATTTAAAATATTTTAGTCCTGGGATGCCTGGGTGGCTCAGGCGGTTAAGCATCTGCCTTTGGCTCAGGTCATGATCTCAGGGTCCTGGGATCGAGCCCCATGTCAGGCTCCCTCTTCTCTCTCTCTCTCTCCCTCGCTCTCTCTCTCTCAAATAAATAAATAAATAAATAAATAAATAAATAAATAAATAAATAAATAAAATACTTCAGTCCTGTTAGGAAAAGTGTATGTTCTTGATCAAGATCTGATGAATGGACTTAGAAAGGAAAGGAAATAATTTGTAGACAGCAGGGAAGAAGGTCATCAAAACTGAGAAATGGTTTTAATGTTTTATTTCATTTTACTGAGCAGGCACTTACATAACACTATAGATCAAGAATTGTTTAAGTACCTTACAAATATTAACTTGATCAATCCTTATAATCTTATGAGGAAGGTAACTTTACCATATCAGTTAAGTCAAAAACAAATATCAGAAATTTCAGACAGTTCAACTTACCTCTATTTTACAGATGACAGAATTTAGGCATATTAGGTTAAGCAATTTGTGTGTTAGTAAAATGCAAAGCTAAGTTTTTAAGTCAGGCGGTCTGGCTCAAGAGTGTGTACTTGTAACCCATGGCACTGTAAAAGGAAAGAGTTTACCTAACTCTGAGGTATCATTGCTGATTTCAATATAATTAGGGCAAGAATTAGCACTACCTAGGACAGAATTATTAAGTAGGTCATTGTCTTTGTCCATTACCTGGCCCCCATTATTTAAATCCCATGACAGTACAGGAATACAGCTTTTGAAAGAACTGGAGTAATTATAAGGCTTAATTCATGCATTAGTTGAAAAGCTTAAGAAGCTATAACCCAGTGATCCAATTTCAGGTTGATGTTGTGATAAAACACACACACACACACACACACATGCACACACAAAGAGAATTCAAAATAACTTTAGCTCTTTGCTTTTTTACTAAAGGGCAATATATATTGAAAGGTAAGAGATAGGCAACAATATCTTTTTAAAATCCTCTTTTTGTCTTTTATCTATTTTTTCACACACTACGGCTACCCCCACACATCTCAATGTAGAACCTCTAAAGAAAAAAAAACACTATCTCTAATAATGGCAATTTTTTAATATTTCCAAAGCACTTTTCTTCAGATTCTGCATTACAAACCCCAAAAATAAATCTGACAAGGGAGGATTCTCCTCAGAACACAGAGTAGGAAAAGAGAAAGTCCTGTCCAAAATCCTCATCAAGGAGAAGTGAGAAAATGTGGAAACAATTGTATATTAATACTTCTTATTCCGTCACATTACATAGGAAAGAATACCATATCCTCCTTGACTATGGGCAGAAAACTCATTAAGAAAATCCTGGAATTAATAATTAAACTAGTAAGTAGAGCATCCATGGTGCTGTGTTTCGCTGGATTCATGTCTGCAGCACAGTCAGGGAATGCTAGAGATGCTTGTCTTTCTTGATATCAAAATCACTTAAAACAGCTTCCTGGAGCTCAACACCTGACTGAATATCCTCCTCATTGCCACTTTCATCTCTTTATTCCTAAAAGTGTAGATGGCAGGGTTCAGAAATGGGGTAATAATTACATCAAAAATGGCAAGGAACTTATCCACTGGCACTGTGGGAAATGGCCATGAGTATACGAAAATACATGGACCAAAAAATAAGACCACAACTGTGATGTGAGCTGACAGAGTAGAGAGAGCCTTGGACAAGCCACCTGAAGAACGTTGCCAAACAATGACCAAGATGAAGATATAGGAAATAACCAAAATGAAAAAAGTTCCCAGAGAGATGAAACCACTATTGGCAGTGACCATGAGCTCCAATCTGTAAGTGTCTGTGCAGGCAAGCCTAATAAATCGAGGAAGATCACAGTAAAAGCTGTCCACTTCATTGGGGCCACAAAATGGCAGGTTTACAACAAATACAAGTTGGATCAATGAGTGGATGATTCCAATGGTCCAGGCTACCACCAAGAGTAAAATACAAGTTCTGAAGTTCATGATGGTCAGGTAGTGGAGAGGCCTGCATATAGCAACATAACGGTCAAGGGCCATGGCAATGAGCAGAACCATCTCAGTTCCTCCAATAACATGAATGAAGAACATCTGAGCAATGCAGCCTTGGAAAGAGATTACTTTTCTCTCCTTGAAAAGATCAGAAATCATCTTGGGAGCTGCAATGGAGGAAACCCACATGTCAATAAAGGAGAGGTTGGCCAGCAGGAAGTACATGGGGGAGTGTAAATGGGAGTCAGAGATCACTGTGAGCACAATGAGGAGGTTTCCTAAAATACTTGTTATATAGAACACAGAGAAAACTAGAAATAGGACAAGCTGCATCTCCAAAGAACTGGTGAGTCCCACCAACACAATCTCAGACACCACCGAATTATTTCCTACCCCCATGGTTTCAGTCACTTTGGGCTCCAAATTTGCCTGAAAGAACAGGAAAAAAATAACAAATTGGGATTACTGGCCATATCCATCAAGGTTCCATTAGAGAAGCAGACCACTAGGAGATAATATACTAAGGTATTTCTTAGTGATTTGACCTTGCATAATCATGGGAGCTGATTCAGCAGTTTCTGTAAGTCTATTGTCTTTGCATCTGATGACGTAGCTTGACGTCCACAGGACAGGCCCCCAGGAAGGGAAGATGGATGTAAATTGAAGGAATACAAAAATAAACTGGAACACACAAGCAAAAGCTAAAGTCCTCAAGGACAGACGAAAATTAGTGTCAGTGTTCATTGCCTCTAACCTCAATGGTATAGATGTACTGCAGAAGCCAGGGCCCTCCACCACAGAGCTAAACACACAGCGGGCCCACAAGTCAGAGAAGCTCAAGAAGGATCCCAAAGAGGGTGTGGCAATTGTGGTCCCGGCCACTGCCTCACCCCAATGAGATAAGCCAGCAGAGAAATGACAACGTGTATGAGCTATAAATATGGCCGCTGTTTCACTTTAACCTAGAAATATTGCAAAAGAATATCCTTTACAATGTATTCTAGTTGGAAACATAGAGAAAAAGGAATTCTAGAGCATGTAACTCAATCTAGGCAAGCTGACACAATACAAAGCCACCATACTGTCTATTTAAAAGAATATAGGAGCGCCTGAGTGGCTCAGTCAGTTAAGTGTCAGACTCTTGTTTTCAGTTCAGCTCATGATCTCAGGGGCATGAGATCAAGCCCTGCATCTGGCTCGGCACTCATCAGAGAGTCTGCTTTCCCTCTCCCTCTGCTCCTCCCCCTGCTCACACACGCTCTCTCTCTTTCTCTCTCAAATAAATAAATCTTTAAAAAATAGATTTCTAAAAGAATGTACAAATTTTGAAAATTAACTACCACCTCTATTCATTTGGTCAAACCAAATTTAAGTGGCACTTAAGTAGACTTGACAAAGGCTCTAAATCTATTGGTCCTAATCTCACTTCATCTCCCACCAACTTCCCTTGTTATGACTGACTCTGTTTAAAATTTCACCACGGGTTCTCCTCTGATGTCAGGAAGCCCCTTCAAGAGAGAAATGGAAAAGAATTTAAATAGAGTTTTGTAGTGAAAGGAAAACAAAGGTACTAAGTATTATATGGCAATAAATTGTTGCTTCTACTAGCCCACAGGGACTTCAAGATGCCTAAAAACATAAAAAGAAAAAAACTGGCAGAACTACAAAAGAAATAGGGACATTCTGTATACTTGTGGAAATAGTCGGAGAGTGAAACATTTCCTTCAGTGAACAATAGAACAAACCAACAAAATAGCAGTCGGCATAATGAAGGTTTAAAAACATGATTAATCAAACTGAATTATATAGATCCCTGTCCCCAATATATGCAGAACACTCAAGTATTTATAGAGCATTACAAAACTTTACCATATCCTGTATTATAGAGCAAATCTTAACAAATTTCAAAAGATTGCTACCATGCAAACCATATTCCGGGCCCAAAGCAATTAAGGTATAACCACTAACCAAAATGTAACTATAAAATCTTCGTATGTTTGGAAATTAGGTAACACACTTTTAAATAACTCTTGGGTCAAAGATGAAATCACAATGGAAATAAGAAAACATTTTAAGCTGAGTTATAAAATATTTTATACCAAATCCAATAGGATGAAGTGAAAGCAGTAGAGGAAAATATATAGTCTAACTGCTTATATTAGAGAAAGAAAAAAGGCTTAAAATTAATCTAAAACTTAATGAGCTAAGTGTCCATCTTTAAAAGTAGTAAACACAGCCACAAAACAAAAACATTTTCTATTAATGAAAGAGAAACAAAAATAAACTATAGAGAATCTACAGAAACAAAGGCTGTTCTTTGAAAAGACAAATAAAACTGATAAGCCTCTGATGAAATGAATCAAGCAAAAAACAGAGAGATGGCACATAGAACTAATATCAAGAACAAAAGAGGAATATAAGTAGAGATGTTACAGACATTGAAAGCATAATAAGAGACTATAATAAACAACTTTATGCCAACATATTCCAAAATTTTGATGATATCAGCAAATATCTAGTAAAACATAACTTACCAAAACTCACTGTGCTGGACATTCTAGAGCCACTGTCCTTCTCCACCCTGCTCCACACCTCTGGAGAAGGCATTTAAGGACTGCATAAACTGGGCTCCCCTGCTCTCACTGTTGGCTGCTTCTGATCAATGAGAGGCACTAACAAGAAACAAGAGGCCAGGGAGAGTGAAAGATAAGGATATCAATCGCCTGACAGTCCCCTCCCGGCCCCGGGCTGGCAATGTCTGCATTTCTCTTTAATAGGGCAGTCCTCTCCTACATCTATAACTTCCTTTACAGATCCCAGCAACCACCCTGGGATGCTTCACCATGCCTTACTGGTTTCCCTTAATCCCATCCTCATCTTTCTAAATAGTCTACTCATTGTGAATCTTCCCTCTATTACTCTACTTGAGTGTGCTATTTTCTGTGGGGACCACAATTAATAAGATAGGAAACCTAAAAAATCTTATAACTGCATTAAAGGGATTAAAAAATTTAAGTTGAATTTTAAAAATCTTCCGGTAAACACAATTCTTTTTATGGCAAAATCTACCAAAAATTCAAGGAACCAATAACTATAATTCTACTGATATTGCAAAGAAAGAGAGAAAATTTTCTCCCCTACCTTATTTTTTGAGACTAACATAATGTCCATACTAAAATTTGACCAGGGCAGTATGAGAAAAAAAAACTTCAGGGCAATATCACCCACGGATTTATTTTTTTTAAAGATTTATTTATTTATTTGAGAGAAAGAGAGCACACTCACGAGTGGAGGTGGGAGGCAGAAGCAGACAGAGAGGAAGAGAGAGAATCCCAAGCAGACTCCCCACTGAGAGGGGAGCCCTACTGGGGCTCGATCCCACAGCCCCAAGATCACAACCTGAGCCAAAATCAAGAGTCAGACATTTAACCAAAGGAGACACCCACGCGCCCCCATTACCCATGGATTTAGATGCAAAATTAATAAAAATAATTTTGCTAAAAGGAGGAAAAGTGGGGCAGTATAGCAGTCCAGGTTTCCCAAAAGCAAGCACTGAGGTGGAGGTTAGGGTATAAGATGATCATGAGAGATTAACACCTTTAAGGAGAAGTCAGAGGAGGCAGGATTGGGCAAAAGACAGTCTAACTGTGATGCAGACCCAACAAATCCCCACCCTACTGAGCCCTGGAAGGAGTTTTGCTCCATGAGATTGCCCCATGTGGGCTGGAAATAGCTGGGCACTTATACTTCCCTTCACTCAGTCATCCAGCACATGTAGGCTGCTCTGGTCAGGGTGTGACCTCAGGGCTATCTGCTGATGGCACTCCCCATGGCTGGACAGCAAATCCCTCCTTGAAGGAAAATCCAGGTGGCAGGGAGGGCAGGAGATGAAGGATTCTAGTCTAGACATGTAAAGTGTTAAGTGAAAGGTGGACATCCAGTAGTATTCATCTTTAAACAATGCACATTTTTTTTGCTTTTGCCTCCTTTGCATACATAAATAACAGAATAATAGGAAAAGAAAAAGCAAGGGATTTTTTTTAAAGACTTTATTTGTCAGAGAGAGAAAGAGAGAGAGCACACGCAGGGGGAGAGGCAGGCAGAGGGAGAAGCAGACTTCCCGCTGAGCAGGGAGCCCTATGGGGGACTCCATCCCAGGACCCCGGGATCATGACCTGAGCCAAAGGCAGACACTTAACTGACTAAGCCATCCAGGCATCCCAAAGCAAGGGATTGTTAACACAAAAACCACATGGAGGTTAACTGTAGAAAGGAAAGAGAGGAACAAAAACAGAGAAACACGGGAGCTTTATAAGGTACTAGAAAAACTCTTTTAACTTGAGTGATGAGTGCACAGGAATTCACATTATTTTTAATATACCTATGTTTATACACTCCTCTGTATGTAGAATATTTCACAATTTTTAAAAAATAACAGAAAAAGAAGATGGATAGGAATATTCCAGACGGGGGAACAGCATGTGCAAAGGTACAGCGGTGAGAGTGAGCAGCAGTTTTGGGTGGAAAACAATGACTTTTATGGCTTCTATGCAAGGCTGTGTAGGAGGAACATAGGAGATAAAAGGTAAAGATAAGTAGAAAACAGATTGCAGAGGCCCTAGAAAGCCAGGCTATGGGGGATGAAATACTCCATAATGGGGATTTAAGTTGAGGAACTTGATACCTGTAAAGTGGTGTTTGTTTTTTTAAAGGAGCTAAGGCTAGAGAGGTGACTTAGAAATCATCTGCATAGATATGATCATTGAAGCCACAAGAAATATATGTATCTAGAGGAAAAGTCAAATATGCTATGAGAAAAGCCCAAGATTTAAAGTCTGGGAGAAAGGGGCACCTGGGTGGCTCAGTCGTTAAGCGTCTGCCTTCGGCTCAGGTCATGATCCCAGGGTCCTGGGATCGAGCCCCACATCAGGCTCCCTGCTCAGCGGGAAGCCTGCTTCTCCCTCTCCCACTCCCCCTGCTTCTGTTCCCTCTCTCACTGTGTCTCCTCTATCAAATAAATAAGTAAAATCTAAAATTAATTAATTAATTAATTAATTAATTAATTAAAGTCTGGGAAAATGAAACAAAAACAGGGAAAGAAAAGGTTCCAGAGAACCAGAGAGTTCAGAACTCTAGAAGTCAAGACATGAGATTATTTCAGAAGGTGAATAGTGTTGCAGTGGAATTAAGAGGAATAAGAATTAATTCAGCGTTTCTGGGATCAACAAAAGGAAACTGGTATTTGAAAGCAAGGCACTGCTAGGAATTCTTCACTAATGTAGTCCCAGTGCCTAGAATGTAACACATCGGATGTGCTCCATGAATATTTATGGAATAAATGAATAATAGAGGGAGGAACTCAGACTGCCCAGGGTTAAGGTAAAAGTAGGCTGTTAAGAAAGTTAGTCTCTTGGGGCGCCTGGGTGGCTCAGTCGTTAAGCGTCTGCCTTCGGCTCAGGTCATGATCCCAGGGTCCTGGGATCGAGCCCTGCATCGAGCCCTGCATCGAGCCCTGCATCGAGCCCTGCAT
>NW_023270839.1:10598764-10713280 GCF_011800145.1 Mirounga leonina
GAGCCCTGCATCGAGCCCTGCATCGAGCCCTGCATCGAGCCCTGCATTGGGCTCCCTGCTCTGCGGGAGGCCTGCTTCTCCCTCTCCCACTCCCCCTGCTGTATTCCCTCTCTCGCTATCTCTCTCTCTCTGTCAAATAAATAAATAAAATCTTTAAAAAAAAAAGAAAAGAAAGTTAGTCTCTTGAGAGTATACAATTTAAAAATAAAGGAGGAGAAGAATACATGGAGAGAGCCCAAAATAAAAGGACTTTTAATGAGTAAATAAACAGGAGAAATGAGTGTTTCATAGGAACCAGTGGGGGAGAATATGAAAGTGCACAACAGCCAGAGGTAATTGGTCATAAGGCTCTGGAGTAGCAGAAATGGATGAAATAAAAAATAAAGATAAGAAGGCTTAGCCTTGCAAAATACAAGGGCCATGTATTGTTCTAAGTCAGGAAGGGAAAAGGGAAAAAAAAAATTTGTGAAGACACAAACATGTTATAATAAGGCTTCTTGTTATAGCAAGAACACTAAAGTAGTAACAGGTGAATTTGAACTGTACTAGATCAGAAGGTCTGTCTTTTAGTGGCTATACTGTCAATGAGGTTTTTGAACCATAGATTTTCAAGTAGATGTATAAAATGATTTCTGCCTATTACCGTCCCTTTTTTCATTTGATATCACCATCAAATAAATAAAAGAGGGATGCCTGGATGGCTCAGTTGGTTGAGTGACTGACTGACTCTTGATTTTGGCACAGGTCGTGATCTCAGGGTCCTGGGATCGAGCCCCACATCAGGCTCCCACTGAATGGGGAGTTTGCTTGTCTCCCTATCCCTCTGCCCCTCCCCCTGTTCGCACTCTCGAGCTCTCTCTCTCAAATAAATAAATAAATCTTTAAATAAATAAATGAAAAGCCCTCAAACTAAGGAAAAGATCATCCGACATCCTGCAGTTTTACTACTTGAAAAAAAAAAATCGGGGCGCCTGGGTGGCTCAGTCATTAAGCGTCTGCCTTCCGCTCAGGTCATGATCCCAGGGTCCTGGGATCGAGCCCCACATTGGACTCCCTGCTCCGCGGAAAGCCTGCTTCTCCCTCTCCCGCTTCCCCTGCTTGTGTTCCCTCTCTTGCTGTGTCTCTCTCTGTCAAATAAATAAATAAAATCTTTAAAAAAAAAATCAAAATCTTCCATGATTTATCTAGAATCTGGTTGGGATGGAGTGGGATCCAGGGAAGCAGGGAAGAGAAACCAATAAGAAATAGAGGATGAACCAATAGACCAGAGCTTCAAGATGATACAGTAGTGAGGACTGATGAGCCGAAAAAGGAAAATACAAGGGTCCTGCAAAATCCAGAGTGTTCCTGGTTCCCAGTCTCTGCCCACCCCCGCCTATTCGACAGCAAAATAATATTCCAGAAGCACTAGCTGTGCCTCTCTACTAATCCAAATTGGAGATTTCCCATTGACTGGAAAACAACCCAGGTATTCTAAGGCCTCTGTGTTTGGGCCCCAGCACCAACTCACCCTATCTTCAGCTAAACAAACCCTTCACCATCTCTGAAACTCTTTTCTTCCTTTTCTTCAGTCTCTCCCTTCCAAATAAAAAACGCTACCTCATCTATCTTGAAATGTTGTTCATTTTTCACAGCCCCATTTAAGTGCCACCCATTTCATGAAACCTCCCCAATTATCCTAGCAGGAAAAAAAAATCTTGTTCCCTCTCTTTGCCGTAGCACTTCCTACTTAGCACAGCACCTTTTGTCCTACAGTATAGTTACATGTGCATGACTTGGTTCCTGTGTTTCCAAGCACTAGAGGGCAGGACCTCTGCATTATTCATCTCTATCTTCATCCTAGGAGAGTTTCAGAGGGCAGAATTGTCAATTCTAGGAAGTCACTGTTTGCTAAATTAATTTGAATTAATTCCTTTGCAATTTCAACTTAACTGTTTAAAATAAGATATTTTAGAAGATGAAGATAAAGAAAACATACAAAGAGAAGAAGAATGATGGTAAGGAGTAGAGAGAAAAAACAATTTAATGATAAAGAAAACAAAAATTAAGCAAAGGAGTAAGTAATAGGGAAAGAGTGATAAAAAGAATCATGGAGAAGAGAAAGCAAAAAGGAAACAGAGTGAAACTTCCCTCAAGTTCTGAGACTAGAGACTAACATGCCCAAATGGAAAAATACAGGAAAGGAATTAAAAACTAGCTTAAATATTGAAAATTCCAAAGTGCCCTAGCCACACACCCAGTAGAAGGCTTTTAGAAAGAGGCTAATCTCACAAAGACAAGGACCTGAGTTTTCCTTCTCAGAAAATACTTGACAGAAAGCCTCATCTGCCATGGAGAATGGCAGATCCTTAACTAGAAACCAAAGTTTTCCCCATTCTTTCCACTTCTTTTCTAATGAGACATTTCCCTAAATGGTATGCCTCCCTTACCTCTCCACCTCTCAGCTGTTCCTGCTCCAGGCGCAGTGATGCAACATAACTTTCGGTTTCTATCTCCTATTCCCACTGAGTCCAGCTCATGAGGGGAAGAAGTTGTGTATTTTTCTCTGTATTCCCAGAACTCTGGCTAATGTTGAAAACATAACAGAAGCTGAGGAAGTACTTTTTGTTGAATGAAACAATGGATATACAAATAACCCAGATATCAAGGTTTTCTGAATCATTCAGGAAGATGTGCGTCCAATGAAATAAATTAGAATATTTGACCTCAGCAATTACTTCAGATTTTTTCTCCTCAGTCATTTATTATAATAACTAATTAAATGGTCAGTGTAGGAGGAAAGAACATGCAGTTCCTGCTTCTTTGGCAAACAGTGGCTAAATTGCATATTTCTGTTTTCTTGGTCCACATAGAAGTTGTGTTCCACCACCAAAACCAGATACTGTTACCAACTCTGGAGTGGATGTTTACTGCCGGACTAAATCTTTTTTTTTTTTTTTTAAGATTTTATTTATTTATTTGACAGAGAGAGAGAGTGCATGAGCAGGGAGAGGGGCAGAGGCAGAGGGAGAAGCAGGCTCCGGGCGGAGCAGGGAGCCCAATGCGGGGCTCGATTCCAGGACCCTGGGATCATGACCTGAGCCGAAGGCAGACGCTTAATGGACTGAGCCACCCAGGCGCCCCTGCCAGACTAAATCTGACCTAAATCTACATATTCTATGTGCATCCTAATGTCATTTACACTCCTGTGTGCCTCTTGGATCGTGCCTGACTCTTCCACAATCATGGTTCGTACCCTTGAATATGTGACACTGAATACCTCTCTATCCCTTTTTTTTTTAAGATTTTATTTATTTATTTATTTATTTGACGGAGAGCATGAGTGGGTGAAGGGCAGAGGGAGAAGCAGGCTTCCCGCGGAGCAGGGAGCCCGATGGGGGCTCAATCCCAGGACCCTGGGATCATGACCTGAGCCGAAGGCAGACGCTTAACTGACTGAGCCACCCGGGCGCCCCCTCTCTATGCCTTTTATTTTATTTTATTTTAAGATTTTATTTATTTATTTGACACAGAGAGAGTGAGAGAGAGAGAGAGAGCATAAGCAGGGGGAGTGGCAGGCAGGCAGAGGGAGAGGCAGGCTCTGTGCTGAGCAAGGAGCCCGATGTGGGACTCGATCCCAGGACCCCGGGATCATGACCTGAGCCGAAGGCAGACGCGTTAACGACTGAGCCACCCGGGCGCCCCTCTCTCTATGCCTTTTAAAGACCAACATAGGGGCGCCCGGGTGGCTCAGTCGTTAAGGGTCTGCCTTCCGCTCAGGTCATGATCCCGGGGTGCCGGGATCGAGCCCCGCCTCGGGCTCCCTGCTCTGCGGGAAGCCTGCTTCTCCCTCTCCCACTCCCTCTGCTTGTGTTCCCTCTCTCACTGTGTCTCTCCCTGTCGAATAAATAAATAAAATCTTTAAAAAAATATATAAAGACCAACATAAGTTCCCTGCAGAATATTTTTCAAACCCTGCCCATTGACTCAACTACTCTTCTCAACTCTTTCTCTTCTGAGTGCCCTCTTCTCCTGGACCACAACTAAATCGCAGTTTGAAATCTTCAGTGGTGATTTCAAACTCCGATTTAGTACCAGAAAACATCTTAGTCGACAAAACACAACAATATGATTGCATCTGTTTTGCCTGTCCTTCTCACCCACCTGTTTTCTAGCAGACCTGAAATAGCAGCATCCTCAGAAAACTCACATCTGGCATGTGGACCTATTTGAAATTCCCCCAGAGTGGAAAAGAGATAGCTAATTAGCAATACAGAGGGTAGTCAAAAATGGTACCACATAGCAGAGGGAAGACCAATATGATTTCAGTCTGTGCTGGCAATGGTCTCAGAATAAGACTGATTTTCCCAGAGCAATGTAAGAGGAGACAGTTAATGAGTCCCGTAGGGGAAGAACTCCCTCATGAATAAATAAGTTTTATCAGGTTGTTGTGGTTTTGTTTTTGTTTTTGTTTTGTTTTGTTTTTTACCTCGGGGCTTGAGATGAAGATGAAGTCCTAAGATTCATGAAAATATCTTTTGATTACTTTTTTTTAAGTAGGTTCTATGCCCAGCATGGAGCCCAATGAAGGGCTTGAACTCACAACTCCAAGATCAAGACCTGAGCTGAGCTCAAGAGTCAAACACTTACCCAACTGAGCCACCTAGGCGACCCTCTTTTAATTGCTTTTTTACTGAAAATCATCTTTACTGTTCTCCCATATGTATACATATAAGACAGACACAAACACACAAAACTGGATATTTATTTTCTAGATATATGCATTTGGACAGGTTGCAAAAAGAAAAACCAGTATATTCTGGGGTTTAGAAAATACAACAATCCAAGGGGCGCCTGGGTGGCTCAGTGATTGGGCGTCTGCCTTCAGCTCAGGTCCTGATCCCAGGGTCCTGGGATCGAGCCCCGCATTGGGCTCCCTGCTGGGCGGGGAGCCTGCTTCTCCCTCTCCCACTCCCTCTGCTTGTGTTCCCTCTCTCGCTGTGTCTCTCTCTGTTGAATAAATAAATAAAATCTTTTTTAAAAATTTAAAAATACAACAATCCAAGAAAAAGAGCCAACTAAAACATAAAGACTCTTTGTTTTTGACACTATTCTGAATCTACCTATTCATCTATCTAAGGGTCTCATCAATATTCTTACCTCTAAATGCCCGTTGCTCTTCCAAATAAATATTTATAAGATTTTTATGAATATGGTTATATTTCCTGTTTCACTTGTGACTTTTGTAGTATCTAATTAGTCCTCATGACAAAATATTTTTCTTTACATGTTCAAAGACCGTTGATCAGGATGGTAGAGAAAAGGGTGAAAATTTCAAGGAATTCACATCATTTCTAAAAACACTAATTGAGATTCTAATATACCAAGTTCTATTATAGATGATAATTATACAGAAGGAAGAAGAAGAGGAGACATGGCATCTCCCTCAAAGAATTCACAGTCCGTGAATGAGAGAAATGTAAAGAAATATTTTAAATAGAGGATAAATGTAGTATTAAAAGCTCCACATAGGGGCGCCTAGGTGGCTCAGTCATTAAGCTTCTGCCTTCCACTCAGGTCATGATACCAGGGTCCTGGGATCGAGCCCCGCATCGGGCTCCCTGCTCCGCGGGAAGCCTGCTTCTCCCTCTCCCACTCCCCCTGCTTGTGTTCCCTCTCTCACTGTGTCTCTCTCTGTCAAATAAATAAATAAAATTTAATAAATAAATAAAAGCTCCACATAGAAGATAAATAATAAGATATGAGTGGAAAGTATAAAAAGGCTTCATCAAAAAGGTAATAGTTGGTAGTTGGGTGATAATGTGACTTTGAGCAGTGACAGAAGGAGCTGCTCATATAAAGATATGAAAATCTAAAAAAAAAGATATGAAAATCTGAAACAGCACAGCATTTACAGAGGCTTGCCAGCAGTTTGCTCATGGAAGGCCATGGTTTGTGAACAAAGCTGAGAATTCTTGGAAATAACTGTGGGCACCTTGGCTTAATGAGAGAAGATGTGACCAAAAATCACAGATCAGCTTCCTGTCAAAGAGCACAGAAGGTGGAGGGAGATTGACCATTTGACAATACATAGCAAAATGGGATTGTGATTCCCCTTGTGTTTTGTTTTTTTTTTTAAGAAAAACAAAACTAGGGGCTCCTGGGTGGCTCAGTCATTGGGCATCTGCATTCGGCTCAGGCTGTGGTCCCAGGGTCCTGGGATCGAGCCCTGCATCAGGCTCCCTGCTCAGCGGGAAGTCTGCTTCTCCTTCTCCCACTCCCCCTGCTTGTGTTCTCTCACTGTGTCTCTCTGTCAAATAAATAAATAAAATCTTAAAAAACAAAAATAAACATTTTTAATTGAAGTATAATAAACATACAATGTGGCATTAGTTTCAGGTATACAACATACTGATTCAACAATTCTGTACATTACTCAGTGCTCACGAAATAAGTGTAGTCACCATCTGTCACCAAACAACATTGTTACGATGTTATTGACTTTATTCCCTATGCTGTACTTTTCATCTCCGTGACTTCTTTATTTTATAAATGGAAGTTTGTACCTCTTATTCCCCTTTATCTATTTCATCCATCCCCCTCACCTACCTCCCCTCCCCTCACCTACCTCCCCTCTATCCCCCTTTATGTATTTCATCCATCCCCCTCACCTACCTCCCCTCCTACCACCTACAATAACCAGTTTGTTCTCTGTATTTAAGAGTCTGTTTTTTTGTTTATTTCCTGTTTCTTCATTTGTTTTGTTTTTTAGACTCCACATGTAAGTGAAATTATATGGTGTGTGTCTTTCTCTGTCTGACTTATTTCACTTAACATAACATCCTTTAGTTACATCCATGTTGTCACAAATGGGAGGATATCTTCCTTTCTCATGGCTGAATACTATTCCATCATGTCTTTATAACACATCTTCTTTACCCATTCATCTGCTGATGGACACTTAAGTTTTTTCCATATCTTGGCTACTGTAAATAATGCTGCAATAAACATAAGGGTGGGGCGCCTGGGTGGCTCAGTTGGTTAAGCGACTGCCTTCGGCTCACGTCATGATCCTGGAGTCCCTGGATCGAGTCCCGCATCGGGCTCCCTGCTCGGCAGGGAGTCTGCTTCTCCCTCTGGCCCTCCCCCCTCTCATGTGCTCTCTCTCATTCTCTCTCTCTCTCAAATAAATAAATAAAATCTTTAAAATAAATAAATAAATAAAAATAAAAAATAAATAAACATAAGGGTGCATATATCTTTGTGAATTAGTGTTTTCATTTTCTTTGGGTAAATACCCAGTAGTGGAATTACTGAATGGTAAGGTATTTCTATTTTTAACTTTTTGAGGAAATTCCATACTGTTTTCCACAGTGGCTTCACCAACATACATTCCCACCAACAGTGCACAAAGGTTCCTTTTTCTCCACATCCTCACCAACACTTGTTATTTCTTGCCTTTTTGATACTAGCCATTCTGACAGGTGTGAGGTGATATCTCATTGTGGTTTTTATTTGCATTTCCCTGATGATTAGTGATGTTGAGCATCTTTTTCATGTGTCTGTTGACCATCTATATGTCTTCTCTGGAAAAATGTCTATTCAGGTCTTCTGCCCATTTTTAAAATTTATTTATTTATTTAAATAATCTCTACACCCAACATGGAGCTCAAATTTATGACCCTGAGATCAAGAGTCACACACTCTTCTGACTGAGCCAGCCAGGCACTCCTGCCCATTTTTAATCAGGTTATTTGTGATTTTGGTGTTGAGTTGTATAAGTTCTTCATATATTTTGGATATTAACCCCTTATCAGATATATCATTTGCAAATATCTTCTCCCATTCATTAGATTGACTTTTTGTTTTGTTTCCTTTGCTATGCAGAAGCTTTTTATTTTGGTGTAGTCCTAATAGTTGAATTTTGTTTTTGTTTCTCTTGCCTGGGAAGACATCTAAAAAAATGTTGCTAAAGCCAACATGAAAGAGATTACTGCCTATCCTTTCCTCTAGGAGTTTTATAGTTTCAGGTCTTACATTTAGGTCTTTAACCCATTTTGAGCTTATTTTTTGTGAATAGTGTAAGAAAATGATCCAGTTTCATTCTTTTGCATGTAGCTGTCCAGTTTTCTCAGCACAATTTGCTGATGAGACAGTCTTTTCCTCATTGCATATTCTTGCCTCCTTTGTTATAGATTAATTATATAAGTATGGGTTTATTTATAGGGTCTCTAATCTGTTCTATTGATCTATGTGTTTATTTTTCTGCCGGTACCATACTATTCTGATTACCTCAGCTTTGTAGTATATCTTGAAATCTAGGATTGTGTGATACCTTCAGTTTTGTTCTTTCTCAAGATTGCTTTGGCTATTCAGGGTCTTTTGTGGTTCCATACACATTTTAGGAATATTTGTTCTAGTTCTGTGAGAAATGCTATTGGTATTTTGATAGGGATTGCATTGGTAGATTACTTAGTTTCTTAAGAGAAGCCATTTGTGGGGCACCTGCATGGTGCAGTCTGCTCAGGGTCTGACTCTTGGTTTTGGCTCAGGTTGTGATCTCAGGATCATGAGATCAGCCCCGTGTCAGGCTCCGTGATCAGAGCAGAATCTGCTTAAGACTCTCTCTCCCTCTCCCTCTGCCCCTGCCTGCCGGGCTTGTGCACACTCTCCTTCTCTTTCTCTCTCCCTCCCTCTCTCTCTCAAATAAGTAAATAAATAAATCTTAAAAAAAAAAGTCATTTGCTCTCATTCTATATGCAATGAATCTTTTTTATCTGGTTGCCTTTAAGTTTTTCTCATCACTGGTTTTCAAAAATTTAATTGTTATATGCCTTGGTGAGATTTCACATCCTTTTCTGATATTTCCATCATTTCTGTCATTCCTGAATATGTTGATTTATTTTTCTTCTGGGGGTCATATTATTATGCTTCTTAGTATGCCTGAAAAAAAAAATTTTTTTTTTTTTTTTTGCACAGTGTAGCTTTAATGAGTTAAGCACAGAGGTATTCCAACATGCTTTCCCACATATGTTTAGAAATCCTTATATCTTCCTTTGGATGCCTGGGTAACTCAATCCGTTAAGCCGTTGACTCTTGGATCCTGCTTGGGTCATGATCTCAGGGTCCTGGGATCCAGCCCTGAGTCTGGCTCTGTGTTCAATTGCTCAGTGGGAAGTCTGCTTGACGATTCTCTCTCTCCCTCTCCCTCTCCCTCTGCCTCTACCCCTGCTCATGTGCCCACTCTCTCTCTCTCTCTTTCTCTGTCTAAAATGAGTAAATATATCTTAAAAAAAAAAAAATACTTATGTCTTCCAGGCACATATCCTAACATCAAACTGCTAAACCCTAAGCGCTAACCTTAACTTTAACCCTAACCCAAACACTAACCCAAACCCAATGCTAACCCTAAACAAAACCCTAAAACTAACCCAAACTCTAATCCTGAACCACAAATCCTAACCCTCTGGAGAGGTTTCTGAATGGCAAAACACCAGGCACATACCCTCACCCTGAAACAAACCCTAAGCCTAACTCTAACCAGAACTCTTACAGTAACCCCAGCAGAAGTTTGGGGTTTTATTCTCTGTGATACCTCTGATCTGAAAATACCAGGCACATACCGTACCCAAAACATAACTGACTCCTACGTCTAACCATTAACCCTGAATCCTATCCCTAAAATTTACCCTATCCATAACCTTAACACCTAACCTAACCCTAACCCTCTGGAGAGGTCTCTGAACTGTAAAATTCCAGGCATGTACCATAACCTTAACCCTAACCCAAACACTAGCCCTAACCCTAACTATAACCCTAATCCCTAACTTTAACCCTAACACCTAACCTTTAACCACTAACACCTAATACTAATCACTTCCTTTATAATTTTTTCTTTTTGTATTTATTTAGTTAGATTTTAGTTTTTATTTAAATTCCAGTTCATTAATACAGTGTAATATTAGTTTCAAGTGTACAATATAGTAATTCAACACTTCCATCAACACCGGGTGCTCATCACAAATGCACTCCTTAATCCCCAGATTTTCTCCTTACTTATTAGATACTTGGGTTGACAAAAAGAGGAGTAAGGGAAGGAACCAATGTAATATATGGAAGGAGACTTGGACTGAGGGTCCTAGCTCTGTCACCTGTGTTCAGTGTAACCATGTGGAAGTCACTGCACCAACCTGAGACAGGTCTCTCATATTTAAATTAAGGGGAAAGGGCAGAGAATTGGACTAGATAAGCATTGACAGTCTCTCCCAGGTTTAACATTCTGTATTGTACATAATATATTTAAGGTATCTGATGAAATAGAAAACAAACAACAACAACCAAAAAAGGAGGGGGGGGCGGGGATTTTTTTTTTAAACCTTCAAAAAGGGGACAATTAACTGTTGAGAACTACTACCATGTGCCAGCCCTGGGAATTTAGCAATGAAAGAAGCAGATATGTCCCTGCCCTCATCCACTCTAATGGCAGAGAGGAGGACAAAGAGTAAAAATATAAACATGATTCCTTTCACGCCATAATTAATGAGTAAACTGATTGATTGTATGAGTTATGAATACTTTGACTAGAGCTACCTAATCTAATCTGGGCATTAGAAAAGTTTCCCTGGGAAACTCATTTAAGCTGAGACCTGACTCAAAGAGATTTTCAGAACATGAAGCATTTTTTAAATAAGAAAAGTGGGAAAAGAGAGAGAGAAACTATAATGAAAAGAACCCTAGAAGAGTTGAAAAAGAGAAAAAAAATTAAAATTATATAAGCGTGGCCAAGATTTTCATAATATCTACTTTGGTGTTAGAAATCCTAAAATTTAGCCAAATGTCAAAATTATCCTGGACATTGATTACTACATAGGCTTCTATTCTGATAGGTAAGGTTGCTAATACAGTTCTGGATATAAATAATAATATATTGTATGGAGACTACATTATGTATGTCATCGACCTAGGTTTTTATTTACTTGGTCATGAGGTACACAGACAACAAATACCTCCTGTGTCTGAGATGAGCTAGGACCCTGGCTATCAGGAAAGGGACAAGGAACAGCACATCTGCTTGGAATGATAGAGACTGGATTGAGACTCCCTTGCAATCACAAACAGTTCTTGTCAACCTTATATATACTCACAGAAAATAAACTATCTAGGAGAGAAAACCCCCAAGACACTCTATGTGACACCAGTAAGCTTAACAGCTAGTCTACCCCCTTCCAGCCTGTGGCTAGAGCTGTCTCTCCTTCTTTCCTGGTTTGAGGGTCCCAAGGGATTGTGGGTCTCCATGGTACACCAAGCCTCCCCTTTGTTTCAAGTTGTCTTCAAAAAGAACAAGTATCTTGATTAGGAACTTGAGACTTACACAAAACTATGTCTTTCAGAGCTTCCATTGTACTCTACATTTACCTAAAACAAACCAACGACTAGAAATAAGTATCAAACCAGAGGAAAGTTAGGAGGTTTTAGAGTCTGTAGCTAGTTGAATACTTGTGCCAATGGAAGTAATTTCATTTTGTGGCAAAATAGCATATGGTTGGTGTGATTTTCCTAGCCTTGAGTAGGTAACAGAAGATTTCAGATGTTTAGTATGTGATCTTTCAGGAGATTCTCTTGTGAGTAAAGATAAAGACAGGTGTAAAGATGGTCTCTATCTTGCTCATTGCATGGTAAATCCATAGACAGAAATATGGCTCTTGCTGTTTACGTGATAAAGAAAAATCATTCAGTAATACCAGTGAAGCCATAATTTGACTGCAGAGTTGATGGACAGATCCATCCATCATCTAAGTACTAAATTGGGACAGTTAGTAAGACAGTAAGAAAATTGAACTGATTTCTTGAACTATCTGGAATAGGAACTGAGCCTGAGAAAATAACAAATTAAGTTTAGGAAACCAAATGAATAAATGAGTCAGCTGTTTCCTCCTATTGCCACGGATCATCCATGCCTTCCTATTTCTCTCCTAAAAGAGGCTCTCAGCTGCTCATTAGAGCCTGTTAGAGAGAGGCAGTGTAGCACAGTAGTTTACAACATAGACTCTGGACTGAGCCTACCCGGGCTGAAACCCTGACTCCATCACTAGTTGCATAATCTTAAACAAGTTACTTAAGCTCTCAATGCCTCAGTTTCCTTCTCTCCAAACTGAGGGTTACAGAAGGGAGGGGGGTAGAGGGGATAACCGGGTGATGGGTATTAAGGAGGGCATGTGTTGTGATGAGCACTGGGTGTTATACGCAACTAATGAATCATTGAACACTCCATCAAAAACTAATGATGTACTATATGTTGGCTAATTGAACATAATAATATAAATAAATAAATAAATAAATATAAATAAATAAATAAGAGAAGATACTAGTGTCTACCTAAGAAGACTGTTACGAGTCTTAAGTGAGGTTAATATTGGTAAAGATCTTTGAAAAGTACACAGCAAATGTAGTGAGTTCTATAAAGTATTCATTGAAGAGTTAAAGGGCCATAACAAATCCAAAAATACTATATTTCTTTGACTTTATTAGGTAGCTTTTTTGTTTGTCTCTATCATTTCAATTATATCTGTGAAAAGTAAATATCAGTACATGGAGATACTATAGGATCTCAAGCCTAATTTCTGACTTTTCCCAAGAATCTGTCATAATAGATAAAGGAATTCAAAGAAACAAAATGAAATAATTAAAAGTAATGATATAGTTTTGTTTATTAGTAATGTATATAGGCCTTATTATGTCAATTATATTTCAATTTTTTTTAAAAAATCTATACAGGCAAAAGAAAACTGACCTTCAAACAGCCACCTAGAAAATTTTATACTTATTCTAATGATGCTAGCCTTGTTCAGAAAATGTGGGGCACTCACAGACCTATAAAACATTAGAGATAAAAAGTAAATATGGTTATTTTAGAGACAAATATCCAAATATCTGTAGTGGGTATGACTCTAGGGATACAAGAAATAATGTGTTTTATTTTCTTTTAATCACCTTAAATCTGACTCTGAGCCCCATTCTACCAGGCTGCTGGGGATAAGCACTTCCATCCATTATTTGGGTTCCCAATTCCAAGTTGCGCCAAGATCTTGGGATCTTTTGGCACTGAAGCATTAAAGAGTTTCTTAGTCATCTATCCAGACTGCCAAGAAGTCCATTGTCCCAGTGGATTATGATTCCTTCCTGTCCAGCATCCCACCTCTTCTGTGCATACTAAGAGCACTGGAAGGTTAGGCTGGGGATCCTGTGCCAGGGCCCTAGGTTTCTAACAAGCACAAGTTCCAGTGACTTTTATCTCCTTCCCAGTCTCTAGTATCTTTTATCTCTCTCTGTCTATTCAGTTCTTTTTCTACCCATCCGGGACATAAATTATATTCAGTGGAGGTAATACTCTTTCAAGATCAAAATTTGGATTTCTATCCTATAAAAAAATATCTGAAACAAGGAATTTCTCAAGGGCCTGGCTACACACTTGGATTGGAGGAGAAGAAATAAGCATATGGCAAAATACAAATTAATACTTCCAAAAATGATCCTTCTACACATCAAAAAACTCAATTCAATGGCTTTTCTTATTTGAAAGCCTTAGCTCTGAACAACTTCTATTTCATTTTTTTTTAAGATTTTATTTATTTATTTGAGAGAGAGAATGAGAGAGAGCACAAGAGGGGGGAGCGGGAGAGGGAGAAGCGGACTCCCCACTGAGCAGGGAGCCCGACGCAGAACTCGATCCCAGGACTCCAGGATCATGACCTGAGCCGAAGGCAGTCGCTTAACCAACTGAGCCACCCACCCAGGCACCTGAACAACTTCTATTTCAAAAAATAAGATCTACTAACAATGAATTCCTTCAACATGTTTTACAAATATTCAAAAGACTGCCAACTCCAAGATAAGAACCAACAGGATTCATTCTTAAATAGCCTAACTTAGAGGCTTTGCCAAGTGAATCTGGGACTGATTATTTGTGTCCCCCCTCCCAAAATTCATATATTGAAACCGTAATCCCAACGCGATGCTATTTGGAGGTGGGGTCTTTGGGAAGTGGTTAGGTCATGAGGGTAGAGCCCTTATGAATAGGATTAGTTTCCTTCAAAGAAAAAGCCAAAGAGTACTCTCATTCTCTCCACCATACAGTGAGCACTCAGCAGTCTGCAACCCAGGGGAGGGTCCTCACCAGAATTTAACCATGCTAGCACCCTGATCTTGGACTTCCAGCCTCCAGAACTGTGGGAAATAAATTTCTGTCATCTAAAAGCCACCCAGTCCATGGTACTCTGTTACAGAAGCTTAAACAAAGATGGTGTGATTTCTAATGGGACATTGTAAAAATTGGCTAGCTCCTTAATAGAACTGCTGTGGATGGAGGTTGATTTTGATAGAGTGTGTCTGCCACCTACTGTAATTTTTGTGAATGACCAACCAACAAAGTGCTTTGTTGGTATTAAGGATATTAAGGAGGGCACATACTGTGATGAGCACTGGGTGTTATATGCAACTAATGAATCGCTGAACACTCCATCAAAAACTAATGGACATTCCCCACCCCCACGGTGTTGGGTGAGTGTAGGTCCATCCACAGGGAAGGAAATGTCAGGAGGGAAGAAAGAATGACCCTCCCACCTCCCATCCTACCACACTCCCTGCTTTAAAAAGGCCAGGAAATTATGAATGGTTGAGAATGAATAGGTTACATAAACAGTAATAATAGCAAGGACAAAGAACTGAGTAAAATTAATTTTAAAAATTTTTCACCAAGTCCAACAAACAATGGATAATAGAATGTTAAAGCTCTTGGTTATGAGAATTAAATTAGCTAATACATAAAAAGCACTTACCGCCTGCCTGTTTCCACCCTTGCTCCCCTTGTGGACTGAATTTTTTTTTAAAGAGTAGAACAATGTCTCAACTCTGCTTAAAACCCTCCATTGGCTTCTGATTCTGCTCAGAGTAAAACTTAAGACTATAAAATGACCTATAAGACCTTGTGTGATCTGGCCTCTCAGGATCTTCCCCACCACATTTCCTGTTAATCCTCCCATCACTGCACCCCTTGCCCATCCTCCCACATGCAGGCAGCCTCCCTCCTCAGAGCCTTTTGCATTTGCCCATCCCTCCATTTGGAATGCTCTTCTTTTTTTTTTCTTTTTTTTAATTTAAATTCAATTAGCCAACATATAGTACATCATTAGTTTCAGATGTAGTGTTCAATAATTTATCAGTTGCATATAACACCCAGTGTTCATTATATCACATGCCCTCTTTAATGACCATCACCCTTTTACCCCATCCCCCAACCCCCTCCCCTTCAGCAACCCTCAGTTTGTTTCTTAGAGTTAAGGGTCTTTCATGGTTTGTCTCCCTCTTTGATTTCTTCCCATTCAGTTTTCCCTCCCTTTCGCTATGATCCTCTGCGCTGTTTCTTAGACTCCATAAATGAGTGAATCCATATGATAATTGTCTTTCTCTGATTGACTTATTTCACTCAGCATAATACCTTCCAGTTCCAACAATGTCAATGTAAATGGTAGGAATTCATCTTTTCTGATGGCTGAGTAATATTCCATTGTATATATCACATCTTCTTCATTCATCTGTTGATGGACATCTCAACTCCTTCCATAGTTTCGCTATTGTGGACATTGCTGCTATGAACATTGGGGTGCAAGTGCCCCTTTGGATCACTACATTTTTTCTTTGGGGTAAATATCTAGTAGTGCAATTGCTGGGTCACAGGGTAGCTCTATTTTTAAGTTCTTTTTTTTAAGATTTTATTTATTTATTTGACAGAGAGAGAGAGCACAAGCAGGAAGAGTGGCAGGCAGGGAAAGAGGGAGAAGCTGTTTCTTCCTCTCCCTGCTGAGCAAGGAGCCCAACGTGGGGCTCGATTCCAGGACTCTGGGATCATGACCTGAGCTGAAGGCAGACACTTAACCGACTGAGCCACCCAGGCACCCCTATTTTTAACTTCTCTTTTTTTTAAGATTTTTTTTTTTTTAATTTATTTGCGAGAGAGAGAATGAGAGACAGACAGCATGAGAGGGAGGAGGGTCAGAGGGAGAAGTAGACTCTCTGCTGAGCAGGGAGCCTGATGTGGGACTCGATCCAGGGACTCCAGGATCATGACCTGAGCCGAAGGCAGTCGCTTAACCAACTGAGCCACCCAGGCGTCCTATTTTTAACTTCTTGAGGAAGCTCCACACTGTTTTCCAGAGTGGCTGTATCAGCTTGCATTCCCACCAACAGTGTAAGAGGGTTCCCCTTTCTCTGCATCCTCGCCAACATTTGTTGTTTCCTGTCTTGTTAATTTTAAGGAATGCTCTTCTTCCAGATAGCTTCATCGTTAACTCCTTCTCTCCTCAAATGTCACCATCTCAGTGGGTCTTGCCTGATTACAACCCCAATCACCACCACCCCAACCTGTTCCTGGGGCACTCTATGCCCCATCCTTACTTGTTTTCTCTCTAGCACTTAACACCATCTAACAATAGATATATATTTTTTATGGTTTTTTGTCTGTGTCTTCTGTCACGTGTTTTCTCTCTATCTCTCTATCTCTATCTCTCCTCCAGGAGAACAAAGATTAGTCCATTTCATTCATTACTGTAGCTCCAGAATCTACAACACATAGCAGAGTACATAGTAGATGCTTAATAAAAGTTTGCGGACTGATTGACATAATAAATGAACATCTCGCCCGGTTGACTATTAAGTATGGTGTAGAGACTATTTGTTCTTAAGTTACCTGTTGTAATTATAGGGAAAATACAGATTCTGAGGCCCACCCCAGACCTCCTAAACTAAAATCTCCCAGGTTGAGCCAGGAAAATTTTCATCTACCTGTAAGCACACAAAAGTTTGATAATTACTGATCCAGCCCAGCCAGTCATTTTAGAGGAAGGCTACGATAGTCAAGGCTACAGAGCTAGTTTGCAAAAACAAGGACTACAACTCCATTCCATATTCTTTCCATTGCAAATTGTTTTCATTTGTATCATCTACAATGGGGATAAGTTCTCATGAAGAACTTGGAAAATGCCACTAGTCTTTGGGGTTCCTACAGGGAGGCCATGCAACACTAATTAAAATACTCATTTCTGACAAATAGTTGCAAAATGAAAAAAGATAACCAAAAAATATGTAGTTCTAAAGATTATTACAATTTTCAAGAAAATGTAAGTTTTAATAATGTAATTTTATTTTATTCCTTTGACCCAAAATTTCCACTACTACATTTCCCTGCTGTATTAAAGAATAATTCATTCCAGTGATTTTTATCAAGTGCCACTAGGAGCTCGGTTCTAGAGCAGCAATAACAAAAGAGACAAAGTCCCTACCCTCATGAAGCAGACGCCAGGGAAACAGGGAAATGGTAAACAAAAAGGTAAGTATGTACTTTTAAAAAGTAATTACTGCTGTGAAAGAAAAATAAAACAAGTTACTGAGATGGAAGGCAACAGAAGTAGGACAGAAATGAAGGAGTGGTGCTATTTTATATCTGGGGTTCAGGAAGGCCTCTCTGAGGAGATGGCATTTAAACAGAGACCTCATGGAGGAAGGAAGGAAGCCAAAGTAAAGTCAAGTGCCCTGAGTCAGAAGCAAGCTTGTTGTGGGCCTTAGGTCATGAGGTGTAGCAGCAGACTGAGACAAAGATTCATATTCAGGTGACTTATTAAGAAAATGCTCCCCAGGCGCCTGGGTGGCTCAGTTGGTCAAGCGACTGCCTTCGGCTCAGGTCATGATCCTGGAGTCCCGGGATCGAGTCCCGCGTCGGGCTCCCTGCTCGGCAGGGAGTCTGCTTCTCCCTCTGACCCTCCTCCCTCTCGTGCTCTCTGTCTCTCAAATAAATAAATTAAATTTAAAAAAAAAAAAGAAAGAAAGAAAGAAAATGCTCCCCAAGTGTTGATGAGGATGTGGAGAAAAGGGAACCCTTGTGCACTGTTGGTGGGAATGTAAATTGGTTCAACCATTATGGAAAACAGTGTGGAAGTTCCTGAGAGATTAAAAATAAAATTATCATGGGGCACCTGAGTCGTGCAGTTGGTTGAGCATCCAATTCTTGGTTTGGGCTCAGGTCCTGATCTCAGGGTCGCAGAATCGAGCCCCATGTCAGGCTCCATGCTCAGAGCAGAGTCAAGACTCTTTTTCCCTCTCCCTCTGCCCCTCCCCAACCTACTCTAATGTGCTTTAATAAATCTTTAATAAATCTTTTTTAAAAATAGAATTATCATATGGTCCAGGTCAAAAATGGCGGCGGCGGCGGCAGCTGTGTCCCGGCTGTCTGGGCTGCTAGGTCGGTCCGGGGCACAGCTGGCGCGGTCCATGTCGAGTGGCGCCCACGGCGAGGAGGGCTCAGCGCGCATGTGGAAGGCTCTCACCTACTTCGTAGCGCTCCCTGGCGTGGGTGTGAGCATGCCGAATGTCTTCCTGAAGTCGCGTCACGGAGAGCACGAGAGGCCCGAGTTCATCGCCTACCCCCATCTCTGCATCAGGTCCAAGCCCTTTCCCTGGGGAGATGGTAATCATACTCTATTCCATAACTCTCACGTGAATCCACTTCCAACCGGCTATGAAGATGAATAAAGAGAACCTGGACCACCACCCAGTGGGGACCACAGCCCTGGTTTGGACCATGACTCTGCACACCGACCAGAAAAGTCTATGGGACTTTAAGCTCACCTTCCTCACTTGTATCAAATGATGACCAGTATACTGATCTTCCATCCCTTTGCTTATGGCAGGAGATGGCTTAAATAAATAACTTAGATTGGTCCAAAAAAAAAAAAAAATAGAATTATCATATGATCCAGCAATTCCACTTCTAGGTATTTATCTGAAGGAAAAGAAATCACTATCTCAAAAAGATAACCACACCTCATGTTCACTGAAGCATTATTTACAATATCCAAAACATGGAAACAACCTATGTCCACAGATGGATGAATGGATAAAGAAAATGTGACATATATAGATACACACACACATACACACAATGGAATATTATTCAGCTATTTTAAAAAAGGAAATCTTGCCACTTGTGACAACATGGATGGACCTCAAGGGCATTATGCTAAGTGAAATAAGTCAGAAAGAGAAAAACAAATACTGTATGATCTTATTTATATGTGGAATCTAAAAAAAAAAAATGTAGGGTTCATTGATACAGAGAACATATTATTGGTTGTTAGAGGCAAGGGAGGATGGGAAAATGGGTGTGGGTGGTCAAAAGGTACAAACTTCTAGTTATAAGCTAAATATATCCTGGGGATGTAATGTACAGCATGATGCCTATAGTTTACCTCAGCATATATTTGAATGTTGCTAAAAGTAGACTTAAGGGGTGCTTGGGTGGCTCAGTCGATTAAGCATCCAACTCTTGACCTCAGTGCAGGTCTTCATCTCAGGGTCATGAGTTCAAGTCTTATGTTGGGCTCCATGCTGGGTGTGGAGCCTACTTATAAATAAATAGATAAATAGATAAATAAATGCATAAATGTAGAACTTTAAAATATAGTTTACTATACAATATTGTATATTCAAATCTTTCTAACAGAGCAGATCTTAAAAGAGATCTTAAAAAAAAAAAGTAGATGGGGGCACCTGGGTGGTTCAGTCGGTTAATCCAAGGACTCTTGATTTCTGCTCAGGTCATGATCTCAGGGTTGTAGGATCAGGCCCCGCCTGGGGCTCTGCGCTCAGCGTGGAGTCTGCTTAAGATTGATTCTCTCTCCTCTGCCCCTTCTCCTGCTCACGCTCTCTCTGTTTCTCTCTAAATAAATAAAATCTTTAAAAAAAAATTAGATCTGGGGACTCCTGGGTGGCTCAGTCAGTTGAGCATCCCACTCTTGGTTTCAGCTAGTGTCATGATCTCAGGGTCCTGAGATCGAGCCCTGCATTGGGAATCTGCTTAAGGATTCTCTCCCTCTACCCTCCCCTGCATTGGCACACATGCTTGCTCTCTTTTTAATAAATCTTAAAAAAAAAAAAAAAGTAGATCTCATCACAAGAAAAAAACTTGTAACTGTGTGTTGATGAATGTCAATTAAGTTTATCATGGTGATCTTTTCACAATATATACAAATGTCAAATCATTATGTTGTGCTCCTGAAACTAATATGTTATATGTCAATTATACCTCAATTGTTTGAAAATACAATTAAAAATAACTATGTCGTACATCTAAAACTAATCCAGTGTTATACATCAATTTCTCAATTAAAAGTTAAAATTTCAGAAAAATGACTCACTGGAGCAGTATTTCCTGAGTTCCTGCAAAAAAAGAAAAAAATTGCTACCAAGAGAAACTAGTAAGGGAGTTGGGGAAGCTGGACAGGGAAGGGAGAAAGCCAAGAATGGGCACAATCGCATGCAAAGTCCAGCCGGATCCTGGAGGGGATCTGGAATGTAGATAATTGCTCAGAGTTTAGAGTTTATCCCAACTGGAGTTAAAGGAGTTGAGCTCTCATGCTTCTGCAGTGGCTAAGGACTGGGAGTGTTGGCGAGGAGGAATGTAAACTCCCGGTCACTTCCTTTGGCCTTTGCCTGAGCAAAGCAGCTCTGATACTGATTTCATTTCCTTTGGCTGTATACCCAGAAATTACACTAAGTGAAATAAGCCAGATACAGAGAGGCAAATGCTGTATAATCTCACTTATATGTGGAATCTAAAAAAGTTGAATTCATAGAACCAGAGAATAGAACGGTGGTTGCTAGGGTTTGGGGGCTGGGAGAGATGGGAGGAGGTTGGTCAAAGGGTACAAACCTTCATTTATAAGATGAATAAGTTCTGGGGATAAAATGTACAGCATCGTGACTATGGTTAGTAGTACTACCAACTATGTTGTATACTTGAAGTTTGCTTAGAAAGTAGATCTTAAGTGTTCTCACCACAAAAAAAAAAAAGAAAGAAAAAAAGAAAAGAAAAGAAAAGCTAGGGACACCTGGCTGGCTCAGTTGGTAGAGCATGTGACTCTTGATCTTGGGATTGTGAGTCGAAGCCCCATATTGGGCGTAGACATTACTCAAAAATGAAATCTTTTTTTTTTTTAAGCTAACTTTGTGAGATAATGGATGCATTAATTAATTTGATTATGGTAATCAGGTAGTCATTTCACAATGTATACATATATCAAATCATTTCTTTATACATCCTAAATATAGAGGGTTTTTATTTGTCAGTTATACCTCAAGAAGACTGGAGGAAGGGGAGAGAAGTTGTAATAGCCCAAGGACAGTCCTCCTAAGAGAGTTGCAGGTGCTGGCTATTAGCAAGCATTAAGAAATGTTTTACTAAGGGGTCCAAGAGGATCTAGGTGGAGCACAGACAGGGTCCACTACAGTGTGTTCAGGAACTAAATGGCTAGGAAGGGCAGAGGGAATTGTTAGAAATAGGATTGTGATAGGTCTCCCGTATTCTAGAACACTGTTCTATTTTTTTTTTTTATCAAACAAAAATGTATTGAGTACCGAAAATGTGCCAAATGCCATGCCAGCCCTGAGGATACAGTGATGGACAAGGGAGACACAGTTATTTTGTCCTCTTGGCACTTATAGGCCGACCATGAATAGA
This sequence comes from Mirounga leonina, assembly GCF_011800145.1. Taxonomy (NCBI): domain Eukaryota; kingdom Metazoa; phylum Chordata; class Mammalia; order Carnivora; family Phocidae; genus Mirounga; species Mirounga leonina. The sequence goes on from NW_023270839.1 coordinate 10,620,309, forward strand.
AACATTAAGTTAGTTTTGAGCACTACAGGACACAAAAAAGGAGAACATAAGCCAGTTTGGGAGTCGGAGAAGGCCTCTCTGAGGAAGTAGGATGTGAGCTGAAGCTGAAGGGTGAACAAGATATAGTCAGGCATAGGCTGGGCTGAGGGGGAGGTGAGGAAGGGAGTGTTTCAGGAGATGGAACCAGATGTTCAAAACCAGGAGGCATGAAGAGTGTAGTGAGTTTAAGGAATTGAAAGAAATCTGGTATAACTGAGGCAGAAAGAGTGAGTGGCTAGAGGTGAACTTGGGGATGATAGGAGTGAGCAGACTGAGGAGTAGTTAGGAGCCAAGTTCAGGATGATATACTGTAATCCAAGGACAGTGACAGGATTTAAATGGGGCTAAGTGGATGTGGAAGTGGTGATTGGTCATGTTGGATTTACAAAACCTATGTCAAAGGAAAACTAAGATTCTGAGAGGAAGACCAAGTTTTGGGAAAGTGTTTTGCCACTTCATTCTGTTTTTAAATATTAGTATTTTTAATAGTGTGAGATGTTCATTATGGTATTTCAAAGACATCTGAAATCTGAGTGTTATGTGAAGTAAGATCTCATTTTTGTTTCATATATGTATTATATGTATGTTTATATATGAGACAATATGTTAAAAATTGTAATAATGGGTCCCTCTAGAAAGTAGGACTACAGATTTTTTATTCCTGTTTTGCATGTTTCTATATTGTTTGAATTTTTGTGAGCATATGTTTTTACATAATTTTTATATGTAATATAAATATATTATACATATTATATATAAATATATTCTATTTATATTTTACATAATTATTAAAATGTGCCTATAATAAAAATTAAATAATAAAATAATAAAAAAGAAGAATAAAGGAAGATTGTGTGTGCTGTAGTTACTCTTTTTTTAAATCTTTTTATTTGAATATAGTTGACACGGTGTTACATTAATTTCAGGTGTACAACATAGTGATGTGGCAAGTTTATACATTATGCTATGGTCACCACAAGTGTAGCTAACACCTGTCACTGCACAACTACTACAAGATCATTGACTATAGTCCTTATGCTGTGCTTTTTATTCCCATGACTAATTCCATAACTAGACACCTGTATCTCCCAATCTCCTTTACCTATTTTACCCCCCATACCCCTCCCTTCTAGCATCCATGAATGCATTCCTTGTATTTAAGAGTGTGGCGGGGTTTGTTCATTTTTTTGTTTCTTTATTCATTTCTTTTTTTATTTTTAGATTCCACATATAAGTGAAATCATATGGTATTTGTCTTTCTCAGTCTGATTTATTTTACTTAGCATCATGCTCTTTAGGTCCATCCATGTTGTCACAAATGGCATGATCTCATCCCTTTTTACAGCTGCATAATATTCCAGTGTGGGCTCTGTGTGTGTGTGTGTGTGTGTGTACACGTGTATATATACAATATCTTCTTTATTCATTCATCTATCAGGGGACACTTACGTTGTTTCCATATCTTGGCTACTGTAAATAATGCTGCAATAAACATTTAGGGGCACATATAAGTTTTCCAATTAGCATTTCTTTGGGTAAATACCCAATAGTGGAATTACTGGATTATATGGTATTCCTATTTTTAGTTTTTTGAGAAAACTCCATAATGTCTTCCACAGTGGCTGCACCAATATACATTCCCACCAACAGTGCACAAAGGTTCCTTTTTCTCCACATCCTCGCCAAAGCTTGTTATTGCTTGTCTTTTTTTTTAATATTTATTTTTTTATTATGTTATGTTAATCACCATACATTACATCATTAGTTTTTGATGTAGTGTTCCATGATTCATTGTTTGCATATAACACCCAGTGCTCCATTTAGTACGTGCCTCTTTAATACCCATCATCAGGCTAACACATCCCCCCACACCCCTCCCCTCTGGAACCCTCAGTTTGTTTCTCAGAGTCCATAGTCTCTCATGGTTCGTCTCCCCCTCCGATTTCCCATCCTTCATTTTGATACTAGGCATTCTGACAAGCATAAGGTGATATATCTCACTGTGGTTGTAATTTGCATTTCCCTGATGTTAGTGATGTCAAACACCCCTTCATGTGTCTTTTTGGAAATATGTCTATTCAGGCCCTCTACCCATTGTTTGGGTTTTGGTTTGTTTTTTTTTTTTATGTTGAGGAAGGCTCTTTTTACAGATGAATGCTATCTAGAAAATATAGGAGAATGGTTGAATTAAGAAATCACCCTTTTTGCAGTATTGTATCTCAACTACATTTCAATAAAAAGAGAGAAGAAAAAGAAATTACCCTTATGTTACCACAATGTGATAATTGACTCAGGTGAGAATCATCAATGGATGCCAAAATCATCAGGAGAGATTGATAGGCAACATGATGCCTGTTGTAGACTAATTGTGAAGAATAGTCTCACTTCTTCTCCCCTCTCTAGCCATGTCTTTTGCAATGTGACTTTGTAGCTCCCCTATCAAGAGATGGAGCCTATTTCTCTCTACCCCATGAATCCCAACTGGCCTTGTGATTTGTTTTGACCTATGGAATATGGAAGAAATGACAGTGTCAGTTCCTAACCTAGACCTCATGCACTTCCCCTTGCTCCCTTGGAATCCTACCATTTTCATGAGAATAAGCCCAGGTTAGCCTGCTGAGGAGATTCGAGGTGCCACAGGCAAGAGTGAGTCAGCATCCAGCAGCAAAGCCACCTAGCCAATCCACTGCTGACCATAGATGCATGGGGAAGTCCAATTGAAACCAGAACTGCCCTCCAAACTCAACTTAAGGGGAGCCTGGGTGGCTCAGTTGGTTAAGTGTCTGTCAGGTCATGATCCCAGGGTCCTGGGATCAAGCCCTGTGTCAGTCTCCCCACTCCCCCTGGGGAGTCTGCTTCTCCCTCTGCCCCTCCCCCTGCTTGTGTGCTCTCTCTCTCTCTCATGAATAAATAAAATCTTTAAAAAATTAAATAACGTAAATAAATAAACAAAGTCAACTTAAATGGCCAACCCTCAGAATCCTGAACTGAATAAATCATTATTTTAAGCCACTCAGTTTTGGGATGGTTTGTTATGCAGCAATAGCTAAATAATCTAAAACCATACAGATTAGTTACTAATCACTAAAGGTGAAAATATGCGCCATTCAGTGGAGTGATCTGGTATTCACCACCTTAGCCCTCACTAGTGGGGGAACAACCTGGCATTGTTGTTTCCTTAGGAAATGCAATAGCAAATACACCGCACTAAGTATGATATATTCTCACCAAAGTTGTTTAAGCTGAATCTAATCAAGTCTCTAAACCTCCAATCCTGTATAGAGGAAATAGAGGAGAGAGAAAAAACAAGTGATATGGTAGCATGAAGAAATAAACAAATTAAGCATCTGGGAATTTTATAAGATGGTTGGCCTGGGCTTTTTAGGAAGGAAACATGTGTCATTAAGAAGAAAAGCTAAAGAGATATAACAGTTCTGGAGGCTGGGAAGTGCAAGATCAAGTCACTGGCAGATTCAGTGTCGATAAGAAAGACCCTGCTCCCTGGATCATAGGCAGCCACGTTCTTACTGTGTCCTCAGATGCGGCAAGCAGCAAGAGAGCGTCCCAGGATCTCTTTTTTTTTTTTTTTTTTAAGATTTTATTTATTTATTTGACAGAGAGAGACACAGCGAGAGAGGGAACACAAGCAGGGGGAGTGGGAGAGGGAGAAGCAGGCTTCCCACAGAGCAGGGAGCCCGATGCGGGGCTCGATCCCAGGACCCTGGGATCATGACCTGAGCCGAAGGCAGTCGCTTAACCAACTGAGCCACCCAGGCGCCCCCAGGATCTCTTTTATAAGGGCACTGATCCCATTCATGAGGGTTCCGTCCTCATGACCCAATCACTTCTCAAAGGCCCCACTCCTAACACCATCACATATGCTTCAACATATGAATTTTCGGAGGGACACAAACATTCAGTCTATAGAACCAGTCAACCCCCAGAATCATGAGAAATATTAAATAATCCTCGTTTGAAGCCATCAAGCTTTGGGATGACATGTAACACAACAGATAACCGAAACACACAGAAAGTCTTCCTAAAAACCCTAGAAGGTAATTGCCATTATTATTCTCATCTTGTATAAGAGAAAACTAATGCTTAGTTTAAATAACTCGTCCAAGATTACAAAGTTCAGAAATGGCAAAACCACGAATTAAAGTCTATATTGATTTGAAAATAGAGCCTAGGGGCCCCTGGGTGGCTCAGTCGTTAAGCATCTGCCTTCAGCTCAGGTCATGATCCCAGGGTCCTGGGATCGAGTCCCACATCGGGCTCCCTGTCCAGCGGGAAGCCTGCTTCTGCCTCTCCCACTCCCCCTGCTTGTGTTCCCTCTCTCGCTGTGTCTCTCTCTGTCAAATAAATAAATAAATAAAATCTTAAAAAAAAAAAAAAAAAAAAGAAAGAAAGAAAATGAGCCTAACTCCTGAGTATTACATTACAAAGCTTCTGAGCAAGGCCAATTTGTGCCCCAAGATATAAAATAAACTCTAAAATCCCATGATTGGGTGCCTGGCTGGCTCAGTTAGTAAAGCATGCAACTCTTGGTCTTGGGGTTGTGAGTTCAAACCCCACATTGGGTGTGGAAATTACTTAAAAATAAAATCTTAAGGGGTGCCTGGGTGGCTCAGTCTGTTAAGCGTCTGGCTCAGATAATGATTCCAGGGTCCTGGGATCAAGCCCCACGTTGGGCTCCCTGCTCAGCGGGGCTTCTCCTTCTCCCTCTTCCGCTCCCCCTGCTTGTGCTCTCTCTCTCTCTTTCTCAAGCAAATAAATAAAATCTTTAAAAATAATAATAAAATCTTAAAAATAAATAAATACATAGATTAAATAAATAAATAAAATCCAACTGTAGGGTAAAAAAGTTCTAGAGATAATATATTCAGAACACAAATAAATGACTTTAATGCAGCATTTTTGTCACCTGTGGGCAATGTCTCCAAACACAGGGCTTCTATTCAAAAAATACTTTGTCATAAACAGCCTTATTAGTGTTCACTCCAGGCAATACTAGAGCACAGGGGAACATGGAGTTTTTTACAAAAAGTAAGCACCCTCCCACAGAGAGTAAAGGGAGGGAAGAAAATTAGGATCAAGCATGAACACTAACATGTGGTCTCAGCTGGTATCATGGTTAAGAAGAAGAAGTCTTTGAAGAAAGATTAAAAACCGATGACAAAAAAGATGTTCAACATCACTAGCCATTATAGGACTGCAAATTAAGACCAAAATGAGATATAACCACACGCCTATTAAAACAGCTAAAGTTTTAAAAGTAGTAACTATATCAAATGCTGTTGAGAATGTGGGGCATCTGGACCTCTCACACCTTGCTGGTACAACTGTAAAATGGACGGCCGTAGTTTGGCAGTTTCTTATAAAACTAAACATGCAATTACTATATAACCCAGCAATCACACTCCAAGGCATTTATCCCAGAGAAACCTGTGCATAAATGTTCATCACAGCTTTATTTGTAATAGCCAAAAGCTGGAAACAACCAAAATGTCCCTCAATAAGTGAATGGCTCGATAGACTGCTACACCCACTGCATGGAATACTAATCAGTGATAAATAGGAATAAATCATGAGACACATAACTTGGATGTATCGCAAGAGCATTACATTAGGTGAAAGATGCCAATCTGAAAAGGTTTTATTTTTTTTAAGATTTTATTTATTTATTTGACAGAGAGAGAGAGCACAAGCAGGGGGAATGGCAGAGGGAGAAGCCCGATGTGGGGCTCGATCCCAGGACACTGAGATCACACCTGAGCCGAAGGCACTCTGTCAACCGACTGAGCCACCCAGGCGCCCCTCTGAAAAGGTTTTTTTTAAAAAAAAGTCACATGCTGTATGATCACACTTATATAACATTCTCTATGTGACAAAATTGCAGTGATGGAAAACTGTTAGCAGTTGCCAGGAATGAGGGATGGTGGAGAGGAGAGGGGCAGGTGTAACTTAAAAGAGGTAACACAAGGGAGACCTTTGTGATGATGGACTAGTTCTGCATCTTTTTTTTTTTTTAAAGATTTTATTTATTTGATAGAGAGAGACACAGCGAGAGAGGGAACACAAGCAGGGGGAGTGGGAGAGGGAGAAGCAGGCCTCCCGCGGAGCAGGAAGCCCGATGCGGGGCTCGATCCCAGGACTCTGGGATCATGACCTGAGCTGAAGGCAGACGCTTAACGACTGAGCCACCCAGGCGACCCTAGTTCTGCATCTTGATCGTTGTGGTGGCTACCTGAATCTACACATGAGATATAATGGCATAGAACTATATACACACACTCTATCGATGCCAATTTCCTAGTTTGGATATTGGACTATAGTCATATATGCTGTAACCATTGGGGGAAGCTGAGAGAAGGGTATATGGACCTCTCTGTACTATTTTTGAAACTTCCTGTGAACTGATAATCGTTTCAAAATAAAAAGGTAAGAAAAAAAAATTACAGTGTAAAATAGACCTCAATAAAGTCCATTTTAAAACTAACCAGAGGAAATGAATATAGTATCTTGTTTATTCTCACTGATCTTTTCCCTGGTTCTAATTCTTTGATGTTGTTTATACCCTATTTTGTGTGTTCTAATTGTGAGCCAAAAGAGAATTTGTGAAATATGGCAAGAAAAAGCAATATATGTTACTTTGCATTTAGCCAACAATGATGAAGGCACTTACTTTCCACCAGGAACTGTGCTAGACCCCAAGCACATGACTAATACCTGAACACATGCTCTGCTTTGCCTCTTTGCACATCCCACCACCACCACCTCCACTCCTCCCCACCTCCACACACAGTCCCTGACCTAGTTCTCTCCCACATTTCATTGCTTGTTCTTGGATTGTTCATCAAAACTTAAATGGTATTTCTGAGGAAAGAAAAAGGCAGGAAACAGAACTCTTTGGTTGCCTCCAGAAAGGGGGAGAGCTCAGGATAAAGAGGGAAGAGGGAATGGCTGCAGAACAGCTAACATTAGACAGGGGACATGGGGAGGGTGGGTGGGTGTGCGCCCCAAGCAAAGGAGTTACTGAACAACAGTCCCATGAGCTATAGGTTGTGGTGCCAAATTCAAGGCTGTTTACTTTATTCTGTACTGACCTCACTCTGACAACTCAAATTCATACCATTATTCCCAGGAAGGATTAGTGCAAATCTAATACCAAAGCTGGAAGAAATAATTCAGACAGGAGTGGTGTCTTCATAAATACCAAAGACATTCTTTTATTTAGTGCCCTAGTATTCTATAAAGAACACTGAGAATGCAGATCTCAGAGCAGTGACTCGGGTACTGTGATTAATAGCCATTATTCCATGCCCCTGGACTTGAGGAACTCACAAAGGAACAGGGGACATCTGAGATCTACATCAGCTATTGTTTTTTTGTTTGTTTGTTTGTTTGTGTTGGGGGGTTGTTTTTGTCTTTTGTTTTGTAAATGAGACTCTCAAGCACCAGAAAACATTTATTAAACATAGCTACATTCAGCATTATGGTACACTGAGGGCCACAGAGAAGGAATTGCCCCCTCCTTCCTTGCTCACATATGTCCTTAAGCAGTAAACTCCTCTTTTAAAACTTTTTTCCTCAGGGCACGTGGGTGGCTCAGTCGTTAAGCGTCTGCCTTCAGCTCAGGTCATGGTCCCAGGGTCCTGAGATCAAGCCTCAGCAAGAAGCCTGCTTCTCCCTCTCCCACTCCCCCTGCTTGTGTTCCTGCTCTAGCTATCTCTCTCTCTCTCTCTATCTCTGTGTCAAATAAATAAAAATCTTTAATAAAAAAAAAAAACTTTTTTTCTCATCTCAAATCTACCTTGTGTATTTTTGAAAATGTTGAAGTTTAACTGTGATTTTTTTCCCCCTAATTTCTAATTCCCCCAAGGACATCCTTGGTAAACCTAGAATGAAGGCATAAAATCTATGCTAACCCTACCAAGGAGAAGTCCAGCCTCTTCGCTCCCCTCAAAAAGAATCTGGCTTAGTAATAAATGAACTTCTTGCTTATTGAGATTTCATAAAAATGGTCCAATATCAATCCTGGCTCAAGAATAAGATGGAATGAAGAAGCTGGAATTGAAGTTCCACAACCATAACAGAGACTGTGTCCAACTCACCCTGAATGTGTGTGTGTATATATATATATATTCCCAGCATTTACTATGGTGTCTGGTACATAGGGATTGCTCAATAATCATTTTTTCATTAAATTGAAAACAGACAAGATGGTTTGTCAGAATTCCCTCCTGCCTTAAAGCACCTCTGAAACAAATAGAAATACATTTGATCCCAAAAGCATGTGGGAAACACACTCCTGATTTTTTATTTTTCTACCACATGCACAGACTTCTCCAGAATCTTTATCTCCATCCCCAAGCTCCAGATCCACATTTTTAAAGGCCTACTAGACAATCTCACCTGGATCTGGCTGGTTCCTCCCAATTAATATGTGTAAATCACGTCAACCCCAAATCTTCCTAGTCTCCCAAGCTAGACCAGTGGTTTCCAACCTATGAAGCAAGCACCTAAGAGATCGTGGAGTCAGCAGGGTACCAAGGACAGGTTGATGAAGGGGTCAGCCCCAGGTACAGGGCAATAAAAATGTGTGTTGTCCATAGAGAATATAAAAACAGTAATTAAATGGGCTAGAAATCAGTCAGCATTTTATTATCACTATGCATCAGCAATTCTGAACAATGCCAGTGATCAAATACTCCTCCAAACAAAATATCCTATGAGTCCAAGTTTTAAACAATTGCTATGGTTACTTTTGAGTTTTAATAATATTTATTTAAGCTTCGAGTTGGACATTTTTATTACTGGCCCTTTAATAAACATTGTAATCTGCATGGAATTTAACTCAAAGCACTCTCAGTTGTACAACTGCCCCCAGACACAAGCGGATTCAGTAGCTATTCCCATTCATTTAGAAAGTCTGCAAAGGTCCAGAATCATTCCAGACTACTTCAGGCATCCTTCATGTCTCCAGCCTCTGTGGTACTCCGTATCCCTACATTTAAACAGATTTGACATAAACAATGATAACATAGTGATAGTGTCTCAGTCAGCTGACAAAATACCATGGGTGGCTTGAGAAACAGAAATTTATTTTCCCACAGCTTTGGAGGCTGGGAGTCTGAGATCATGGTCTGTTTATAGTGAGGTCTTTTCTTCCTGGCTTGCAGATGTCAGCCTTTTCACTGTGTGCCCACATTTCAGAGAGAGAGAACACAAGCTCTTTGGCATGAGGTCCCCCCCAAAGGGTCAAATATGCTAAGTATGCTACTGCATGGAGTAATTCCCAGGGGCCTAGAAATCAATAAAACGGCCAAATATTATCTGCAAGCTGAATAAATAACAGAACTCACATTATATACATAGCCACATGCCTGGTCCCTAATTAGTTGACTTTGAGTTAATCAAAAGTGGTATTTTCCAGGGTGGGCCTGACCTAATCAGGTGAGCCCTGTAAAAGAGTCTGGAGGTTAGACTCTCTCTGGTGCTGGCAGTAAAATCAATCTACCATTAATCCTCCAGCCTCAAGGAAATGAATTCTGCCAACAACTAAGGAAGCTTGGAAGAAGATCCTTCCCTAGTCAAGCCACCAGAAGAGAACATGGCCCTCACAACTCCCTCACTTCAGCTTTGTGAGACCCTAAGCAGAGGACCTAGCTAAGCTGGACTTCTGATCTGGAGAAACTGTGATAATAAATAGAGGGTGCTATAAGCTGCTAAATTTTTTTTTTAAGATTTTATTTATTTATTTGACAGAGAGAGAGAGATCACAAGTAGGCAGACAGGCAGGCAGAGGGAGAGGGAGAAGCAGGCTCCCCGCCGAGCATGGAGCCCAATGTGGGACTCGATCCCAGCACCTTGGGATCATGACCTGAGCCAAAGGCAGCCGCTTAACCGACTGAGCCACCCAGGTGCCCCATAAGCTGCTAATTTTAAGGCAAGTGTTATACAGCAACAGAAAACCAAAGTGGTTTTCTGCACATAGCAGAATCTCTGACTTAAACTGGCTTAATGAGCAAAGAAATTTATTTTCTCATATAACAGGCAGGCCAGAAGTACTTCAGACTTCAATTTGGCTTGTTCAGAGGCTCAATTCCATCATCAAAGACCCAGATTCTTTGCATTTCACTACTCTATCCTAAGTGATGCTTGATCTTCAGATAGTTGCAAGATGGTTCCAACAGTCATAGGTGTCACATTCAGAAACACCCACAGCATAAAAAGCTAGAGTGTTCTTTTGTAAGGCACTTTCAGGAAGAGTAAGGAAACTTCCCAGAAGTTCCTCAGATTTTCATTCATGTCTCATTGTCCAGAGTCACACACCCATTCCGAATCAGTCACTGACCAGGAGAAAAGGACTTCCTCAGATAGGTTCCACCCAACCTGGCTGCCCCTGGGCAAATAGGTGTGTGAGGCAGCTAAGTACTTGAACTAAATTAGGGTTCTGTTAAGGAAAAACAGGGAGAACGGACCAATCAAAGAGTTTACAAAAAAGACAAAGTATGAAACCTTTAGCCCGTCAGTCCAGCACTGGCAGAATGAATTATACGAGAGCATCTAAATTAGAAAAAGGCAGTGAGCAGAGGGGCAAAAACAAAAAAGCCATACCTTGGCAATTAGCCCCTAATAGAATTAGCAGCTAATAGCAAGCACATTTGCAGAACATTTTCGCAAAAAGTTAATGAAGATTTATTTAAGATGTTAAAAACTGCCACAAATACCGAGATTGCTCTGCAATCAGTGATAAGAAATCTGAAACAACGAAGTAACAGCATGTCAGAGCGTAGCAAGGAGCAAGAACATTGCAAGAGACATAGCAGGTGAACAGAACAAATGATGGAAGAATCTCCACACCAGACACATTGCCTAAGGGTTTTCATCAATTCCACAGAATCAGAAATTAGTAACAAAATTTTCTCTGTACATCATTGATAATATGTGGTTATGCTTAATTTAATTATATAATAATTTGCATATAATCATTATTACTCTATGGGTTTGAGTTCTAAGTTTAATAACTCCTCCTGGTATGGTTATAGATAATTTATGTTAAAATACTAGAGGCATAAAAAGCAAGCCATGTGTAACTATGAACTTAATGGATTGCTTTAATTGAAGAAAAAGAAATTATAAAAATATCTTAACTACCTTGGAAAAATAGTTAGACATATAGAAACCCACTCTCCCCTAAATAGGAGGTAGATGTACATGTATCTAACCATCCATCACATTAGACACCTTCAACTTATATGTATGTAATTAATAAAGCTGGAAATGATTTTTAAATTTTTTAATAGTAAGTGGGTTACTGAATCTCTTCTAAGAACGTTTAAGAAATAAATCGACTAGGACATTCCTTTGTTTCTCTGAGAATGCTGATGCTCTCAAGAATACAGGTAGGAATTAAGTGAGTAAATTCTGGGGCAGGGAGGGAGAGGAGAGGATCTAGACAGAAGCAGAGTGACTTCTGGCTTTTTTTGCAGGTCCCCCTTCCAATGAAAGATTAATGGTATGCAGCAGCCCATTGATCTGCCATTGTCCCCACTGCCCTCAGGAAATGGTGACTGACAGGAATGCTTAAGAGAGAAACCAAGGTAAAAAAAAGAGAGCGCGAGAATGAGGTGAACTGAAGGCAGCTTCTTTCCACAGCAGGTAGGCTCTCATCCCCTTTTTGTCGTGCGTATTATCTTTCTGATCGTGTTACTAGCTGTGGACAACTTCTCTGACCTCGCCATCGCCTGACAGCCAGGTGCTGACCACTTCTCGAGTTTTCTAGGATGGTCTGGAGCCTGGGCGTGAAGGGCAGAGAGACAGAAGAGGGGCAGACGGAGAAAAAGAGACTAGGAGTGAAAAGAGAGCCGCCTCTGCGGTCGCCCGGCCTTCCCGACTTCCACTGCCACTCCCCAGCCAGGCCTTGCCGGGTTCACGGGAAGCACGCGCGCCAGCGTCTCAAGGGCTGCTGGCGCCAGGCCGACGCCAGGTGCACGCCGCCGAACAGGAGACCCTGTTGAGCACCGGCAGGACGCGGACGCGGAGAGGGCTGAGGCACGACACGGCCGCCAGAGGGCACGAGCGCCCCAAGTCCCCCCGCGATGGCGTCGCCGCGACCAGGAAGGGAAGGTGGTCGGCCTGCGAGGAGGGGTGGCTGGGGCCCGCGAGCACGCGGGGAGAGCGGGGCCCCACTCGCCCCCGAGTTGCGGGCCTCGGCGCACCGCGCACGGCTCCTCCATTCCCAGCCGCCCGAGGGCCCCGATCTGCGCTCGCAGGGTGACCTCGACGCCCGGGCGGGGTCGAAGGACGCTCTCAGCTCCACGCCCACCTCGCGGCCCCAAGCCCGCTCCGAGCCGGAGGCCTGCGGGGAGGCGGCGGCCCGCTGTTCCGAAAGGAACGCCCGGAGGGCCAGGCCCGGGGTCAGCACGCCCCGGCATCCGGCCGCCGCCGCACCATGGCCGGAGGGGCTGCGGCGGGCACGGCGGGCGCGACGGGCGCGGAGGTGCAGGGGCGCCCGGGCGCTGGAAGCCCCGCCCCTCGGCCGGCTCCCTGACAACGCGGGCCGGGCCGCGCCGCCTGCTCCCCGCCCCTCGGCGCCCGGCACCAGGCGGGGCCCCGGCCGGAGCGCTGCAGCCGCAGCCGCTGCTTTGCAGAGCGGGGCCCGGGGTCGGGGCCGGGGCACCCTCGCGCCCACCCTCTTCCGCCGCTATGAGCCAGGGAAGTCCGGGGCACTGGGCCCCCCTCGACCCCACCCCCGGGCCCCCAGCGCCCCCCAACCCCTTCGTGCATGAGTTACATCTCTCCCGCCTCCAGAGGGTTAAGGTAAAGTGTGAGCGGGGGGCGTCGGGAGGACTCGTGGGGGTAGGAAAAGGAGGCCGTTTAGAGCCCAGGCAAAGATGGGGATGCCTATCCGGAAAAGAGGTGGGCGAGAGGCTTGCGGGGAGGGTGTCCGGGGGAGCGCACGTGGGGGCGACAGGGGTGGGCGAGAAGTCCTTGGAGCGGGCCCGGGCTTGGGCGATGGATAGCTCTAAGGTGTGGAAGAATTGACTAGATGAGGATAGAGGACTGCAGGAGACGCAGGGGTAGGGGAGATGGAAGATACTGGGAAATGCGGTTTACATCCTGCGGAGACCGATGAACTAGGATGGAGGTGGAGGCTACGGAAAGCCGGGGGTGGGGGCAGGGGCGTGCTGAGTGCTTCTTCGAGGCTCTGAATTAGAGGGAAGACGTCTCTAGACCCATAGCCTGCGCCCCTTTGCCGACCCAACACCCCCCCTCTTTCCGCTCCACCCCCCTCCCCGCACTGCAGCACCTCCTGGTGGGGGTAGGGAGGCTGAGAAGGGGGCTGGCTACAGGAAGTGGAGAGCCGCACTAGCCTAGGGGAACTGGGGAAGGGAGTGTCCAAGGTTTCTGCCACCCTCACCGCCCCTGAGGCTGGCTCGTGGGGCTCAGTTTGTTTACCTGCACTCTCCCCAGGGCATCCCTAGCAGTCAACCTGGCTCCTGGCAATCCCTACCCTGCGGAGTAGGGCCGCGCTCTTCTCCCCCACCCCACCCCGCAGGCCTAGGGGAGTGCTGTTGAGTGGAACTAGACTGGCCTGGGCCTAAAAAGTGGACCTCTGTGTGTTCCAACTCTACCACCTCCCAGGGCCAAAGTAGAAAGAACTATGCACCTGGTTCCTCTTGGACATAGGAGCTATTTATGGAATGCGAGGTGGGGGAGGGACTATCTCCTGCCTACTCTCCCATCAAGCACTGTGCTGGGCGCCTCCACAGGGGTTATCATTAAAAGCTCTTAACAGCCTTACCAAGTGATAGATGCGTTTTATGATTAAAAAAATCAGGTCCGATCCTAATAATGAGGCCCCTGATCCTATTAATCCTTTATCCTCTCCCCTTGGATTCCCGCCCCATCTTCTGTTCCTACACCACCTGTCTCCTGATCCACAGGGGGTGATGGCTCTCTGCTTCATCCTTGTGGGAGAAGGGAAGCAATGGAGAGTGTCTCCCAATCCTGAAGTGGTATTTTCTCCCACCCTCTGCAGTTCTGCCTCCTGGGGGCACTGTTGGCCCCCATCCGAGTGCTTCTGGCCTTTATTGTCCTCTTTCTCCTCTGGCCCTTTGCCTGGCTGCAAGTAGCTGGTCTTACGGAGGAGCAGCTTCAGGAGCCAATTACAGGATGGAGGAAGTAAGTGGGGGATCAGCCCCCAGAGACCCTACTTCTCACTTCTCTTCCCTATTACCCATTCTGCTCCCTCTTTGAGAAGAAACGGAGGGAGGGTTCTGAAGCTCTGCTACCCAGCCTAGGTAGGTGAGATGAGTCAGCCAGGCTCAGACCTGGTACCCAGGACCTTAGCTCGAAGTGATGCACCCTGATATGTCCCAAAGCAGGCAGACTTCAGCCCCTTGGCAGAGGAATAGAGGACAAGAGAAAGGCAGCGCTTTTCTGGGTGCCTAAGCCTGGGGGGGTGAGTGAGGGACGGAATCACCGCCTCTGCTGATGCCCAGCCTTGTCCTGCAGGACTGTGTGCCACAACGGGGTGCTGGGCCTCAGCCGCCTGCTCTTTTTCCTGCTGGGTTTTCTTCGAATTCGCGTTCGGGGACAGCGGGCCTCTCGCCTTCAAGCCCCTGTCCTTGTTGCCGCTCCCCACTCTACTTTCTTTGACCCCATTGTTCTGCTGCCCTGTGACCTGCCCAAGGTTGTGTCCCGAGCTGAGAACCTTTCCGTGCCTGTCATTGGAGGTGAGAGAGCATAAAACGGGTGAAGGGGAGAGATGACAACTGAGCAAAAAAGGCAGGAATCAGGGATGCTCTGGAAAGAACTGGCCTCAAGGGGGAAGGGAGAGGTTAGAAGGGAAATCAGCGGTTGCTGGCAAATGAGATGCAAATGGATACTGTTTGTGAACCAACCCCTTAGATTCTGAGGGCTGGTGCTTAGAGGTGTTGGAAGGACCTCTGATCACTTGCCTAAAAGGACCAACACACAATAAAAGGAGGGTCCTCAGGGCAGAGAGATCACTGCGAAGCATCTCCTACTGTTGAGGAAGGGGAGGCTGCAGGTATTAATGCCTCTGGGTAGGAACCAAGTGACTCCTTGTATCCTCTCTGTACCCCAGCCCTTCTTCGCTTCAACCAAGCCATCCTAGTATCCCGGCATGACCCGGCTTCTCGGCGCAGAGTGGTGGAGGAGGTCCGAAGGCGGGCTACCTCAGGAGGCAAGTGGCCCCAGGTGGGTAAGGGTCGCAAGATCTCACCTTTTATGTGCTCCCAAAGAGGCTTCTCTTTCCTCTCTTCCCTTCAGGCAACCCCACCTCATTCTGGTCCCTCGGGGTTTTTTTCCCCCCAGGTACTATTCTTTCCTGAGGGCACCTGTTCCAACAAGAAGGCTTTGCTTAAATTCAAACCAGGTGAATAAAATGATAGTGGGTGGGTAGGGCTGAAGGAAAAAGGAGCCCCAGATTTGGAGGGGGACTCTGGAATAACCCAAGAAGTGGAGCGGGGATCCTGGGGAAGAGAGACAGGGAACTTCCTAGCTGACACTGAAAAGTCTCTGGGAGTCAGAAAGAAAATTACAAATGAAATGGAGCCAGGCCAGATATCATTTCAGAACTGTCCCAGACCCTGACACTTGGTGCCTTCTAGCTACCTCCATGAACTAACCTCTGCCTGGGGGGTGGGGGGTGGGGGGTGGAAATGGGATTCAGGAGCCTTCATTGCCGGGGTTCCTGTGCAACCTGTCCTCATCCGATACCCCAACAGTCTGGTGAGTCTGAGTCCAAGAGAGGAGGTGGGGGAGCCCAAATCCACCCTAAATCAGTGAAAACTTCTAGTGTCGCCGTGGGATGTGCACATGGGGCGGGGGTGGGGTCAGGGCCTTTGCCCAAAGAGGATTGGCCAAGCTCCAGGGAAAGAGAGTAATGCCTTTCTCCCCTCACCTCTGCTTCTCCTCTAGGACACCACCAGCTGGGCATGGAGGGGCCCTGGAGTGTGAGTCTTGGTGTTCCTGGGGTGAGGGTGGGGGGCAGGGCCCATCAGAGATTTCCTGGCCCATCTTCCAATCTCCAGACAAGGCAAATGGACCTTCTTCACTGTCAGATTGAGAGAACTCTAGAGAAGAGGGTGCCTGTTTCCCTGTTTTGTTCTCATTTCCCGATGTAATCTGGAAGTGCTTTCAGCCATCCCACCTCATCATTCCTGCTGTGACTATAGCTCCTTTGAACTCAGCATCCAGTGTTTCTGAGCGATCTCCCTCAGTCCTCCCTTGAGAGCCAGCACGGTTGCCTCCCCTTGTCTGCGGTTACTCATACCTCTTCTCTGGCAGTTCCTCCTCATGCCTGTCCCTGCCATGTTCTCACTTTCCCTACCAGCTTCGGGCCCTTCCCTCTGTCTCCCAACTGCATATTTTACCCAGCTCACTGTGTGGTTAGGGGTCCCTTTTTATGTGAATGGGCAGAACTCTCCCACTCCCCTCCTCAGGGTGGGGGGCCCCATACTTAGGGATTGGTGAGCATCTGAGGTCTCTCTTCTCTTAGACTGAAAGTCCTCTGGCTTACAGCCTCTCAGCCCTGCAGCATCGTGGATGTGGAGGTATGACACCTCCCCCACCTCCCCAACGCCACTGTGGGTGGGGAGGGGAATGGGCATTAGCTGATCCCTGAAGGGAAAAGAGGGTGGGAGTGCTCACCCATAGCTTGAGGTCCTGATGAGGTGTGTGTGTTTGTTTCAGTTCCTCCCTGTGTACCACCCCAGCCCGGAGGAGAGCAGGAACCCCACCCTCTATGCCAACAATGTCCAGAGGGTAATGGCACAGTGAGTATCCCACAAAATATTTCCTGGAGCAGATACACAGGACATAGGAAGCACAGCAGTGGGTGGAGGGCTGAGGTTCCAAGGCAA
Source organism: Mirounga leonina (assembly GCF_011800145.1). NCBI lineage: Eukaryota > Metazoa > Chordata > Mammalia > Carnivora > Phocidae > Mirounga > Mirounga leonina. The sequence goes on from NW_023270839.1 coordinate 10,637,246, forward strand.
AGATGGGGGAGTGGGCAGTGGGATGGGCTCTGCACAGCTGAGACGGGGGGTGGTTAAAGGGGCCTGATCTCCTCCCTGTTCAGCAGCCCAGACTCGGTAATGAGCCCTCAGAGGACTCTTCTTCCTTGTTCCCCCACTCCGTTCCATCGCTCTTCATCCTGTAGGGCCCTGGGCATTCCAGCCACTGAGTGTGAGTTTGTGGGGAGCTTGCCCGTGATCGTGGTGGGCCGGCTGAAGGTCTCACTGGAGCCGCAGCTCTGGGAACTGGGAAAGGTGCTTCGGAAGGCTGGGTAGGTGACCTTGAATGTAACGGTATGGGCAGTGTCACGGATAGAAAAAAAAGAGAAATGGGAAGAAGGAAGGAAAGTCTTAAAAAAGAAATAAGTAGGAAGGTAGAGGATTTTTTTTTTAAGATAATGGAGTAAAAGGAAGGAGGTAAAAAGAAAGGGAAAGATATATAATAAGCCCAGTGAGAAAAGGAGGAATGGCTCTCAAAGGACTGTGAGTTAGAGTCCATCTTAGAAAAACACCAGATATACCTGTGCTGGGGGGACTCTTGGGGCTGGGGCCAAGGCCCAGGAAGAAGCTGAGTAAACTCCCTGCCTTCAACAATTCCATTGTAGGCTGTCCCCTGGCCGTGTGGACGCTGGGGCAGAGCCAGGCCGGAGTCGAATGATCAGCCAGGAAGAGTTTGCCAGGCAGCTACAGCTCTCTGACCCCCAGACGGTGGCTGGAGCCTTCAGCTACTTCCAGCAGGTAAAGGAGCTGGGACTCATAGGTCAGAACCCAGGCCCTGCTCTCCAGGCTGATGTGCTCAGGCTTTAAGGATACTATCCAATTGGCCACATGGGTGGCCAGTTTGGAACCTGCCCTGGATGTTCTAACAGCCATTGTTGGATGGTCATCTCCTGAGATCCGCTGGGGGATTCTTTTTTTATAGAGTATCCAGTGCACTGAAGAGCAATGTTATCATTGTTGTGGGAAGGAACAATGGAGAAATAATTGATCAGTGAGATCCATAAGTTTCCGAAGCCACTTTAGAGATTAGCAAAGATGGGGGGACCGTATAACCTTGTGGGGCACCTCCGAGTGGTGGGAAGATGACATACAGAGAACATGGGATGGGTTAGACGGGTTTGAGACTCAGAGATCTTTGCAGTACTTTTTAAAAATAAACCATAGCTTCTCTAGGGGATTCCTGAACTATCTCAAGAATTTTGGCACTCCATAGATTTCCTGGAACTTAACCAAGTTTTCCTGTTGAATTATAATAATCCCAGAAGATTCTTAATGTTCGCAAACAACCACCACTGGCCCCAGAGAGCTTTTCTTGGTTTAAGATACTTAACATCATGGCTCTCAACATCCTCTAAAGGGACAGAGAGTGTTGATTCCTTAGATTGGGGCCGACTGTGTCTGAAAGGAGCTTCTCCACTTAGCCTATAGCAGAGCAGAACCAAAACTGGAATAGCATGGTTTCACCAGGGCAGGCATCCTCCTTGGGGTTTTTTTGGTAAGAAATTACGCCAGTGGGCCCTTTTTAGTCTGTTGGACCAGTTCTCCAGCATAGGCTGAGTCAGCTGAGAACCAGTTTTTCCAGCTTGGGGCATATGAGAAATTTGATGGTAACTTCAGCATTCCTGAGGGATTCCCTAACATTAACAGGAGATCCCTTTCAGGAGAGCTTCGTCACCAGGTGACATGGAGAGAGCTTGAGCGAACCCATGACCTGAGAGAAATCCTGGGAATCCTGGAAAGTTTAGAGCTCACAGCTCTGAGGGAAGCAGACACAAGGGTCATCCCTGTGCCTGCTGAGAAGAGGGAGGAGCCAAACCCTGGTTTCTCCCTCCAGGATGCCCAAGGTTTGGTGGACTTTCGAGATGTGGCCTTGGCCCTGGCAGCTCTGGATGGGGGCAGGAGCCTGGACGAGCTGACCCGCCTGGCCTTTGAGGTATCAGAGAGGTGGGGGGGACATGTGGTGGCCATGCCTACCCCACCCAGAGGCTTCTGTGGGGTGCTGCTCCTAGTAGCTTCTAGATAGTAGGTGCTCAGTATCCACCCCAGTGCCCCAGTGTTGAGACCTGCCTGAGAACAGGGCAAGGGCAGCAGCTGTGAGTTTTTAGTTCTGCACAAAGGGCTGAGTGGGGTGGCAGGGAGTCAGGGAGGGCCTGTACTCCGCACTCTCGGAAGAGGAGGAACCCGTCAGGCAGACCTGCAGGGCGGTATGGGGCCATGGCAGGAAGACAGGGCTTGACTTGCGTCCCTTTCTGTGCCAGCTCTTTGCCGAGGAGCAAGCAGAGGGGCCTGGCCGCCTGCTGTACAGACACGGCTTCAGCACCATCCTGCACCTACTGCTGGGCTCACCCCGCCCTGCTGCTGCGACTTTGCATGCTGAGCTGTGCCAGGCGGGACCCCACCAAGGCCTCTCCCTCTGTGAGTCACTGCCTTCTCTGCCAAGAGGGCTTGGGCCACCATCAGCACTGGGCTGGGAGGGGACAAGGGCTGGGGAGCGGGGCGGGGGGGGCAGGGTTCATCCTCTGAGAGGTGAGGACGGAAGCTTGGATTTGAGAAGTGCAACAGGGATGAGAGGGACAGGACATAACCAATTCTGAAAAAGAACAGGGCCGCCCTCTTCCCCTCCTCCTTAGATCCTCTGGCCTTTTGCCTTCTCACTCTTGCCTGTCCAGGTCAGTTCCAGGCCTTCTCCCTCCACGACCCGCTCCACGGGAAGCTCTTCAACACCTACCTGCGCCCCTCCCCGAAACCACAGGCCTCCGTCCCCGGCAGCCCCATGGCTCTGGCCAACGGGACTGTGCCAGCGCCCAAGCAGAAGGGCGACTGAGCGCCTCGACGTCCCCAGCTCGCCTCCGGCCTACCCCGTGCCTCAAGCCCGTTTCTGCTCCTGCTTGATTTTTTTGTTATTGTTGTTGTGTTTTGTTTTGGTTTTTTTTAAGTTGATTTTCGTTTTTTGTTTGTTTGGGTATTTTTTTTTTGTAAAAAACTATTTTATATATAAATCTAAATATATATCTATTTAAAAAAAATAAGGCTGTTACATTGATAGTATCAGGTGGGACCCAAAGGGATTAATGGTTGCAGGCTGCCCATTGGACGATCCCGGAGGTTCCCAGAGTCAGTCCTCTTGGCCACTGCTGGGTGAATCCTCACTTCCAGCTGGACTAGATGGGGCTCTTTCCTGCACAGAAATCATGCCGATGTCAAAGCCTCCCCTTCTGTTGTCATAACCCTATATATGCACGCGCACGCATACACACACACACACCTATGCACATTTTAACAGGCTTCCTCATGAACCTTTTCAGCCTATTCCCTCCTGTTCTGTCCTCATTAGAGATTAAAAAATAGCTAACTACCATTTTATATTTAATAATTCCACTGAGAATGATTCCCCCTCATGGTGGGAGCAGAGAGCTGTGTCCGCAGCTGCCAAGAGTCTGCCCTGCAGCTCAGACCAGCCTCAGGAGGGTGTTCTTTTGCCAGGGGATGGATGAGTGGAGGACATTTAAGTCCCTTCTGTCCAGCCTCTTCAAGGAAGGGGGAAAGAAAACAAGCCCCCCCCCCCCCAAAAAAAAGGTGCTGTCTAGACAGAGTTATGGAAAACTAATTAGATTTAGGAAATTAGATCTCTAACCCAGAGATCTGACAGGTTAAAAAAAAAAAGGCATCTTTCCATCTTACAGACTTTAAAAGGGAGACATAATGTGGCCTGTCCCGAGAAGCACTCCCCAGCATCAAGTCTAGGCTTTTCCTGACGGGGAGGGATAAAGGGATCACTGGGGGCTTCTCAGGACAGGAGCTCATCAGGGAGCATGGATAAGGCTGGAGAATGGAGTGGTATTTAGATCCAGGGAATCTGGAGCCCCCTCCACCTCTTTTTCAGCACCTCACCCCATCTAGCAGTGAAGACATGAATACGAAAGGGCACATTGCAAGCATTTTCCAACAACCAGAAAATCTTTATTTTTCTTTGCACCATACAACTTCCAAAGGTACTCCTCCACCTCCCACCAAGGGGACCGCCTCCAGCCTAGCCAGTGTGACCTCCCCACAGTCACTACTTTTGCAGAACAACAAAATAACATGGGGTTGAGAACCAGTCTCTGCTGGTGTGCAGCTGGGATGAAATCTACCCTGGGGGCCCCCACATTTAGGGTCAGCAGGTGGGGTAGGAGGGTCCTGCTGTCCCCTACTGACTACGCCGACGTTTCTTCCTTCGGCCAGTGACAAAAGTGTCACGCCGCCTTTTACGAGGCTGTGAGGCTCGAACCACTCCCAGAGCCAGGGGTTTCTCCCCAGAGATGCCAAGGTCAGCTCCCTGGTAGGGCCTCTTTTCGGCAGGAGATAGACCTCCACTGAGAGTTCTCTTCCCAGACTTGGCAACAGGATGTGGAGACTGGCCAAGGCCTCTCGCCTCAGCAGAGAGGGAGTGGGATGCTCTCTGGACCCCCTGCCCTCCTGTCGAGGGCAGGCCTGAGGCAGGGTGAAGACTGAAGGGAGGCCCCCTTGGTGGTGACAGGCTAAGTTTTGAGGCCAAGAGGTAGGCAAAGCTGGAGAGTTCCTCATCCTCCCCCTCCTCCCCCTCCCGTTCCTCCTCCTTCCCTTTGGCCCCGTCCGTTGAGCTGCATGTTTTACTGACAGGAGAGCTTTCTGTCAGAACTAAGGCATCCCTGGCCCCCCTTCTAGAGGAAGTGCTTCCAAGGCCCTGGCGAGGAGATGTTGATTTGGGGGTCCCATGTGCGTAAGGCTCTTGATTCCCTGGTAAGGGAGCAAGGTCTTCAGGCTTGGATAAATCAGTATCCTCCCTGCCCTCTCCTTGGGGGTCATAGGAGTTAAAATTTGGTGGGTGGGTATCCTCACAGACCGCTAGCTGGAGGCCACAGGCATCTCCAATATCTAGTATGGTGACATGTTCTGTGGTTTCCAACAGAGGAGAGACAGAATGGCCTCTGCTTCCCACCTCCAGGCTGGCCTGAGGGAAGGGGGACATACCCTGGGTCCCCAGCACAGGGATATTGCCTTGACAGGCAGGCTGAAGGGTTTCTTTGGGAACCCCCGGTGTGGGCACGCGGATACCACTTTCCAGCAAAGAGGGGCAACCTTCAGCCCACAGATGGCTGGGATCCCCTGTAGCCTCAGGGCTCTGTTCTCCAGTTTCCTCAGGCCTCACGAATGGGCCGCTGGCCCTCAGAGGTCCCGGAGGGCTGCAGTGGTCCGCCTCCTGCAGGGCGGCCGTGCCCTCTGTGCCTCTGCAGGGAATGGCACTGCGCCCCCCATCCCCAGGCGCTGCGGTCTCTCCAGGACCCAGAGGAACGTTGCTTCTGGAGCCCAGTACCTGCCAGCCTCCCCGATGCTCAGTGACACATTCCGCATCGTGGAAGTTCTCTATGACCTCCTCAATTTGTAAGGGCAACTCCAAGGCCACAGCATCCAGCTCACTGCTCAGCCAAAGTCCTGGACTGAGAGAGGCTCCGTCCCCCTCCCTGTCACCAGCTGCTCTAGGGGACAGGTTCTGATCATAACCCTGAACCACGGGAGGACCTTTGTCATCTCCCCACATGGCTCCCGAAGAGCCTTCCTGGAGCACTGCTAGTGGCTCAGTCCCTTGAGGAAGCTCTCCAAGACCCCCCAGCTGCTGGCCTGTCTGCAACCCCAGGACCCGCTTTTCTAACCCCTGTCCTTGCAGGGGAGCCAGCTCTTCGAGTCCCACATCCAAACAGGGAACTATCTCAGGCTGGGGGCCTTCCTGCCAACAAAGGGGCAGAGTCTCAGGAGTTCTGTCAGCCACCAGGGGGTGCCCGGGAGACCTAGCCCCTCCCAGGTGGTCGTCCTGAGGTGGGGATATTTGATTTGCTGTCTTCCCGGCCCCTCTATCCTCTGTATTTAAGGACCCTCGAGTTCCCTGTGGAGCTGTAGGTTCTAGCTGCAGGTCCCAGCTGCTGGGGGACGGCACGGTGTCCCTGTCTCTGCGCACACCCCTCGGGCCATCTAGGGCCCGCTCCTGCCCACCATGCTCTTCTCTCACCCGTTTTCCTGGAGAAGTAGCCTTTCCAAGGCGAACGGTGCCCCCAGCCACCCGCGGCCCAGGTGAGGGCCGAAGCCGCCCACCCCCATCTTCATCCTCCTCAGAAACAGAAGGACTGGAGTCTGATTGAGCTCCACTGCAACTAGGAGGGGCCTCTGCATCCTCCTCTTCCAAGGCCAGGAGTCTCTTCTGGACCAGCTGGAAGGAGAGTGGACAAACATTGTCCGATACATGGCCGTGAGAAGGGGTGGCTGAGGGGGTGGTGAGGAGATAGTACTTGGACAGGGCAGGGAATGCAAGTAAGCGGCCTAAGTCACGGTATCAGAAACAGATACCATAGCTCTTCTCTTCCGCCTTCTTGGGTCTTATTCCCATGCTGTGACCCCTTATGCTTGCTCCCCTTTTCCTGTGTTTCCACAGTCTCTTGCCTACTTGTTCTGCACCGGAATCCCAATCCTCAAGCTGTCTGTCTCCAGAAGTCATACCAACCAAGACAGCGTAAGGTTAGGTAAAATCACGCAAAGCTGCTTATTCTGACATTTCCTACCTCCCAGGTTTACCTGGGCAAGACTGAGTCCTTCCTCTTGCTCCAGCTCCTCAGTTAAGGCCAGTGGGTCCCTCTGCTGTTCTGGGGACAGCAGATCTGCCAGAAACCGAGGATGAATGACGGCCTCCACCTGGGGAACAGAAGAAAATGGTGATCGGAGTCCCTAACAGGAAGTAACCTGGGAATCAAGAGGCTCTAGAGAAGAAGCCATGTGTCCCCCTCCCCCAGCCCTTCCCCGGGGTTGTTATTAACCATGACCACCACCAGCTGTACACATTCACATGTGTCCATGCATGCACACACATTTCTCAGTAGGAAGACAGCCTAGTTCCTAACTGCCTCGGGAAAAACCCTAGGTCGTTAGTCCCCTGGAGTTTCGAACCCAGGATCTGCTAGAAACCAGACAGACACCCAGGTCCAGCCCACCTTGGAGACAAAGATCTCCTGAGAACAAAGCTCATCGATGTAGCTTAGGAGGCCTGGATCTGGATACATCCCTTCCTCCTCCCGCTGCTGCTGTTCTTCCTCTTCCTGTTTTCCATCTGCCGCCCCGATGGCCAACTGACTCCCCACCAGCCCGTCCATGATGTCAGCATACTCCTTCACAGCTTCCGGGGGGATCTCCTTGGGGGCCTCAGGAACCGGAGGCCTCTGTGTTTTGCGCTGCCGCCGGCGGGGGGCCCGTGACTTGGAAGCCGCCTTTTTGGGAATGTACGCTAAGGGAAGAGACGCAAAGGAGGAATGGCGGGTGGCACAGGGACTGTGGCTTCTGCCTCCCAACCCTGGGTTGGTCAGGGCAGCAATCCGGGTATGCTGGAAGGATGACAGGCTGGATCAGGCCTGAAACGGGACCAGCCGTGGGAGCAGATTGTGGAGCTGGAGGGTCCAAGACAGTGCCTGCATGAGGCATCTGGAAACCCCTGAAATTCCAAGCAGTCCTCTGATCCAGCCCCCATTCCTTAGGCAGATGAGGTATTATGCCCTCCTGTACAGCCTGTTAGAGAGTAGTCGGTTTACTTGGCCAAGATCAGTTTGGGACAAAGGGAACCTGGGAAGCCAGCCTCCTATGTATGTCCGGCTCAGAACATCACTGCCACCCCCCAGAGGGATAGTGACAGAAGCAGGGCCAATGCCTTCCCTAGTGCATGACTGCCTTGCGTACACCTCCCTTTGAGCCTTGGGCCCCAGGCTCCGGTTGGAATGAGGTAGTCTTACCTGGTTGCTGGCTAACCTCAGGGGCAAGGAGCCCTGGAGGGTCGAGTTTCAGGGGGGCTGCGGGAGGCAGGCACTGGGACCCATTCGTCAGCTGTGTGTTCTGAATCTGCATCTCCTCTTCGGCCTCAAACTCCATGAACCTGCAGAGGGTGAGGGAGGCCTGGACAGTGCCGAGAAGGCCAGACACTAGGAGGGAGCTGCTCACAGACAGCCCAGTAACCATTCCGGGGAAAACTCACAAGGTCACGACAGAGTCCCTCACGTGCAGTCATCCCTTAGGAAACTTGTTGAGAAAATGAATGTTGAGCTTCTCCAGGACAGAACCATCACTTTCACTTCTATTTCATCCCTGATCTCACCCAGCATCATGGAGGATGTACAGGAGCAATTCATACAGCCCTATGCCAAAGCCTAGCAGGATCCTACCAGCCAGCCCTACAAGGCCTCATCTGCCTCTACCTACAACCCTAAAGGAGGACTGAAATCCTAAAGCAGGGCCTGGGGTTGCAGTTCAAGGCAGTTCCGACCAGGGGGCAGTGCTGAGATCCAAGTCCTGAGGCTGGAACTGGGTGTCAGGAAGAGTAATTCTAGGAGGTATGGGTCCAGAAGGGAGGAAATGGAAAGTTAAGTTTTGGAGGAAAGGGTTCATTTTCCCCAGAGTTACTTCTTTAACCAAGGCGATGGTCATGGAGAAATGAGGGATAAGAGCCAGGAGACCACTCTGGGCATCCAGGACCTTCCCCTGACCAACCTCTTTAAGTACCAAGCCCTCCTTGGGATAACAGGGTAAATGATTTTCTGTGCGACTCTTTCCAGAGGAGGAGTGGTCCCAAGGTCGGCATCAGTAGCCACCTGCTACCTGGTCAGTGAGATAGGAAAGAACCTGCCCAGTAGGGCTTACCTCCTCATTGCTAGGTCCCTTTACAAGGAATTTTTACACCAACTGGGCTCCAATCCCATTCTAAGAGCTTCAATATCAAGGACCTGTATGTATAATTCAGGATCTGGGGGAGGGAGAGCTTTCAAGGTGAGAGGACAGAAAAACCCAAGAGTCAAGGTGGTGGAAGCAGTGAGAATCCGGGAGACCCCATTCTAGTCTACACCACTCCTCTTAGTATCCCTTTTAATAAGTACCCACACACCCCGATCCACGCCTCTTACCTGCCCCCATCCATCCCTCCACTACACAGCACCCCTCAGGAGAATGAGGGTTGGTTAAACTCACTTTTCTGCCATCTCATAAAAGATCATCCGGTCAAAGTTGCTGGTGTGTTCCCACTCCTGCACAGCCCTTGGCAGTCCCTCCTCCAGGGTCATAGTGGGCTTCAGCCGGGCCAGGGAGCGAAGCACTGGGCTAAAACCCCCATTGGGTCAGTCACGTTCTACAATGTGCCCCCCATCCACCTGTCCCGACAAACACCAACACGCACCCCCTTGTCCCTCAGCAGAGCTAACTTGCCCCCCAATCCTAGTCACATCCCACCTCTGGTTAGACTTCCAGACCCCCAACCTCCCATCCACCCATCTACCATACTGGACTGTCTTCTGGCTGAAATTTTCAAATCTCACACAAAATCAGATGACTGTTTCTGCTCCCCACTTTTGAAATCAACCACCCCTAATTCTCACAGTGCTATCCTCAACTAAACATGAGAAAGAAAGCACTCATGTTATTAAATTAATGGGTTCATTATACAGTAGGCTTAACCCTGCCCAAAGGCTCTTGCTTTTCAAAAAAGGCACTACCTAACCCAAATGAATCTCTAATTAAAGGTTGTGTGGTGTTTGTGTTTGTTGGTTTTTAAGTGTTTTTTTTTTTTTTTTGCCTCTGGGATACCCTTCACAGAGTCAAATATCAATACTCTTTGTATTGATATTGAAATTAAGTTCTTTATGATTCATTTTTGCCCTTCTGACTTGCCAGAGTCCTCAAGCACTGTGCCTAGAATCACCTGCTGACGCTTGTTATAATTAGGGGTTTCAGCACCCCAGGATCTCGGGACTGAGTATTTTACCAACTTCCTGGGCGACTGTTACAGAGAGTCTGGGTTGCATTTTGGAGGAGCCCCTGGGCATTGAAAGCAGGAAGAGGCCAGGAGTTAGAAATCCAGCCTGCTAAGAGAACTCAGAGCCGTCTGGAGAAGGCAGGGAGCTGGTAAGGGGATCTACACCAAGGACTCCGGGGGAGCCTTTTGATTTATTCACTCCAGAGTCGGGGTGGAAAGGGAGATTCCTTTAGGAGCTCAGAGACTGGGAAAGCAAATGCACCTGTTTTTTAAATCCAGTAAAATGTGGTATGTTACATAGTGGTTTACACAGAATGCCAAGAGTGCGGTGCAGTTAAGGGAAGCAGTGGGTCTGGGGGAGAAGAAGAGAAAATTCCCCAGATGGCTGGCTAATGACTTGGCTTTATAGACACAAAAGACAGCCCCTGACCCCTGGGGTCCTGGGCTAAGCATCCACTCACATAGACATTCTGGCCTTTTGTGAATTCTCTTCCTCTTCTCCGTTGCCTTTTTTAGAATAATAGTAATAATACTAGCAGCTGCATCTAAAGGAGGCATTCTCTGTGCCAGGCGCTCTGCTAAGCACTTCACAGGTAATAACTCATTTCACCTCAGCAACCCACTGAACTTGGTATAATCATCCCCTTTCTAGATGAGAAGACTGAGGGCAAGGTAGTAAATGTGGGGCCCAGGGTCACCAATCTAGCAAGCAGTGGAACCTGGGCCATCGGTCACTAAGCGAGCTCTACCACCTCCCTATCTCAACTTGAACTCAGGAAGAAATAGCGGGTGGTGGGGCGGGGTGGCACATCCTTTGCCCGGCCCCCCACCATCCTCCACTCCTACACAAATGGTCAGGGCCCAGCACTCATGCCGCTGGTGTGGACAGCTTAACTCGATGTCAGACGGTAATAAAATAGAATGGAAGGCCCCCGTACTTGGTGTCAGAGACCTAAGCTCTACACATGGCCCCTCACTTAAGTCACAGGAAACCTCTGGGCTTCGGTCTTCTCACCTAAACATGAGGATTACATTAATATGCTTGCCTGAACTCACAGGGTTGTGAGGATCACTTGAGAGAAGACCCCCGAAAGCTCATTATAATCTGGGAAGTGGGTAAAGAGGCTTATCACCACCATCATCATCGTTATGCTTTTGTGTTCTCATAGCCTCGCTAGCTCCCTCATGACCTGCCCTCAAGTATTCCTAGAGAGCCCAACCTCCTGTCCGGCCCAAAGTCCCCTTGTTTAAAAGCGCTAGGATAATTAATCTCAGATCTCCCCACTTACATAAGAAAGCAGGAAAGGGCTTCCGCATCAGGACTTTGAGACAAGTGCCTCCGAGCCAAGGCTTTGTAGCGCTGCCAGCGGCGGAAGTTCTCATAAACACCTTTGGAGGTGTAGGAAAGGTCACCCAGTGAGGGCTTAGATTGGGCGGCCAACGGACCTCCTTCTCCGGTTGCCCTGTGTAGCCCTGGCCAAGGCTTTTCCGGGGGCACAATGGGGGCCAGCTGGGTAGCTGGTGGTAGAGCCTGAGCAGGAAAGCCTGGGAGGCCCTCCTGGCTCACCCCGACAGCCTTCGTGGGCAGAAGGGTCTTCATGTTAGAAGCTGTCATGAATTGAGGGGGAGGCCCCTCAGGGGCCCCGCAGGGAGTGCCTGAGGCAATCCAACTGAGGGCTGGCTGAGTAAAGATGAAGTTCTGAGTTTGAGAGGGCTCAGCTGGCCCCCCTTCTGTCTTGACTTTGACAATGATTCCAGCCCCATTGGGGCCAGGGCCCCCATCCCCCGTCACCAACAATGGGCTGGGGAGAGCAGAGAGCACCAGAGGGTTGCCTGGAGAGAATGCTGAAGGCATGGGAGGCTGTGGAGGCGGCTCCCAGGGTGGCTGGTCTGGTGGGCCAGCAGCAGGCTGGGGAAAGGGAATTGCAGTGAAAGGAGACAGGGCGGCACCAGGTGTCATGGTCATATCCGGTCCCGACAGTGGAGATGCTGTTGAGACGAAGAAAAAGAGGGAATGGAGTAAGAGAAAAGGAGGTCAGAGGTTAGGTCATGGGAGTTCTATTTCGTCCCTGAACAATCAGAGCACTGCTTCTCAACAGGTGAGGGAAGGACTAGGGCGGGGGAACCTGCACAGTTTGCAGGTGTCCCCCAAGAGATTTTGACGTCCCTTACTCCTAGGTGAGAATTATTGCCCTAGAGAAATTGCAGTGACCCTTGGGCCCGTGAGCTCAGACTCCCTAACACATGGCAGCTAGCACCCAAGTACCTCTCTTAGTCCCACCCACTCCAAACACGTCCACACCACCTGAACCCTGCCCCCAGCTAGTCTGTGGTCCCTGCCACGGCTCACACAAGTGCTGTTCCCTGGAAAGTGTGTGTGGATTAGATGTTTGGTTTCCAGAAATTTTGCTATGTAACAGCCAGGAATGACTAAGAGATAAGGACCAGGAAATGGCTGAGGGGAGGGGTGGCTAAGAAAGGAGGTTTCCGGAGCTCTAAGTAGCTGCTGGACATGTTAAAATTTGGTGGTGTAGATTGTCTGTAGTCCCTCTGCTTGGAAGTCCTAATAGCAGAAATTTAGGGTCCACTATGAACAAGGCACAATGAAGTCTGAAACACAAAAGGTGCTGAGAAGGAGCTCTGTGGCCTCTGGGCCAAGAACTCAAGGAAAAATACATAAAATGTGCACTTAATCAATCAGGACATGTGTCTCAGGAGTTTTAATTACCATAATAGAAGATCATTTGCCTAATTTCATACAAGTCTCCCCCCGCTCTAATAAAGAATATTCCCCTGGCAAACTAACAACACTCAGCTTCCACTTCCTGACCACGAAGGAGACATGGAATATGAGCAAACTCATTATCTCAACCACAAAGCAGAGGGCCAGGCGGATTCTGCGAAGTGAAATGGGTCTGAGGCCCGAGTTCCACAAGAGGTAGAAAAACTGAGAGCATCTCAGGGAAGCCCCATCTCGCATTCCAGTTGGAGCTATCCACCTCCCCTGGCCCTGGGAAATCAAGGGAAACTGCTCCGGGAACTGGAAGAGAAGCCCATTCTGGGGCAAAAAGGAGCCATCAGGCTCTGAGCAGAGGCACTTAACAGTACCTTCCAGGCTAGCCTTTGGGAGGACATTTCTCTACAGACTAGGCAACGGATAACCCAGCGGAACAGTTTTGCAACTACGGTCTCCACCCACTCCACTCAGTAAGATTGAGAGTGGCTCTGGCCCAGTTCTCTCAGGGCATAATTCTAGAGCAGGCTCCACTTGCCTAAAGAAGACACAGGAATTTGGACCTTCCCCCTGAGCCCTCTCTGTTCTGCTCGCACCACACACACCCCTGCCCATGCCACACAAACATATGTTGAAGGGATTCCTCTTCCAGAGAAACAAGTTGCTAACTGCCATCCCTTTTCTATACTTAGACTTTCCCCTGAGGGGCTTTGATCTGCCTCCCAGGAGGCTCTCTTCATTCCCTAACCCGGTATTAATGCCACAATCTCCTTCCCCAGCCTTCCCAACACTCATGACTTTGCTGGGGTCTAGTGTTCTTACAATCTCTTTAGGTCAGCCCCAAAAGCTGGTCCCCAGGTAAAGTGTCAAATCTGAATTCCCAAGGGTGTGAGCAGGTAGCCAAGAGCTTCCCCACCACTTGCAGACTTACCTCCATCTGAAGCCATCCTCTCAGGCTTGGGCACTAACCGTGGCTGTCTGGAAGACTCCAGAATGAGACAGTCAGGTCCAGGACCCAGAGAGCAACCTGGCCCCAGTAGATACACAGGGATCCAAGGAAGGAAAGATAAAGATCAGATCAAAACAGAATTAGAATCTAGGACTCAAGGCATTCTACAGTGGGGGAGGGGAGGGGAGCAGGGGCAGGGGTAGAGAGAGATGCCAAAGGGCTCTGGTAAGTAAGCAGTAACCAGGAATTCCCTCCAAACCAGAGTATGGCAACACAACTGTTGAGTGTCTTTTTAGGGCAATTTGTAAATTCTGATTCCTAACATGACATTTTTACATCTCGGTTACTTATACATTTCTTTATATATATATATATATAAATAGTTTTATGCCCTTCAAACCCACCCAGTTCTGTAACTGACTTCCTATTAATAGCAGGTTGTGACAGACCCTAGGCTTAATTCAATGTTGTCTATATTTTCCAAACCAAATTCAGAGCATATAGTCCCTGCACTTAAGGATCAAAGAAACAGAATGTTTGAAACTAAGATTGTCTCAGAAAATCAGGGTGTATGATTGGCTGTATGCATATCATTTCCTTAGAAAGCTGTCCTGCAGGGGCGCCTGGGTGGTTCAGTTGGTTAAGCGGCTGCCTTCCGCTGGGGTCATGATCTCAGGGTCCAGCCCTGCCAGGCTCCCTGCTCAGCTGGTGGCCCTGCTTCTCCCTCTCCCTCTGCCTGCGGCTCCCCCTGCTTGTGTTCCCTCACTCACTCTCTTTCTCTCAAATAAATAAATAAAATCTTAAAAAAAAAAAGCAGTCCCAAATAGTCCAGTACTATCAGCTCTGCAGTCCACAGAAGGTTCAGCCTACCCTTGGCTGAAAAGCACCATTCTACCAAAAACTGCCATTCAGCCTAAAATTCCAAAATCAAAAAAGTCCTTTTTGTTATTTTGTTGTTTAAAATTTTTGTTAAATAATTTTAGTTTTTGAAATGGCAAGTACATTAACATGGTTCAAAAGTTCATATGCAAAACGGAATATACAGCAAGGGTCCTTCCCACTCCTTTCCTCTGGAACTGATTTCTCTCTTTCTCTCTCCTTTCTTTTTGGATCCAGTTTCTTTATCCCAGAGGAAACCAATAGTATGTTTCTTGTGAATCCTTGCAGAGATATTTTATGCAGCTACAAGTAAATACAGACTATATCCTTTAAAAAAAGAAAAACGTTTTCAGGCTTTTCTTGGTTATAAAATTAACGTATGTTCCAATGTTTTTGCCATTGTAAATAATACTGTAACGATCGTCTTTGTAATATCTGGGTTCCAATTGTCATTTTTTAAAACCCAGAGTTCTATAAAGAGAGTTTCTACGTTCTTTTAAAAATTCGAAATAACCTTAGGAGGTGCATCATATTATGCTATTATTAGCTACTCACCACTATAGGAAAGAGCGCTGGATTTGTGGTAAAAAGACCTGAGTTTAAATCTTGGTTCGACCACTAAAATATGCTTCACCAGTTTCATAAAATAACTTCACGCTCTCTTCGCTGTACCTAATATTGAATACCCATCATGCACCCTTTACCGCCAATACTTTGAAATAGG
Source organism: Mirounga leonina (assembly GCF_011800145.1). Classification (NCBI taxonomy): domain Eukaryota; kingdom Metazoa; phylum Chordata; class Mammalia; order Carnivora; family Phocidae; genus Mirounga; species Mirounga leonina. The sequence continues at coordinate 10,652,343 of NW_023270839.1, forward strand.
ACGGGGGAACTGGATGTAAAAGAGGGGAGGGAAGAAAACTTTCTTCTTTATACCCTAAGGTAAAGGGGCTCTGAATCCTGGAGCCTTTGTTTCTCCAGGCACTAGAAACCCACTGCCTGTGAAATGGGTGTGCATCTCGAGATAAAGACAGGATTCTATTCATCAATGTTCAACTCATATCCATTCCTACCCCCCTCTAACTCCTAGCAGTGTCTTGCACACAGTGGGCACACTCCACGTGTCTCCCAACGCCAGCAATGTTGCAACTGGAAGCCAACGCCTGCAAGGTTGCAACTGGGTTGCAAGTGGGCCAAATCCTTGCACTAGTCCGCCCCCTTCTGGCCTGGGAGAGAGGCCTAAATGGACTACATTTCCCGGCAGGCCTTGAGAGAGACTTCCGGCTTTACCGGAAGGAAATTAACAAAAACGTGAGACCATCAGAAAGAGCAGCCGACGAATTTAGGACTTCTGGCTTCGGTGTGGTCATGTTTCTCCAGTATTACCTCAACGAGCAGGGAGACCGAGTCTATACGCTGAAGGTGAGAAAAAACAAAAACAAAAAATGGGTTGTAAATGGTCATGGCAAGAAGTATAGGTGGGAGAAGCGGCTGAGACCCGCCCCCGAATTGCCTGGGTGGGTGAGGGGAACTAGCAAGCCCAGAAGCCACGAGTGGTGGAAGGAGTGTATGACTTGTTGATCTAACCGTCGCGTGTCCTGTTTTCCTGGTTACCTTTTTTCGCGCAGCCTCCTCCCCATCCCAGACTCTGTCTCCCTGATGACGCCAGTGATTGAGTTTTCCCATCACTCCTGTACTGAAATTATGTCTCTCTTTCTTCCTCGAGCAGAAGCTCGACCCTATGGGACAACAGACCTGCTCGGCGCATCCTGCTCGGTTCTCCCCAGATGACAAATACTCTCGACACCGAATCACCGTCAAGAAACGCTTCAAGGTGCTCATGACCCAGCGACCGCGCCCTGTCCTCTGAGGGCCCCCTAAACTTCATGTCTCTTCTGCTACCCCTCAGAGACTTTCCGAAACCAAGCTCTTCAAACTGTGAGCGTGGAAGCCTTCTTACCACCCTTGCTCTTTGGAATCCGGTTTCATCGTTGCCCTTGATCATGCTTGTGTAAATCGATCATGGTAGCATCCTTCTTTTGAATCTTCTTTCCACATTTTGAATCACTGCTAGGTTATTAAAATGATTTGAAAAGCCCTTATTTTGTATGTTGTGGGGAAAAAGGAGGGGTTTAAAAACAAAAAAGAGGGAGATGAGAGGGAAGAGCACCCCAGGGGTACAACAGCCCTTGGAAGAAAACCTTCAGTCACTGGGGCACCTGGGTGGCTCAGTCGTTGGACGTCTGCCTTCGGCTCAGGTCATGATTCCACGGTCATGGGATCAAGCCCCGCATTGGGCTCCCTGCTTGGCGGGAGGCCTGCTTCTCCCTCTCCCACTCCCCCTGCTTGTGTTCCTTCTCGTGCTGTGTCTCTGTCAAATAAATGAATAAAATCTTCAAAAAGAAAAAAAAACCTTCAGTCACTGCTATGGCAGTAGTGCTGTGCGGGATACGGTGTTGGGGAACCGGAAAAATGGTTCAGATTCTTCCACAACTGTCCCCATTCACTAAAAAATGCCCTTGTTCTCATTTAAGTAATTTCCTGCCCCTTGAAATGACGTTTTGACTCAAAATGGAGGAGTTGCTTGAAAAATAATAGCAGGGGTGCCTGGGTGGCTCAGTTTTTAAGCGTCTGCCTTCGGCTCAGGTCATGGTCCCAGGGTCCTGAGATTGAGTCCCACGTTGGACTCCTTGCTCAGAGGGGAGCCTCCTCCCTCTCCCACTCCCCCTGCTTGTGTTGTCTAGCTCTCTCTCTCTCAAAATAAATAAAATGTTTTTTAAAAAAAAAGAAAAAGAATAGCAGCTATATTGTAGAGGGAATGCAGTGAATTGGAAGTCAGGAGACCAGGATTTCTGCATAACTTTGAGAAAGTAATCAGTGTAGTCTCATTTTTCTCATCATTTCTAAGCCTTATTCCAACTTGAAATTTGATAGGATTCAGTGGTGGATAACAATATATCTCACTGTGTTGCAAATAGAACTGTTGTGAATACAAATGCCTTGATTTTTATTTACTCCCCCTCTGAAAATATTCCCAGGTTTTTAGTTCTCTCCATCAAGGAATTGTCTTCTCACATACACCTAACTTTATATTCTCTTTGGCAGCCAGCTGCTTTGTGGAACTCTACATGGATCTTAATTTAGAAGATGAGGTATGAGAGATTGAAGCAGGGATTTTGCTGTTTTTTAAGCTACTGTTGGGGTTAATTAAAAAACAAACAAACAAAAAAACCCCTGGGAGATTTCTTAGGACAATTCATAGTAGAGGAATGATGAGGCAAAATACTGTATGTAAGCTTTCAAAAAAATGCTAGCTTGCTTCTTCCTCTCTTTGCTAAGTTAATCAACTCATTATTTTCCAGTCTTCCCGTTTGTGGCTTTTGACATTGGATTTGAATGTTTGCCTAGTGCCACTGATTTAAAAACTGCTTTATGGAGATTGTGTTCTAATTAAACAATCTTTTTCTACAGCATCAAGATTCTAGATTCTAAAAGCAGATGTAACTTAAATCGGCATAAATTTAATTTATCAGCACAGGTCCTGGAAAGGGATAAACATTTCTCTTGGACTCTGATGTCTGACTGTCTTAGCAGAAAAGTTGAGGATAGTTGCTGACTGCTGGAAAAAAAAAATCTCTCGGCTTGAGTGATAATTAATAGAAGACAAATGATTTTTGAATCACTTATGGGAATGGTAAAATGAAATTCTTGTTTCCTGTCAAGCAATTTTTAATTTCTTAGCATGTTCACTTACAGGGATTTTAAAGTGTTACCCTATCTTATTAAGGGGACAGTGATGGAAGAAATGTTAATTCTGCAATAACTGGAAAAAGGATCTGCTATGGAAACTTCTTAAACACCAAAGTCAGTAAGTGAACTCTGCTAGCAATGTTTTGTAATTTGCCTGTGATTTTGTCTTTATAAGTAACCCACTACCTGCCCCCACCCCTCCCCAAAAAGGATTACTATTGTTCCATGCTACCTACCTGCTGTGTAAATTGAAATGAAAAGACTTTGATCTGGAAATATTCCTAATTGAAATAGAAGAGAAAAGGTAGACTGGTTTAAATATACCAAGGACTTTTTCCTTAAAAGGTTCTCTGGATATTAACATCTGAGATATGCTCAGAAACGGAAGAAGAGAGTTTTAAGAGGTGTAGTATATTGGTATTAGGTAGTATATGTAAGTGAATGAAAATACACTGGTATGAAACAAAATTGGATGTTGCAGAAACCCACCATTTCCTTATAAATATGAGAAAGCCTATGAGAGGAGTGGGGGCTGGCCGAGCCCAGCAGGGTCAGCTGTGGAGAGTGCAGGAGCCTTGGCCACCTGGCGTCGGGTTGCTCTGCTGTGCTCCATCACCTCTTAAACATGCATCCTAACTTATCTCCACACTTGCACACTGAAGAATGCAGTGTCTTGATAAACTTGCCTCAGGAATGTCACAAACACCACAGCATTCTGAAAATTTTTTTTAAAAGATTTTATTTAGTTACTTATTTGACAGAGCATAAGCAGGGGGAGCTGCAGGGAGAGGGAAAAGCAGACTCCCACTGAGCAAGGAGACCCGATTTGGGGCTGAATCCCAGGACTCTGCGATCATGACCTGAACTGAAAGCAGACGTTTAACTGACTGAGCCACTCAGGCGCCCCTGTTTTATTTTATTTTATTTTAGACCTGGAGGAAACAATGAGGTACTTTTTTACTCCATTGCCAGTGTTTTCCCTACTACTGCTACCAGAATATTTTTCTTAGCATGTTTAACATACAAATAGAAGTGTTAAGTAAATTTTGACTCATCAATATTTTGTTTGAAAGTTATTTCCTATAGCTTTGATCGAGACATTTAAATTTAACAATCTGTGCCCTGGCTTTGCCTGGGTCCTTACGCCTCACAAGTGGAAATGTTTACACATCATCCTTAGCAATAGATCAGAACTGTATTGAAAACCTGAGCCAGGAAATTCTCTTTTATCAAATGACACATAAAATCCAAAGTCTGGTTAAAAAGATCCAGTAATAAAAATTAAAAAAACAAAAAACTTTTTTGAGATATACAATGTGTAAATAAGGACTAAAATGTTTAAAAAACAGAAACAAAACAAAAACACAAAACAAGAAAGATCCAGGTAACAAAATGAGAAATAAATTCCCATTTAAAATGTGAACTACCTGGGGCACCTGGGTGGCTCAGTCAGTTAAGCACCTGCCTTCTTTCGGCTCAGGTCATGATCCCGGGGTCCTGGGATAGAGCCCTGTGTCAGGCTCCCTCTCCTTCAAGCTTGTGCTCTCTTTCCCTATCTGTCTGTCTCTCTCAAATAAATAAATAAATCTTTTTTAAAAACAAGATAAAATGTAAACCTCCTTAAAGTTTGATTCTTTCTCTTTAAAGCCTATGATTAACAACTCTGGCTCATAGCTTCCTGAGGAAGCAGGAAGTTCACTTCCTGAGGTATTAATGTTCTTCTCAGGCAAGCCTGTTGGTCATTCAAATCTGAGGCTTTCTTTCTTTTTTTAATGAGGTATGCCTGTAATTTATTTTTCAGATTCCTCCACCGGATTAAAAAGTCTTTTTCGCATTGCATTGTCATGCTCCCTGTTCTTGGTCCTCTTTTCCATGTACTCATTCTTCAAGCATTTTCTCATCTCCTGACTGAGGTCATTGCAATGACCAAAAAAATAGCAGAATGCAGGGGCACCTGGGTGGCTCAGTTGGTTAAACGTCTGCCTTCAGCTCAGGTCATGATCCCCAGGTCCTGGGACTGAGCCCCTTGCTCAGCAGGTAGACTACTACTCGTACTACGCTTGTGTGCGCACGCTCTCTCTCTCGCAAAAATAAATAAAATCTTAAAATAAAATTTAAAAAAATTTCTTTAATTGAACCTTCAGTCTAACTAGAAAATGAAAATAGCGTTTTTCTCCAGCCTCATTGAGGTATAATTGACCAAATTGTATATATTTAAGGTGTACACATGAGTTGATATAAGCATACATGGTAAAAGACATTTTAAGGACAGGAAAAAGAAAAATTTAGCACAAAATGAATATAATTTGACAATACGGTGCTTTAAAAACAGACATCAGCTTAAAAATTTCAGTAATGGTCATACCTAGGTATATGGTATGGGAGGTTGGTGATTTTTAAAGAAATTATGAACGGTATTTTCAGAGACGCTTTTATTAAAAAGAGATGGTTTTTGAGGTTCTGAGGGCAAGGGGCATCGTCTGCTCCCCCAGTGCCTCCAGAGTGAGTTCGTGCAACACAGCGGGACCCAGAAGGAAAGGGGTTTGTTTTCTCCAGTGCACGCAGCTCAGGCCCCAACACTCAACTACAATTCCCATCTTCCTCCGGGCCTCGCACGTTTGGCTCCTCGGTCCCGCTGCGACCCCGGCAGCGCATGCGCGCAACCCTTTCCGTCACCTTGCAGACTGCAGAGGCTGGGCGGGGCTCCTCGACGCTCGCGGGACGGTACCGCCCTCCGACCGCTCCCCAAGGCTTCTCTTCGGACCGTTAACCTCGAATGAGGAACGAGCTGGGAGGGAAGGGAGGGGCTGCGGCGGCGCTGGCACAGCCCGCCGGGCCCGGGGCCGGGGGCGGCGAGGTCACGTAACGGCTGCTCCGGCGTCTACCCGGGGAGGGGGCGCCCTCCCCGGCAGCCGGAGCCCTCCTGAGCGCGCCGCGGCTCCGAAACAGTTACCGGCTCGTAAACAACAGCTGCGCGCGCACCCGCATCAGCTGGCGCCGGTATCCCGCACCTGCGACCTCCTCCTCCCCTCCTCCCCGCCGCCCCCTGCTGCTTAACCCGGGCCAGCCTGCGAGGCCATCTCCTCTCTTGCTAGGACCCGAAGGAAGAACGGCGAGGGGCTGACCTGCGCCGCGGCCCTGGTGGGGGAGAAAGCGTCCTCCGGCAAAGGGGTGGCCCGTCCTGTCACACGCAGGAGAAACCCAGCGAGCCGACCGTGGGCTCGATGGACTAGCGACGACCTGCCACGACCCTGAGCTGCAGTCCCAGGGATCTTGATCCGCTCGCCAGCCGCCTCCTTCCAGATCCTAGGGACCGTTCTGCCAGAAGAGCGGGTGGGCCACCCCCGCAGACCTCTTGGAGACGGGAATCCGCTCTGCCCCTGCATCCTCTGCTCACCCTTTTCATTCTCCTCTATCCAGTAGTGTGGGGTATTTTTCCCGTTATGCATGCGCATCTCTCCTACCAGACCCAAGTGGATTATTGGCCTCCCAAATATCGGCTGGCTCTACACACACCACCCAGCCAGACCTGTGGGGTATTCACCTGATACACAACAGGTGGCCGGTGTACACCGTTTCGCAATCTGATCTGTGCTATATCCGCCTGATAAGGGTGGGCCTGCGCGCACTTTGTTCAACTAGAACCGTGGGACATTTACCAGATAAAAGACTTAACTACCTCGGCAGAAACCTGGGGGTCGGGGGGAGAAAGGCTTCACCTGCTTCTCTGAGACCATGGCACTGAGCCCGCAGCCCTGGACCAGGGGAGACAGCTAAATCACTCTTCTTTCTGAAGGAACGACGTTCCACGAGATTGGCATCGTTTTGTCTTTTTTTTTTTTTTTTTTTTCCTTAAATATTTACTGGTTGTGCACTTTCCAGGGTAGTCCGTTTGAATTCTGAGTAGAATTCTTATTTGGGACTTTTTGTGTGGTGTAAATCAAGGTTATTGAGGGTTTTTTAAAAAGTTTTCTATTTTTGCAATCAAAAGTAAGCGTAGGAGGAAGGATTTTGCGGGGTTTTCCTTTTTTCTTTGTTCTTATAAAGGAAAAGAGAATAATGCATCCTCCAGAAACCACCACCAAGATGGCTTCAGTTCGGTTCATGGTGACACCAACGAAGATCGATGACATTCCAGGTTTGTCAGATACCAGCCCGGACCTCAGCTCCCGATCCAGTTCCCGAGTAAGATTTAGCTCACGGGAAAGTATGCCTGAAACAAGCCGTAGTGAGCCTATGAGTGAGATGTCTGGAGCCACCACTTCACTAGCAACTGTTGCACTGGATCCAGCTAGTGACCGGACTTCTAACCCCCAGGATGTTACCGAGGGTAAGTGGGAACACAGATGACAGGATACTTTAATTGCTGGCTTATTTATCTGATTGATTTCCATTATACAGTAATCATCAGGAACTGTGCGATCTCTTTGAGATGCCTAGGAACCCTTTGGAATAATGGTTAGCACGATGACTGTCTGTAGTAATAACTTTGGCATGGGGGAAAGAAAGTAGATTTCTATTTTTACTTCATTTTTGCCTCCTTGGATTTGAAATGAGTGGTTTGGTTAAGGGTGAATATCAAAGAATTTAATAGTTTTTCAGCGCAGAGAATCCTAAATTGTGAAATTTAGTGGAGAGCGAGCTTTGCGGCTCTATTACAGTCTGCTTTTAAGGCTAGTTACTAGCAGTAGTTATTGATCATCTCTTAGTTATTAGCTTTCCTACAAAGACTTCAGATATTGTATCACAAAATTCTTTTTAAAAATGTGTATTTTACAGAGACAGTGGTTCAAGAAGCTAAGTTCACAGTGAGGCTGGTGGGTCTATTGTGCTATACTGTGGAATGGAGAAATTCTGAAGAGGCTTTTAGGGCCTGATTCCCATATAATTTTGTAAAGAGGCTTTTAGGGCCCGATTTCGACATAATTTTTTCACTTTGAACTTTATATGGGATGTATTGAGTCTCTGTAGTCAGGAAGTAGTGGTACCCAAGCCACTTCTGACTTACTTCACCACTGCAGACCTTTAGCTGCCTAAACGAATTTGTGTTAGCTGGTTTGGAAGTTTTTACTGGATTTAGTGGGAAGAGGTGATGGAAGAGAGAAATGAGATAAAATGGAAAGGTCATAACATTTTTCAGACTGTGGGATAGAAAAGTTTGAGAATTGCTGTACTGATTTATATGTTTAGTTTTGTGCTAAATTCTGACGTAGATATGTCAAGTAATGAAAATTTCTCTTAAGAATCTTAAAGACTCTTAAAATGGTATTCTACCCAAATTTGAAAACCATAGCTTCAGCTACTGACTTGACATTTTCCGGTGTCAGGAAATACTGTTCCTCTTAACCTAAAGGGTGCAGGAAACCAGAATGATTTTAGTTCCTTATTTCGGTTTGTGTTTTTGAATGTTTGGAAACAAGGTAGAGTTGGTAAAGTTTGTAGTCCTCGAATTCACTTGACTGACTTATGGAGATATGGACTTATCTATTTACAACTTCTTGACAAACTTTATACCATGTACCATGGTATTAAGGTTACATTATGGAATAAAAATAATTTATCATTTTCTCTTCCTCAAATTCTAAATTGTTGTTTTAGTTTATATCCATCATACTATATTTAGGTTGTAGAAATACCAGGTATAGACTATAACAGTGTTATTTTTTTTATTGCTGTAATTGTCGCTAGACAATTTATGGCTAAATGTTGTTAGACTTGTGACTTATATGTTATGGAACTGTATTTTTAATCTGTTTAAAAAGTGGACTTGAGTAATGTGTTAGCCTTCTGGAACAGGTTCCTGATCCAGGCTGCTGTTCTTACCTTATTTACAAGCATTCTTTACAGGATAGAGCAGTGTCATTTTACATGATAGGGGTAAAACTGGGACATGTCTAGGTGAAATCTATGCTGTCTAGGTGGATATAGAAGTTAAAGCTTGGCTCTCTTTCTAACATAGTCCTTAATGTTTAAATACTCTGGTACCAAATGAAAGAGAAATCAGTAGTCCAGCCATTAGATTGCAATTTCCATTATATTCTCAGGAAACTAGAGATAGAAAACTATTTTCCAGTATATTCTCAGGAAACTAAAATAGGAAACTATTTTACTAATGACCTATTTTTTTTTCTCTTTCTATCTTCTAAAAGAAATTCTTATGACAACTATAATCTTATGATATATTTTCCCCACTATCAGAGGGACTGGTCAAAAATACAATTATTTCGTCTTTGGCTTCATAATCTGTGGATACCCTTGTTAGATCTTTATAGGATGCTGTTGTCAAGAAAATCAAGGACATAGTGATCTACACTTGTCTCTGGGCTGGCATTATTTTAGGAAGACAACACTGCGTTTTCTGCAATTGATTCTGTCTTTAAGCTCATAGTGTATTTCAAAATTGTGTTTGCTATTTTAATATTTAGAATTCTGTGACTTTTTGGCCTTTTATACATCCTTCTGTGATTGTGATTGTATGATTATCTCTCCTTTCTCCACAATTCCCATGCCTCCCACATTTCTTCCACATTTAAGCTTCCCATCTTAAATTTCTTGTCATATGCTTTTTACATTACATTGCACAGCAGGGGGTGGGGGTTGGGGGTGGTGTGAAACAGGAAGTTTTAAATACTTATTCTGTTTTAATTTTTTCTACTGTTGGCCTTTTGAGTAGATAATTATTTTTCTGTTATCAAAGTATTTTTTTTAAGATCTTATTTATTATAGAGAGAGAGAGCACACAAGTAGGCAGAGCAGCAGGCAGAGGGAGAGGGAGAAGCAGACTCCCCGCTGCGCAGGGAGCCCAACCTTGTGGGGGCTCCATCCCAGGACCCTGGGATCATGGCAGACGCTTAATTGACTGAGCCACCCAGGCGCCCCTGTTATCAAAGTATTTATAATTGTCTTTTCGTTTTGTCAAGGTTCCCTTAGAATTGATGGGACTGTGCAGTTGGTAAATAAAAACAAGAATCTTAGTCTGTACTTGCTTATACATGAACAGTGCCTTAAAGATACCAGGAACTGGGGTGCCTGGGTGGCTCAGTTGGTTAGGCGACTGCCTTCGGCTCAGGTCATGATCCTGGAGTCCCGGGATCGAGTCCCACATCGGGCTCCCTGCCCAGCAGGGAGTCTGCTTCTCCCTCTGACCTTCCTCCCTCTCATGCTCCCTGTCTCTCATTCTCTCTCTTGCAAATAAATAAAAATCTTTAAAAAAAAAAAAAAAAAGATACCAGGAACTGTTGAGAGTGGATAGCTTTGGGGAGTTATGAAAATAGAGTGGAGGATGGGAACTTCCCTTTACCTAAACAGTTCAGAAGGGCATGTACAATTTTTTATATTGAGGGTATATCACTTTTATAATACAAATTTTAAGAGGCATAGCATGTTAGGGAACCTCAGATGATCAAAAATTGAATTCTGAAAAAAAAAATTGAATTCTGGTCAAACTCCTTTTTAAAAACTGAGGAAACCAAGGCTCACAGTGATGGTTATTTGTAGCTCACAGAGTGGCAAAGCCAAGACTGAAGCACAGGCCTCCTGACTTATATCCAGTGCTTTCCATATATCATTTTGTCTCTGCCATAATGAACATTTTTTACATTTGCCTCATAACCATCTGGCTCTCTTAAATGATTGTTGAAATAATAATTCCCAAAAAAGAGCAAGGAACATATTTTTATATGTCTTACACAGTATCTAATACATTTCATCCTTTTACAATTTAACACATGCTCCCTGAGGCTCTGATATTTGTGAGGCACTCCAGTAGGAATTATAGGAAATCTGTAGATGAGATAGTCTCTGCCTTTGTAGAGCTTGTAGTCTGGTGATGAAAATGACAAGAACCCTTTATCCATTCCTTCACCATTTACTGAACACTTTTTTAAAAAAGATCTAATTTATTTATTTGAGAGAGAGAGAGAGACAGAAAGAGTACAAGAAGGGGGAGCAGCAGGCTGAGGGAGAAGCGATGCGGGACTCGATCCCAGGACCCCTGGATCATGACCTGAGCCGAAGGCAGACGCTTAACCAACTGAGCCACACAGGCGTCCTTACTGAACACTTATTAGGGGTCTGGTCCTGTTGTCAGTGTTAAGGATGCAGGACCAAGAAAAAGAATCCAATAATTGTTCTACAGAAAGTTACGATCTAATAGAGAAAACAAATGTTCATATAAATTATGCTGTATGATAAGTGCAACAATAAAGATACAGCAAAATACAAAAAAAAGGAAAAATGCAGCACGCTGTAGAATAATATAATAGATACAGCAAAGGAAAATGATGAACTGAGGTAAAAAATGGAGACACTTAGAGACTGGAGGACTTGGTGGGGTAAGGTGGTAGTGAAGGAAGTAAAAGGTTTAAAGATTGTGGTCAAACAGTTGGATGTTGGAATTAATGGTTTCAGAGTTGGGGCAATTCCAGTGTTAACATGATCTAGTGTGCAGCCTTGGGAGTGGGTTTTTGAAGTGGAGTAAAAATAGAAGCCATTTAAGTCAAGGAGCTCTAAATATACCAACTTCAAGGGTGGTTGTTACCAAGTTTTTATTGGGGGGTGTTAGGTGGTAGAGATCCCTATATCCCTCACTATAGCACCTATTTCACTTAATTTTGTTGTTTTTGTTTGTATGTTATCTTTCTCAATTAGGCAATAGGGTTCTCATGGACAGGGACACAAAGTTGTCTCTGTATCATCAGCACCTAGTATGGTGTGTGATGCTACATATAATTTGCACTCAGTAAAATATATATTGAGTTGAAGATCTTCTAGACTAACAAAGATAGAAAAATAAACAAAAATTAAAAACATACTATGATAAAGGCAAATGAAATGTACCCAATAGAGCAGTGATGCTTCATCTGGCTGCATGTTGGAATGATCTAGAGATCTTTTTAGAAAATACTTCTGCCCCTTATCTAGGGATTTCTGATTTAATTGCATCAGTAGTTTTTAAAAGCTTTTCAAAAATCTGATTTCTAACAGAAAGCCAGAGTTGAAGACCAGAGCCCCAAAGGAAAGAGTGATTAATGCTGTACCTATGGGAAGACCTTTCCCACCTGATTGGGATTTCACTGAGTGGATAGGCACAGCAGGCTTTTCCTTAAATGTTAGTAGGTCTAATAGAATAGAATATTTATCTTCCCTTGGAGCCATTACACTACATGTGTGTTTAGCCTATTTGACTGATCTACCAATTCTGTGTGTTATTGGTAGGTCTCATAAATGTCTCTCATGCTAAGGTTAAATCAGAATAATGATTGACTATGCAACTTTGAAAGCTATCTAGTTTTTTTTTTTTTTCCATAAGAACATGTTTCAAAGTACTAAGTACTTTTCTATACTTCTCCAAAAAACTTCTAATTTTTTGCCCCAAACGAAAATAAGTGAATTACATTGTTTTGCCAATCAAAGGTGAATATTATAGTTGGCCCTTGAACAACACAGGGGTTAGGGGTGCCAGCCCCCATGCAAGAGAACATTTGAGTATCATTTTTTACTCCCCCTGAACTGTAACTGCTAATAGCCCACTGTTGACTGGAAGCCTTACCAATAATATAAAGTCAATTTTAACAATTTTGTATGTATTCTATACTATATTCTTACAATAAAGTAAGCTAGAGAAAAGGAAATGTTACTGAGAAAATCATAAGAGTGGTGCCTGGGTGGCTCCATCGGGTAAGTGTCTGCCTTTGGCTCAGTCCCAGGATCCTGCGATCATGACCTAAGCCGAAAGGCAGACACTTAACCGACAGAATATCCAGAAATAATACTTATTTTCACAACTGGGTAATTTATATCTAAGATGCATGTAAAAAATTTACTTAATTGATTTATTTTTTTGTAGTTGAGCAGTGTGCTAATTTCCAAATAAAATTCTAAGAATTATTAGGATATATATATAGAAAACATTCTTCCCTTGAGAGGTTAATTCTTTCCTTTCCTGAAAAATCATGTTTTGATATTTTTTCATTTTAAAGATTTTGTCAGAGAGAGAGAACACAAGCAGGAAGAGGGCAGGCAGAGGGAGAAGCAGGCTCCCCACTGAGCAAGGAACCCAATGCGGGACTCAATCCCAGGACTCTGGGGTCATGACCTGAGCCGAGGACAGATGCCTAACCAACTGAGCCACCCAGGCGTTCCAGATACTTTTTCATTTAAAAAAAGTCATTTTCTTAGGAGCTATGATGGCATTTCTCATCCAGACGAAAATTGAAACTGATAAGGTTAAGTAACCTACTCAAGGTCATACAAATAATAAACTGAAGAATAGTGATTTAAACCCAGGTGTGTGTGATTTTATTTTATTTTATTTATTTATTTATTTTTAAGATTTTATTTATTTATTTGACAGAGAGAGATAGCAAGAGCAGGAACACAAGCAGGGGGAGTGGGAGAGGGAGAAGCAGGCTTCCCGTCGAGCAGGGAGCCCGATGTGGGGCTCGATCCCAGGACCCTGGGATCATGACCTGGGCCGAAGGCAGATGCTTAATGACTGAGCCACCCAGGCGCCCCGGTGTGTGTGATTTTAATATCAGTATTCCTGTTATTACACTTCCTCTACTATACTACCATTGGTTGGCTCTGTTTAAACATTTAGTAAGAAGCATAAAAGAAATGCAATTTTTATGTTCAGTGTACATTTTTGCAGCTTTTTGCCTTGCACTGGGGACATGAAAGGAAACAGTTTATTGTTTTTATTATTCAAAAAGAGGTAGTAAAATGACATGTTTCCTGAATCATTTTAAGGTTCTATGTTCCTGAAAGGAAATCTGGCCTAAAAATATGTATTTTAAAGTTTTTATTTTTAAGTAATCTCTACCCCCAACGTGGGGCTGGAACCCACAACCCTAAGATTTAAGAATTGCATGCTTCACTGATTGAAACAGCCAGGTGCCCCTCTTTCAGTGTCTTTTAAGTAAATGGTCTGCAAATACCCAGGGCAGCTTAGTAATGCTGAATTATACAGTTATTGATTTAATACAGTCATTTCTCCTAAAGTTAATGAATATTCTTATTTTGACCCAAGTTTCAGTAGATCTATTTGTTTTGGGTTTTTTTTTTAATTTTTCTTTTTTTGTTTTAGTAATCTCTACATCTCTACCCCCAACGTGGGGCTAGAACTCACAACCTGAAATCAAGAATAGCATGTTATACTGACTGAGCCAGCCAGGCACCTCACAGCAGATCTATTTCAAAATGGAGTTTTGTTGCAAGGGAGGAAAGAAGCAATAACTTATTTAAAACCATAACAACAACAATAACAACAAAAAAACCACTTGTTCTCTGAGGTGAAATTAACAAGAAAGTTTTGTTTTGAATTGTGTTTTTATTTTCCTTTCTTTACATTTTTAGAAATATGTCTTAAGTTTTGACCATGTGTTGCAGTTTCATTTTCTAAGCACTGTTTGTAGTGTTGCTTAGAAGCCTATCTAGCAAGTATTTCATAATAAAGAATGAAATGTCATACATCAGAAATGAAATTCTGAATGAGTTACTGAGTAGTCCATGTTCATAGTGCCAGTGTTGTTTTTGGTTGGTGATTCTTGGGTCCTACAATATCTAGGCTGTAATGACATTCGACTAATGAAAGAGATGCGCAGCCTTATTTAGGGAGTTGTAATGTTGTAGAAAAGGAAAGAGTGGAAGCTGAGGACTCTTGAGTACACAGAGGCTTTTTGATAATGCCTTCTTTAATATTTGGGTCAGCAGCCAAAATGGGCGATATAGCTATCAAATTAGTTAGCCATCAACTATCCTTCTACTACATTCTTTCCTTCAGTGAAGACTCACAGCTTCAGTCCCTGAAGAAATAACTAGGCAAGGTAGTAGTATGTTGTGCTCTAAGGGTTCTGTCTATGCTTACACCATATTGTACATACAGTCCTGGTTTAAGATTGCCTTTTATTTTATAGTGAAGTAGATAATGTGATTGTGAGCTCCTCGAGGGCAGGAACAGTGCCTCCTTCTCCATTGTATTCCTATTTCCTGGCACATAGTGGGCATTCATATATGTATTGAATACATGATTTCTTCAGCTTCAATAAAGCATGAGATTTTCCTGATGTTTTGATTTGGAGAAGTCTTTGTCTTCCTTGCAATACAATACGTTGAGTCCATCAGACAATAAGGTCTTTTATGTATTATCTTTCAGTTGTTAGCCCCCTAATATGTCATATATTCATCACTGATGCCATTTTATAAAAATCTGTTTTCATAGACAATTTTTTATAATTCTGAGATTTAGGAATTTTAAATTCTTACTATCCATGATAGTTGGTCTTCACCAAAGTAATTGATTAACTCATGAAATTATTTCTGTAATTGTTCACATAATGCATAATTTAGAATTTGTGATCATTTTGATATTTTAAACCATTATTTACTGTCCAGTGTGTGAAGGAGAAAAAGGGTTTGCCGATATGCTAAATAAGGAAAATATATATACATTTTCTGCTTAAGAATGAAAGTCAGTATACTTTTACAGCTATAGCTCTAAATTTAAGTACTGAACTGCTTATTCTCTGCCAGTAAAATGTTTACAACGTTCTGTAGCACAGCCATTTGGAGTGTAGTATGTAAATGGTGCTGGTCCATGAGCTGTTTACTTAACCTGTCTGTGAGGAGATAAGTTCAGAAATTGAAAGTTTTTGGGGCGCTTGGGTGGCTCAGTTGTTAAGTGTCTGCCTTCGGCTCAGGTCATGATCCCAGGGTCCTGGGATCGAGCCCCGCATCGGGCTCCCTGCTCGGCGGGAGGCCTGCTTCTCCCTCTCCCACTCCCCCTGCTTGTGTTCCCTCTCTCGCTGTGTCTCTCTCTGTCAAAATAAATGAATAAAATCTTAAAAAAAAAAAAAAAAAAGAAATTGAAAGTTTTTAAAAACTTGGATAGCAATTTGATAGAGCAATTTTATGTCAAATCTGGATATAAAAATTAGAACTTGTGTTTTGTATATTTTCCATTTTTCTAGTATTTCATATGAATTGTGAATATAAAGAAAAATAATCCTTTACCAGAGGTAATTTGCAAAGCACTGTTCTTTTGACTGCCTAACCTTCTGAATGATACCACATGAGGTATTGTTTCCCCACCAGTGGCCCTTTGAAGCTTGAGTAAATGAATGGGGGTCAGGGAGTGGGTTAGTCCTTCAGGCAAGTCTGATATTTTCCTTAAGAATCCCTGCTCTAACACGTGACCTTTTTCCTCTCTTAATATTTGAAGATAAGAAGTTAAAAATTTTTGGAACTCCTGTACCTTTTTAGAAGTTCTATAATTCAGACATTTTAAAGAAATTCTATAATTCAGATCTTTTTCCTGTCAAACAACATCCTCTTAATAAGATGAATTATTACAGATCTGTTGTTAGATTTATAGAATAAAGAGTATGAAGGGTTTACAACTGAGAATAAAACATAATTAACCTTTGTTGCTCAAAGTTTATCATAAATTTACCTTGATCAAGAAAATTAAAGCATAATGTAGTTTTCTACTTATATTTAGTTGCTGGCTGGTGGTTATAATGATTCAATGAGAATATATATCCTAAATATTTTGAAGTAATAACTTGCTACATTAGAAGCAACTGCTTGGGAAAAAAAACAGAAAAAGCAACTGCTTGGAGGTAGATTACACTTTCTTTACTATCTTTTGTAAAAATACCATTTGTAATAGACCAAATACTATAAGCACAAAGCTATTAATTGTTTACAATTTTAAAGGTTCTCTCAACTGTGGCTGGATCTTAATAGTAGATAAAGTACTCTGAATGGATCTTCAAATTCAAGAGTTTAGGAGAGATTCATAAGATTTTAATCTGTTTCCAAATCAGAATCCGTTGTTCTTTGCACACTGCTCCCACCAAATTTATGTGTGTGTGTGTGTATGAGAGAGAGACAGAATTCTATGAAAAGGTGTAGACAGATGAGTTAAGTCTACATTGTGTGTATGTCATGGAACTTAGTCTGCTCTATTTTATACCTTTTCAGCTTTTTAATAGCATGCTGGTACCATTGATCAAGCTCTAGTTGCATTTTTTATTAAAAAAAATACTATTTAACGTGTTACTAAAACCTTAACATTATATCTGCAAGATGCTCTCAGGAATGAGCAGAATGACATTTGGTAAAACTCATGTATTCAAAATGTATGTGGCTTTTTAATTCCAGGAATTTGCTTACTGCTCACTTATTATAGAAGTTTTCTTGCATTGTGGATCCATTTTTAGCATGAATTACTAAATTCTTAAGAATCACTTCAGCTGGGCACCGGGGTGGCTCAGTTGGTTAAGCATCTGTTTTTGGCTCAGGTCATGATCTAGGGCCTGGGATCGAGCCCCACATCCGATTCCCTGCTCACCGGGGAGTCTGCTTCTCCCTCTGTTCTTCCCCCCTGCTCATGATCTCTCTGTCTCTCTCACTCTCTCTCTCTCACTCAAATAAATGAATAAAATCCTTTAAAAATAAAACACTTCAGAACATAGTGTGGTTCTAGATTATTTGTGTATGGCTTTTGTACAATACAGTTCTCAGGTTCTGAAAACGAATAAGAAATACATATATGATTAACTCTAAAACTGAGTGGTTAGTATAACAATATAGTACAACCTGAAAGAATCCTTATGTTGAAAATAATTTCCCACTGGCTTTTCCTTGTATAAGTCTTTTCACTACATCTAATTTGTCTTTGTTTTTTTTTAATAAATGGGTTGAATAAAACAAAATGCTAGTGGTCATGAGCTGTTAGCTGTGATTAAAAAGAAGCAGTTGGGTAGTGTAGCATGGTAAACTATACTTTTAAAATATTTACCATAGTAGATCCATTCTTCTAAAGAATGGGTAGGCATGCTTTTTAAAAAAAAAAACAGACATAATGGGGCGTCTGGATGGCTCAGTCAGTTAAATGTCTGCCTTTGGCTCAGGTCATGATCTCAGGTTCTGGGATCGAGCCCCACATCAGGTTTCCTGCTCAGCAGGGAACCTGCTTCTCCCTCTCCCTCTGCTGCTCCTCCTACTTGTTCTCTCTCTCTCTATGTAAAATAAATAAAATCTTTAAAAAAAAAAAAAAACAAACAGGGCGCCTGGGTGGCTCAGTTGGTTAAGCGACTGCCTTCGGCTCAGGTCATGATCCTGGAGTCCCTGGATCGAGTCCTGCATCGGGCTCCCTGCTCGGCAGGGAGTCTGCTTCTCCCTCTCCCACTCCCCGTTTGTGTTCCCTCTCTCGCTGTGTCTTTCTCTGTCAAATAAATAAATAAAATCTTTAAAAAAAAAAAACAGACATAATGTAGTCACAAAGTTTTACTGAAACTGATTAGTAAAATAAATATAATATGTATAATATTTGGCCTAATGTACAAAGCACTATGGGAGTAGTGCCATTATAAATGCCCTTTTTGCCTTAGCCTGCCCTATGTCTTACTATTTAAAAATACCATAGTTTTTTTTTTTAAATGTAAAACTAAGTATTTCAAGTCTGTATAGTGACTGATTTCAAACAGCATTCAACACTATAAAATCGAAGTACAGGACTACCATTTATGTAACTGCCTAAATTTTATGTGAAATGGAATTTGACTCATAAGTGATTTGCTTTATACTTAGATCTAAAGATCTTTTATAAAGCGTTCAGTGAACTTCAGTTTATTGTATTTTTTCCAACATTTTATTGTGACAATTTTCAAACATACAGAAGAATTGAAAGAACACACCTGTATCTTTATCCTCCAAATTCTACAATTAACATTTTGCTATATTTGTTTTACCACATATTTATCCCTTCCAGTGGATCCATCTATTTTTGAAGCATTTTAAAGTAAGTTGCAGGCATCATTTATGCTTCAACTCCAAATACTTCTGTATGCATATAATTAATATGTAATATATAACTTAAAATGTTTTTGAGATTCATCCACGTTGTTGAATCTATCAGTAGTTTATTCCTGGTTATTGTTGAGTAATAGTCTATTGTATGAATATACAACAGGTTCTTTATCTTATTGATGGATAACTGGTCTGTTTCCTATTTGGGCTGCTATGAATGAAACTACTATAAACATACTTGTTCAAAATTTATTTTAAAAAACCTGCCAGACCAGGGTTCCTGGATGGCAGAGTCAGTTAAGCTTCTGACTCTTGGTTTTGGCTTGGGTCATGATCTTGGGGTCTTGGGATACAGCCCTTCATCAGGCTTGGTGCTTGGAGTGGAGTCTGCTTGGAATTCTCTCTCTTATTCTCCGTCTGCCCCGCCACCCTGCGCAAGCGTGTGTGTGCTCTCTCTCTCTAAAATAAATAAACCTTTAAAAACAAAAACTGCCAGACCTCTTTCCAAAGTGGTTGTATTATTTTATATTCCCACCAACATTTGCTCTACATCCTTGCCAACAGTTGTTGTTTTCTTTAAGATTTTTTTATTTATTTGACAGCACAAGCAGAGGGGGCAGCAGAGGGAGAGGGAGAAACAGGCTCCCCGAGGAGCAGGGGACTCGACTGAGTTCTGGGATCCAGTCCGATGCAGGACTCGATCCTAGGACGCTGGAATCATGACCTGAGCTGAAGGTGGATGCTTAACCAACTGAGTCACCCCAGGCATCCATCCTTGCCAACAGTTTTAATGATGATTTTAATTTGCATTTCCCTGAAGGCCAGTGATGTTGAGCACTTTTTCAAGTTTATTAGCCATTTATATAACTTCCTTTATGAATTGTCTACTTAAATCTTTTTTTCCACTTTTTTTCCCCAAGATTTTTATTTATTTATTTGACACAGAGAGAGAGAGAGAGAGCACAAGCAGGGGGAGTGGCAGGCAGAGGCAGAGGGAGAACCAGGCTCCCCGCTGAGCAGGGAGCCCGATGTGGGGCTCGATCCCAGGACCCTGGGATCATGACCCGAGCCGAAGGCAGTTACTTAACCAACTGAGCCACCCAGGCGCCCCATTTTTTCCCCCACTTTTTATTGAATTTTTTTGTCTTTTAATTATTGAGTTGTAGAGGATTTTTATATATTCAAGATACAAGTCCTTTGTCAAATACATGTTTTAGGGGTATTTCCCCCCAGTCTCTGACTTGTGTGTTCATTTTCATAATGGTGTCAGTTTGTTGTATTTTTTCACAACATTTTATTATGAGAATTTTCAAACATATGGAAAGTTGAAGGACTTCTGTAGTGAACACCTATACACCCACCAGAGTCTGTGATTAACATTTTACTCTACTTTTCCTAACACGTATCTGTCCATCTATCTAAGTAAGTAATCTCTACACCAAATGTGGGTGTAGAGATTACAACCAGCTTACGACCCCTAGATCAAGAATCGCATGTTCTACCAACTGAACCAGCCAGGTGCCCCCATTGTCATAGTTTATTACACTTTAAATAGCTATTTCTAATTTTTAAAAAAGATTTATTTATTTGAGAGAGAGAGCGAGAGAGAGCACGGGGGGAGGGAGGAAGCAAAGGGAGAGGGAGAGAAATCCAGGCAGACTCCACACTGAGCACATTGTTGGGAGGGGTTAGGGGGGGACTCGATCTCAGGATTCTGAGATCAGAACTGAGCTGAAACCAAGAGTTGGATGCTTAACCAGCTGTGCCATCCAGGCATCCCTAAATAGCTATTTCTTACATTCTACCTTCTCTATCTAATCACTCCCCACACAGCACTCACCTCAGCTTTACCAGTCCCCCCCAAACTTTTTCTGTATTACTTTAACTTTGCCTTCAATTTTTTATGCTCCTGCACTTTTATCTACAGTCCACCCTAAAAGAGAACTATTTTAAAGTTGCTGGGCACTGTGGTATCAAAGCATCAAGTTGGTAAATGAATTCTCCTGTCACAGATTAACAGGAATGTGTTACCTTCTTACTTCTTTAGTTTGAGGATTTTTTTAGAGGGGAGAAGTGACAGGGTAACATTTGTACATAGGCTTATATGCACAAGCTGTACACAGATTTATAATCTGTCATTGTTCGTGTCCATCAACTGTAGATGATTAGCCATAGTTCAAGTCTCTTTATTAAATAAATATGAAAGGCCAGATCCTATTGGAAATATCCCGTGGCACTGAAGTATTAAAGAACTTGGAACCCAGGGGCGTCTGGGTGGTTCAGTGGTTGGGCGTCTGCCTTCGGCTCAGGTCATGATCCCAGGGTCCTGGATCGCGCCCTGCATTGGGCTCCCTGCTCGGCGGGAGGCCTGCTTCTCCCTCTCCCACTCCCCCTGCTGTGTTCCCTCTCTCAGCTGTCTCTCTCTCTCTGTCAAATAAATTAAAAAATTTAAAAAAAAAGAACTTGGAACCCAGAATTTGATATTGAAATCTCTGACAATTTGGTAGTTAAGTTCCTTTGAATAAATTAGTAGAGTAGCTACCTGAGTTGTTAAGTATGGAAAAGTCACTAAGGGCACACCACACCTGACTTAGTTCATTTCAAAGATAAAATAGTTACAAAGGTAAGAATAGTTACAAAGATTTCTTAGGTAATAAACTTTTCTCTTTCCCCTATCTTAGTAATTTGCAACTTTGGCTGCTTGTTAGAACCATCTGGAAGGTAGGGGAGCTTTTAAAAAGTCTTATTGCCCAGGCTCTATTCCAGAGCGACTAAATCAGAATATCTGGGACAGGACCCAGACATCAGTAGTTTTAAAATCTCCCCAGTTGATTCCAGTGTGCAGCCAAGATTACAAATCAGTGCTATACAGGAACCCATGAAATTAAAGTTGGGGTGTGTCTGAGTTTTCTTTCTATGAAACTTCTATGCCACCTACTAACAAGGGTACTACAGGTTTTTAGGTTGGGCTTCGCTATTTATAAACTCTGTGACTGGGCGCCTGGGTGGCTCAGTCGTTAAGCGTCTGCCTTCGGCTCAGGTCATGATCCCAGGGTCCTGGGATCGAGCCCCGCACCAGGCTCCCTGCTCAGTGGGAAGCCTGCTTCTCCCTCTCCCACTCCCCCTGCTTGTGTTCCTGCTCTCGTTATGTCTCTCTCTGTCAAATAAATAAATAAAATCTTTAAAAAAAAAAAAAAAACTGTGACTTTGAGCAAGTTCCTTAGCCTAATGTTTCTGTGCTGATTAAATGAGATCATAATGAAAAGTTCCTAGTGCAGTGCAGAGTACAAAGTAGGTCTTCAACAACTATTGGCTTTCTTTTCTTTTAGAAATAGTATAGGAATAAATGAGGATTGTAAACCATCATTCCTTCTGTTAAATTTAGTGCAGTCTTACATGTCAGGTGTTACTAACAACAAAGCCCTTATATTACATCATCAACATGGAAGTTAACACAGGGCTCAATTTACTGAACTCCCTTATCTAAGTTCAGAGATACAGCCTCAAACTCTATAGTTAGTTATCAACTGAGCACTTGATACAGTTATCTGATAAAACACACCAAGAATTAAATATGTTAAATGTTTGAGGGAACTATACAACTCTTAGTGGGATTTTCTTGAATTTTCTTTCTTTAAAACAAGATGTTTAAACTCTCTGCATAAAAAAAAAGTCTGAACTCTTTATAAAAATATTTTGCTCTTTTAAAACAAACTTGGACTTTTGGGAATATTACTGTCTCTTTTTGGATTCGTGGTATACTCTACAGTGTCTAGAACTATGCCTTGTATAAAATATGTAGATGTTCATTGAATACTTGTGGAATTAGTGTTCTCATCTGAACAATAATTACTATTTTTCATATACTTTAAAATAAAGCAACAACAGAAGTTTACAAATAATTTGTTTCATTTTCTAAATTGATGTAGTGCCAGTTTTTCTTTAAAAGTTTGTACAATGAACTGTTCCCTAATCTTTCTCGTGTGAAATATGAGGGCAGAGGTTGAGATCATGACGTGCACGTAGGGTTGGAAATAACTTAAGTGAAGGAAATGAGTGGGTGAGTACACAGTGGGCGGTAGTTATGAATTCTGCCCACTGTCAGCTTTTGGCCGTTCTGGGAAAGCTGCCTAAACAGTTCTTGGGATTCTTAAGCTTAACAACCATAAGCAAGGGGTGGGGTGCTTACTCCTTTTGAGTGAATGATAAACACAGTGGAAGGCGTGTCTTCCAGCGTTCCACTCCCTTGGGGCTGTAGGTCACGTGAACAGAAAGTACTTCCCTATTCCCAGCCTCGGTCTCCTGTAAGGCAGTGATTTGAGTCTGAAAGGGGCACAGCAAGGAAGAGGTAGTCAGGGAAAGTAGACTGGAAGGAAGTTTAAATACAGCGAGAGCAAGGATTCCTAACTATAACAATGCCACACTTTACGGTGACAAAGGTAGAGGACCCAGAGGAGGGGGCAGCAGCTTCGGTCTCCAAAGAGGGACAGCCCAGCTTAGCAGAAATAAAAGCCCTGATTCAGCATTCGGATGAACCAGGTGAGTACTCAATTTAGGAGCTTTTAGAACCTATGGGGTCTTTTGTGAAAGAAATGGTAACTAAAATTTTAAAAACACCTCCTTAAGGATGGAGAGAAAGTAGTGTGGTTAAAGTCTTTTTCAGTCAACTGTTTCACTCCCTTGTATATCTGATAACTTCTCTCTTTTCACATTCTGGTTTGTTTTCCCCACAATGAGTTCTGTGTTCATTATCTACAGGTGAAATTGAATCAGTGGCAATATATGAAAAGTTTTCAAGCGAAAAGGAAGCACAGTAAAAGTCAATTTACGCGGAATTTAAACTGCACCTTTTGCTGGGACAATTTAAATTATATCTGGAAAAGTACATAAAGGGGAAGAGTATGGTTCAGTAGTTTTGTACAGTGGACTCTGCACTTGTGACTTCTCAGGTTATTCAGTATTTTGCCTCAGTTTACCAGTTAAACATTAATTCAGTAGCGAAAGGTCTAAGAACTCTTTAATGAAAGAAGTACAATAGATCATTTTGGTGACTAGCATAGCATCAGGTTTAGTAAGTTTGATGAATGTGATTATCCCTATTATTTTCTCTAAATGGTAACAGTTACACTTGCTGGGGGAATTGTGGTTTTGAATTTTTAAACATGCAATTAAAATGTTAGTTAATATTGCATTAAATATAGATGTAGTTTGAAGCCCTTTATTTTTCAAGTCTATAAGTTTCATAAATTGTCGAAAAACTTCTCTAGTATGTGAATATAGGCTAAGAGAATAAATAATCTCTCAAAATTCCTTTTAATTCCATGACTCTAACTTTTCTTTATAGCTAGTAACACATCATAATTACTTTCTGTAAACTGCTGTTTACTGTCTCTTGTCTTTATAAATTTTTAAAAATCTCTAACTTACAGAGACTACAAAAAAAATTCCTTTTATTTTTTCCTTCTAGTGAGAGAATTTACCAGGGGAGATAAGATTTTTATGGAAAGTCTTTGTCTGCCAGGTTGTTTTCATTTTGCTGAATAGTCAAGGGTGATAAGTTGAAGTGTTTAGCCTACTTTGAACTTGAACCTGGTTCTCCACAACTTTAGCTCAAAGAAGTTAAGGTTTTATTTTCCTGATTGTGTGTGTTTGAAGTTAATACTTTCTTAGTTGCTTATGTTTGCTGCCCTTAGATTTTAATCCCTTTAGGCTTTGGCTTTGGCTTTACTGTTGTCTTAATTTCACACAATGCAAACAAGTGAAGTCTATCTGTACCTCATTTCACTTGTCATTGGTTTTTTATTTCCTTTCTTCACCACCTCTGCTCTGTTTTATTATTTCATCTTTACTGGTCCCATCATGTTTGGTGAAATCTGTTTTACTCAAATTGCAACAGTGTTGAAGTCATTTAATCTATTAGCAACTACCTAGAACTGTAAAAATTTTTTGATAGTAGCCAACTTTGTAATAAGTGACATGCTAGGCTTAATTTATGTTCTTCCATAGTTATTGCTTTGGGCAAAGAAGTGACAGATATAATCTAACTTGAATTTAATAAGGCTTTTTATTTTGGCGTTTTCCATGACAGCCCGAAAGTGGCCACTTGAATGAACTATTGTTTGGTAAGTGAACAACTGATGGGAATATATTATCTAAATTGTATTTTCTTTATCGTAAGGTTAAATTAGAGGGGAAGGAGGGAAACATATGGGGAAAACTTAAAAAGTTTTTTTGTTGTTGTTTTTTTGGTTTGTTTTTTAGGATTATGACATTTTTGAGGATAGATGTTGTTTGGGGAGCAGTTGCTTAAAACGTAATAAGTTTTAGCCCCCTGTTCTTCTGAGTTAAAAATCTAGATTGTGGTTTTGTGGCAAGCACTTCTAACACTAGCCAGTTTTGTAACCAGTTGCTTTTTTTCATGTTTTTCTGTCAGTATCTGTGAGGAGAAAAAAATACATACCGTCATATAAATGGAACATATTTCGAAAGCAAATCCTTCTTTAAAATGTGTTCTCTCAAAGGTGAGATTTATTTGAACTAAGACAGGTAATTTGAGATAAAATAGAAATATGAATATAGACATAATCTAATTTTAAGAAGTACATTAATCCCTGCCATGCTAGCTACTAAATGTCAATCTAGTATAACCCTGCTTAATTAGTTTTGAAGGGAAAAGCAGAAACTCAGACTTCCTAACACCTTTTTTTTTTTTAACTTTATTTATTTGAGAGAGCGAGCACACGAGTGCAAGCGCACAAGCAGAGGGAGCAGCAAAGGGAGAGGGAGAAGCAGGCTTCCCACTGAGCAGGGAGCCCGATGTGGGGCTCAATCCCAGGACCCTGGGATCATGCATGACCTGAGCTGAAGGCAGACGCTTAAGGACTGAGCCACCCAGGCGCCCCTCTTAACATCTTTCTTGACTGTTTTCCTCCTTCCCCATCCAGTTTAGGTGCCCCATCCTATGTTTTCCCAGCAGCCTGCCCATGGAAATCCTATGAAACACATCTGTATTGCAATTATCTGTTAACTTGTCTCTCTTCCCCCAGCCGACTCACTGTCGGTCCTTGAGGATAGAGACCTTATCAAACCATTTGTGTATCTCCAAATCCAGGTGAATTGCACATAAGAGGCTATTCAGTGAATAGACTTTTTCTCTGCCTTTTAAATTCATTAAACACGTGTTCAGTGCAAATGTCATGCCAGGTGTTGGACTTTTTTCTTAAGGCTACAAAGGCACAGAAAGTGTAAGTTCCCCACCAAAGGCAGCAGAATGGCTTTGGAGCCAGGGACCTGGCTTTGAATCCCAGTCCTACTGGGATTAGTCCTACTAATTATTACTAATTAAGAGTAGTGATAATTTGTATTAATTATTACTTGAGTGACTTTGGGCAAGTTATTTAACTTCTCTAACCTTACTTTACTCTTTGATAAAAGGAATAACAGTACCTACTTTACATGGTGGTTGTGAATTACATGGGAAAATGAATATAAAGCACTTAACACATGTGTGACACAGCATTCAGAAATAAGAGCTGCCTTTTACTTATTGTGATTAGTGGTTTAATAAGAACAAAAAGAAACAGCTTTGGGTAACAGGTGATGGAGAGAATAATAATATTGCCTAGAGGGGACCCTAGACAGGTATCTCAGAGGTTGGGATATACCTGATTCTTGAAGGGAAGTCTGGAAAAGATTATAAGTAATAGTAAAACAATAGGAAGTATGAGAAGAGGGTACAGCGCATGTGGGAAATAAAAATTTAAGGTAGCACATTGGACATGTGGTGAAGAGAGCTAAGAGATGAGGCTACCTAATGAAGGATTAGCAATTTCATCTTCTCTTCACTGTGGGATAATGGTGTTTAATGCCTTTTTAGAGATAAAGAAACCAAGGCTGTGGTAAGTACTTGCCTAGGGCTACATGGTGAGTAAAGCAGAGCCAGTGTTCAGACTTCTAAATTTTATGTGCTTCCCATCACACCCTGATGCCACGTCATAGTTTTTTTTTTTTTGTCATAGTTTTTTTTAAGAGTAAGTTACTTTGTATCTTGATGTTCATGGGTCCCCAGGAATTGATGTGAGTGTTACCAAATCTGTGATGGTTTTTATAGGAACAGTGCAACTGAATGTTACTGTTTATTGCATTTACTTAATCAGGTATAAATGTTTCATTCTTTCATTTATTTAAATATTTATTGAGTTTGTTGAAGTATTTCTCTGGAATAATTATTCCAAATCTTCTCCCTAACTCCTCAGATCTTCTTATAGTGTCTATGGATTAGGCAGATTTCAGCTGCTGGATTTACCTTCACTTGATACAGATAGCAGATTGGAAGATTTACCCTTCCTTTGAAATAGGATTCTAAGGAAATTTTCAGAAACAGACCTGTAACAGAAAAGAAAGAAACCTGTACTGGTATTGAACAGCATCTCCAGACATTAGCTGTCAAGTAATCCAAATGGTATGAGAACATACTATGAGAGAGATTTTGTGTTAAATAGAGTTTTAGTTTTATTAAAAACCCACAAGCTGTTAGACTGCTGTTAGTTCTGCTTGTTACCCATGAAGCTTATGTTCTAAAGAAGGTGATAGGACTACTTTCTTTTACTGACTAACATTGAAATAGGTTGAAGTAGACAAAGAGTTTCTTGGTATTGATTAAAAATATATATATATGGGCGCCTGGGTGGCTCAGTCGTTAAGCATCTGCCTTCGGCTCAGGTCATGATCCCAGGGTCCTGGGATCGAGTCCCACATCGGGCTCCCTGCTTGGCAGGAAGCCTGCTTCTCCCTCTCCCACTCCCACTCCCCCTGCTTGTGTTCCTGCTCTCGCTATCTCTCTGTCAAATAAATAAATACAATCTTTAAAAAAAAAAAATTATATATATTTTCAGGGAGCTCTTGGCTGGCTCAGCTGGTAGAGTGTGTGACTCTTGATTTCAGGGTTGTGAGTTCAAGCCACATGGTGGGTGTGGAGTCTACTTAAAATTAAAAATCAGGGGCTCCTGGGTGGCTCAGTTGTTAAGTGTCTGCCTTCAGCTCAGGTCCTGATCTCAGGATCGTGGGATCAAGCCCCGCATCGGGCTGCCTGCTTGGCGGGAAGCCTGCTTCTCCCTCTCCCACTCCCCCTGCTTCTGTTCCCTCTCTCGCTGTGTCTCTCTCTGTCAAATAAATAAATAAAATCTTTAAAAAAATAAATTAAATTAAAAATATAAAAATTTAAAAAATATATTTTCTAGTAAAGATGTAAAAGTTTTTTTTGTGTGTGCCCTTTTAACTATTCAGTGGGTTTTTACCAACCCAGCTAACAAAAATTCAGATCTGCTGTTTTAAAATATGAGAGTCAAGAGTTTTCCTTAAATATGACTCAGTGAGACATGTTTTTCTGCCTCCCTTCCCAGCCCCTAATATTCCATCATTGTCAGAAAAAACATCTCCCTGAATTTCAGTACTCTTTAGAATCTTTTTTTTCTAGAATCTTTCCCCAATTTTCCTTGCTTTGTGTCCACCCTCTGTGTACCATCTACTACTTTTGCCCCATAGGGGACATACCATATTAGAACTCATTTAATGCTATAAAGATAAAATTTCTCCAAAATATATATATACATGCATACTGCTTAATATTCTTATATTCTATACTCAAAGCAACATTTAGTTTAGGATTATAAAAATATTAAGTGTAGTTTTAGCATATTGCAAAATACAGTTTCACATTTCAGACTGAATTTAGACATTTGGCATAAGTTACAAAATAGATTGTAAGCTAATAAGCTTTAAGGAATTTAGCATGTTTGGTTTTGCCAGGTGGAAAGAGGAAATGACTTTACATTACAAAATGTCATCAACATTGTAGTAGTAATTGTTGAGTACCTGGGGTGTGCCAGGCATGTTACAAATACTGGTTTATTTAATCCTTACAACAACCAGGACAGGTGACCATTATCTCCATTGTAGAGCTGAGGAAAGTTCGGTGCCAAGAAATTAGGTAGGCTGTATAAGTGATAGACACGGAACTCAGACAAGGGTCTCTGTGACTCGAAAGCCTTTTTTCTTTTCACCACACCACACTGTCCCTGTACTTTAAACAGTCACACAAATATTTATTGCTCTGGTGTCTCAGTAGTTACTAGTTCTTCTTAGGTTCTACTTCTTTTGTTTTTCGTATTTCTCAAAATTAATTGGAAGTTAATTGCTTCTATCTTTTCATGTGTTAGATTTTTTAAAATTTGTTGTAGAATATTTCCACATGTAAAATACTCTTTCAAATGATGCTGAAAATTGAGAAATCTGAACAAGCAATGAACCTGGTTAACTCTGACAATCCTTTACTAGCCCTCTGCTTCTGAAATTCCTAGGGAGATGTATACTTCTCAGTGAGATAGGAATAGAGGCTTCATTAAAGACTGAGTGTTAATGATGGGCATATGGAGTAAGTGAAAGAATCTTAATATAACTTTTTTAAAAAATAAGATTATTTGAGAGAGAGAGAGAGACAATGAGAGCACAAGCAGGGGGAGAAAAAGAGCGAGAGGAAGAAGCAGACTCCCGGATGAGCAGGGAGCCCAATGCGGGACTCAATCCCAGGACTGGGAGATCATGACCTGAGCCACCCAGGAGCCCTCTTAATACAACTTTTAAGAATATATATACTACTGGACGTATGAAAGAGGTGTTTATTTTAGTGTATTAGAAAAAATTGTATTTTCATGGATCTTATTCTTAGAATGAAGCTAAGTAAAAACACAAGTCTGTTTAGAGAAAAATACTAATATAAGTAGAGCAAAGACATGGTCAAGACTGAATATGGTTGCATAAATAGTGTAAATGATTTTGATCCATTCCATACCCTCACATAGTGAATTAATTACCTTTCCTTTCCTTTCCTTTCTTTTCCTTTCCTGTGGGTTCCTTCCACTGCAACATCTAGCTTTTTGGTCACAGGAGATTTCAATGGTTGTATTAAGAATGGTGAACCTATAGTAAGAGTCCTTTTCAAAAGCTGTCTTTTTTTTTTTTTTTTTTTTAAAGATTTTATTTATTTATCTGAGACAGAATGAGAGAGACAGAGAGCACATGAGGGGGGGAGGGTCAGAGGGAGAAGCAGGCTCCCTGCCGAGCAGGGAGCCCGATGCGGGACTCGATCCCGGGACTCCAGGATCATGACCTGAGCCGAAGGCAGTCGCTTAACCAACTGAGCCACCCAGGCGCCCTCAAAAGCTGTCTTTATTTCCTCCGCGGTCACATTGCCTTTGTTCATATATTTTTCATTGAACTCTTTTCTCCTCTGCCTACTTCCTGTGTACCACAAAAAATTGTACAGACTCATATCATCTCAAGGCCAAGATGACTTGCCTGATCCTCTACCCCCACTTTGATTATTGCATCAATCCATATCAGCACATATATTTTGCAGTATGGTCTGAACTTGCAGTGGCTTGTAATTATATTCATATCTCTTCAACCATATTGTGAATTATATGAGGGCTAGGGATAGTGTTTTAATATTTTTTGATAATTATCTATATTTTACTATGGAAAATTTCATACTCACAAAAGCTCAGTGACTTTCTGTTCATACCTCTTAAAACCTGTTGGTGTTTTTCTTTATATTTAGATGTTCCTTATATTTAGGGATATTAGTTCTTTGTGATTTAAATTGCAAATATTTTCCCCAACCAGTATTTCTTTTAAAGTTTTACTGAAGTATAATTGATATAAAATAGATTGCACATATTTAAAGTGTGCATTTTGATGAGTTTTGACATCTGTATATACTCCTGAAACAGTTATCATAATCAAGATAATGAACATTTTC
Organism: Mirounga leonina; assembly: GCF_011800145.1. Classification (NCBI taxonomy): domain Eukaryota; kingdom Metazoa; phylum Chordata; class Mammalia; order Carnivora; family Phocidae; genus Mirounga; species Mirounga leonina. Next base: position 10,682,841 of record NW_023270839.1, read on the forward strand.
ATTGCCTCCAAAAGTTTCCTTGTACCCTTTTGTAACCCACTCACCTAACTCCCTGGTCTCCAGGCAACCACTGATCTGCTTTCTGTTACTGTACATTAGTTTGCATTTTCCTAGAATTCTATATGAATAGAATAATAGAGAATATACTCTCTTTTGTCTGACTTCTTTTATGTAACATAGTTACATTACGATTCATTCATCCATCTAGTCAATATCCTTTAAGTCCAAGTAACATTAAGATCTTCCGTATTTCTCAGAGCTTAACATTAAGGGCAGTAGTTGAAAATGATAGAACCCACAGATATTTGGACTTAACAGAGGCTTTTTATTTTTTTTATTTTTATTTTTTTTTAAAGATTTCATTTATTTATTTGACAGAGAGAGAGACACAGTGAGAGAGGGAACACAAGCAGGGGGAATGGGAGAGGGAGAAGCAGGCTTCCCGCAGAGCAGGGAGCCTGATACGGGGCTCGATCCCAGGACCCTGGGACCATGACCCGAGCCAAAGGCAGACGCTTAACGACTGAGCCACCCAGGCACCCCAACAGAGCCTTTTTAAATTTTTGAACTATTTGCCAGGATTTGAATGTTTTTAGTATTAGTCTGTAAACAGAATGTACTTTTCAGAGTAGGTTCCGGGAAGGTGAAATCTCACTATCCCTCTGTTCCTGACTCCAGCCTGTATCTGCCTTATTTGAGCCAAATGGCCCCTGGATCCAGTGAACAGTTAGGTGCAAGTGAAGCCTGGGCTCTGTGGGAGATCTGTCAGGGAAAGATGGCACAGGACTTGTTCCTCAAATTTATGGGAGGAAAAAGAGGCAAAAGCTTTCCAGATGGAGATGAGGAGAGAAAGTGCCAATAAGCACATATAAAGCTGTTCAGCATCATTAGTCATCAGGGAAATGGACATCAAAACCACAGTGAGATGCCACTTTGCATCCATGAGGATGGCTCTAATAAAAAGATGGACAGGGGCGCCTGGGTGGCTCAGACGGTTAAGCGTCTACCTTCAGCTCAGGTCATGATCCCAGCGTCCTGGGATCGAGCTCTGCATTGGGCTTCCTGCTCAGCTGGAAGCCTGCTTCTCCCTCTCCTACTCCCCCTGCTTGTGTTCCCTCTCTCTCTGTCTCTATGTCAAATAAATAAAATTTTTTAAAAAATCTAAAAAAAAAGGATGGACAATAACAAGTGTTGACAAGGGTATGGAAAGATTGAAGCACTCATATACTCATGGTGGGAACATAAAATGGTGTAACCACTTGGGAAAATAGATTGGCAGTTCCTCAGAAAGTTAGAAATAGAACTAGAGTTACCATGTGGCTCAGTGATTCTATTCTTAGATATATACCCAAAAGAAATGAGAATATATGTCCACATAAAAACTTGTATGGGAATGTTCATAGCAGCATTATTCACAATAGCCAAAAAGAGAGAAATAACCCAAATGTCTACTAATTGATGAATATATAAGTGAAATGTGGTATATCCACATAACAGAATATTATTTGTCAATAAAAATCAGATGAAGTACTGATACATCCTACAATATGGATGAACCTTGAAAACATGTGAAGTGAAAGAAGCCAGTCACAAAAGACCACATATAATATAATTTCATTTATATGAGATGTCCAGAATAGGCAAATTTAGGAAACGGAAAGTCAGTTAGTTGTTGCTTTGGACTGGGTAAGGTGGGGGAGTGAGATGGAGATTGACTGCTAATGGGTATGGGGACCAAAATGTAAAATTAGATTGTGATGACAATTGCACAACAAAGCAAATATATTCAACATTGAATTGAACACTTAATGGGTGAATTATATGGTATGTAAATCATATCTCTAAAAGTTTTTAAATAAAGGGACTAAGTACCAATACATGCAAAACTTGCATGAATCTCCAAGGCCTTATGCTCAATGAAAGAAGCCAGTCTCAAAAGGTTATATACTGTAAGGTTACATTTATGTATTTTTTAAATTATGGAAGATCATGACACATTAATAATCAAAACCTGTTTGTGTGCATGTGTATATTCACATACAGACTAAAAATGCTTTTTAAAATTTAAATATACAACAGTTACAGCAGTTGTTTCCATTTTAACTTCTCTGTGTTTCAAACTTTAGAAAATGTTAAATTTAAGCAATTAACCTTTGACCATGACATGAAATCAATATAGGTTCTTAAAATATCAGAAATGTTTATTGTATGCTCTTAGTCCACATAATACAAAGCTTTAGCTCCTTAGAATTTGGGTATTAAGGTCAATTTCCTACCCTCCTTATTAAGGAGGTGGTCTATATGGTGGTTAGGCCTCTTCTTCCAAAACCATCTTTTAAAGTGAAGGAAACCTGGATGGCTCAGTCAGTTGAGTGTCCAACTCTTGGAAGGGAGGGAGGGTGAGAGGGAAATATAGAAATACATAAAGTGAAGGAAACATGAAATATATTTTTCTACAGTTCATGAAAAATAATTTGGGTCATCCACAATGCCAAAGAAGGATATAAGGTATCAACAGTCTTCTTGAATGTTTGCGACTATCCCCAAATCCTAAGTAAGGATTATTTCTTGGTGAGATTGTCCCCCAGTGCCATCAGTTTCACGTCTACCAACGTCAGGCTGTCCCCTTCCCTGCACTACAGTGGGCCCCTGTAGATAAGACTCATGACTGGCCCTGGTTCTTGGTCTACTCCAACTTAAGCTACTTGCCTGCTGGCTGCTGTTGTCTTGCCACCTTTTCTTCAGGCCAAGTCTGATGGATCCGAAGGAAGATTGCTAAATGAACTCTCCTAAACTTTCTCAGGATTTGTGTATAGTGTTCTCTGCTCCCATTGACTCTGCCTTTTTATTACTTCCCACCTTTCTTACCTAAAAGGTGTCTAGTTTTCTGGGGGAAAATTGGCATGACAGCTTTGCAGTCATAGTTCTTTCAATGATTTTTTCTGTTTCCTTCTGTGTTTGCACTTTGTTCTATTAACTATTATTTCCAGGACATGATCTCAGTTCCTCTCTCTTTACACTGACTTCTAGGGAAGTTTATCCTTTTATCTTCAACTCTGTGTTTTGATGGTGTCTTTAAATTTTTTATTTCCATTATTAACTTTTTATTGAAACTCGTCCTGAATTTCTAGATCTCTGAGTATTTTTCTTTGAAATCAGTTCATCATCAATTAACAAGCATGTATGGAGTATTTTATAGCATGTACAAGATACTGCTATGTTACAAAGAGCTATAATTGTCACAACAACACTAATACAAAGTTCTTGCCCTCAAAGCACTTAAAATGGCAGATAGGACCCTGACCCTGCCCACCCCCCGACCCCCACCCCTGGATTGACTTACTGGGCCTCCTCTCATTCTCTTTTCTTTAAAAAACTTTTTTCGTTTTTTGTTTACTTTTTCCTCTCAATTTTGATAGCTGTGTTGCTCGGGTAGGGCCACGGGGGTGGTTATCTCACAGCTATGAAAATTGGTGCCACCAAAAATTCATTTCCAACTTCAACTGTACTGTTAACACTATTCAGACATTCTTCTAAGTAATCCTAGTTATCCTCCTTTCTCTTAAGTTCTTCACAAAACTTAAAATGTTTGTTAAGCTCCCAATCCTCCATTCTCTTATATTCAGCACATGACTGAACTTCTGCTCTTCAGAGTAAACTGTAATTCCAAAATGCCTCTTCCCAACATCCATATTGACACCTATCCTTTACCTTCTTCCTTCTTATGTAATACTCATCTGTACGCCTGTGCTCTAGAGCTTTTCTTGCCTCTCTCCTGTGTTTTCTATATTGGCTCTTTCCCCTCGCTGTAGTAAAACATTCCCCCAATCCCTTTCTTTCCATCTCTTTCGCCAATTGTTGACCCTTTGGTCTCCCAAATATTTCTCAAATCTGTCTCCCTCTCCCCATCCTCATTGCTACTACATTAGTTCAGGATAGTTCCTTGTTGCTTCTTGTCTGGCCTCCTAAAGCCATCCTTATAGTAGCTACTAGAGGAATTTTTCTCAAATATAAATCTCATCCTTTTACTCTCCCATTTAAAACACTATTGTCTCCCCATTGCCTGCAGAATAAAGTCTGTTCTGCTTAGCAGATCATACATGTGCCTTCACGATCTAGAACATTCCAACTGAACAGTCTGAGTTCAAACTTCACTTCTCCCTTGGTGGCTTCTCCATTACATTCTTCAGGGAATGTAATGTATTTTACACACTCCCATATCTCTTTGTCTGTATCTCTACTATATAGTGCTTTAATCACCATGATGTAATTGTTTTACCCATATGTGCTATAAATCCCCAAGGGTAGCTACTGTGTTCTGTTCTTTTTGTATCCCCAAGTGCCTAGCATATAGTATTTTTTTTTTTAAGATTTTATTTATTTATTTGACAGAGACACAGCAAGAGAAAGAACACAAGGGGAGTGAGAGAGGGAGAAGCAGGCTTCCCGCTGAGTAAGGAGCCCAATACGGGGCTTGATCCCAGGACGCTGGGATCATGACCTGAGCCAAAGGCAGACGCTTAACAACTGAGCCACCTAGGCGCCCCTGCCTAGCATATAGTATTGACACAGGTGCTTAGTAAATATTCTTTGAATTAATAGGTTGATTAATGAAAAGATAATACAAGGCGGTATATGCCCAACAATTCAGAGGAAGGTTAAAGCTGATAGAAAATTAAATCTCAGGGTAGGCCTAAACAAAGAAGCAGTTGAGTTGGCCCTTTAAAGGACGTAGAACTCAGATAAGTAGGAAAGAAAGAAAAGGAAATTTTCAATGAAAAACTGAGGTAATCAAAGATACATGGGTCTATGGCATGCCTGGATGGCTCAGTTGGTTAAGCGTCCAACTCTTGATCTCAGCTCAGGTCTTGATCTCAGGGTCGTGAGTTTAAGCCCCAGCAAATGATATAAGGTTAGAAGTAAGCTAGTGCTAGATTATAAAAGGACTTGAAAGACAGGTTGAGGTTTTTGGAGTTCCTCCTGTAAGCCAAGAGATCCAAACAAGTAAACCAGTGTTTACTATAGGTGTTGAATCCATTAGCCTCTGCTACCACCAGCACCCCTAAGCCCAGCCTGAGAATTCACAGTAAGGATGGAGGCAGAACCTACAAAGACAGTCCTTTCCATTCCTTAAAGGAACTTGAACCAGCACCCACATGTGATGTCCGGATATAAGTAAGTGAGAATGATCATGTCTTCACAAAATGGTTGGGGACTCCTGGCACTGTCATCGGAGACCTTTGAAAGTGTTTTGTTTTTTAAGCAGTGAAGCAACCTAATAAAGGCAGAATTTTAGGATTATTAATATGAAGGAAAATACAGGATTGTTTGAAGGTGGGAGATTTGGTGACAGGGAGAATAATTGAGCTATTTCAATGGTCCAGGCTGGAAAGGACAAGAATCTAAATGATGGCAGTGCAGTGGAAAAGAAGAGGTGGGTATAGAAGCCACAATGGACTGGATTTTGTGAATGAGGGAAGGGGAAGAATCAAAAGTTGGAAACGCATATGCTGACTGGTTCTTATTACCCACTTTTTTTTGGTCAATGACAAATTCTTTGTGTCTGTCAGTTTAAGTGTACATTATATATTAGGTACAATGTATTTGTAGGTATGATACTATAGACTAATATATAATATTACATTATATATCATTATATATTAGTTGTAATACATACCTGGCATTATATAAAGGTATATTATTAGGTATAACTATTCCTTTTATATCTCTAGAACTTCTCCATTAGCCATGTCCTGTTAATCCCTCTGTTTAGAATGTCTCCCCTTGGGGCGCCTGGGTGGCTCAGTTGGTTAAGCGACTGCCTTCGGCTCAGGTCATGATCCTGGAGTCCCAGGATCGAGTCCCGCATCAGGCTCCCTGCTCGGCAGAGAGTCTGCTTCTCCCTCTGACCCTCCCCCCTCTCATGTGCTCTCTCTCATTCTCTCTCTCTCAAATAAATAAAATCTTTTAAAAAAAAATAGAATGTCTCCCCTTCTCCATTTCTCTCACCCTTCTGCTTTTTGATAAACTATCCATCCTTCAAGATTTAGCTCAGTTATTTCCTTGATACCATTCTTGACTGCTTTATTTTGTTTTCTTTCCTTTTTGATTCCCACAATATTTGTACCTATACTGTAACAATTATTTTTATTGTTTCATAATTGTATAATTCCTCTCCCAACTTCTTGAGAAGAAAGAGTAACTCCTTCGGTATGTGTAGTGCCTAGCCCAGTACCTGACATACAGTAGGCATTCAGAGTATCGGTTGAATTAATGATAATAATCCTAGAGACCATCTTCGAGGTGGTTGTTAGCATATGGACACATTACAGTGGTCTAATAACGATTATGCCTGCCTGTCTCTAATAACTCTGACATTCATTTCATTTTGCATATTGCCCTTGTTTCCTTGCCTAAAACACTGCTTTTGTTGTTAGATTTTTTTTTTTTTTTAAAGATTTTATTTATTTATTTCACAGAGTGAGAGAGGGAACACAAGCAGGGGGAGTGGATGAGGGAGAAGAGCTGAGCAGGAGCCCAAGGCGGGGCTCGATCCCAGGACCCTGGGATCATGGCCTGAGCCGAAGGCAGACGCTTAACCAACTGAGCCACGCAGGCACCCCCGTTTTTAGACTTCTATGTAGAGAATTTCAGTTGTTTTCCATCTGCTTTAGACTCCAAAGACTTTTGCTAATATGACCCAACCCTTCTAAGCAAACCATCCCAGACATGTGCCATGTTTATTCTACTCCTGTGATTTTGAGTTCTCCATGATTTTTAAGGTTTTTAAAAGTTCTGCTTAAAGCTCATACTGCCTCGATCCATGTTGCTCCTCCCCTTCTTTGGACCCTTAACAACAGCACTAAAGGCTGTACCACAGGTTATTGGCTCTGCCACCTTGGACAAATCATTTCAGCTTTCTCTGGGCTAGTTTCTTCGGGAACGTGGGAAAAATTCTTCCTCACAGGGTTGCTGTGCAGATTTGGTATGATGACAGTAGGACATGTTCCCTAAATTGAGTCATTTAGAGACTGCCTTTATAATCTTTCCATTTTTATGTATCTTTGTGTTTAATATTTTTTTCTTAAATTGAATCACTGAAAGGAACTTTATCACTAAATGAAATACCAGCGTGCTTACTACTCTATAAATAGAGAATAAACTAAAAATAGCTATAATATAAACGGTATTAATCTTGCTAGATACTGTTGCCAAGCAGAGGCTTTTAACCTGTTAAAAAAAGAGATCAAGAGGCAGTGTGTCTTAGTGGGATATGTGGTGAGAGGTTTTTTTTTGTTTTTTTTAAGATTTTATTTATTTATTTGTCAGACAGAGAGAGAGAGAGGGCACAAGCAGGGGAAGCAGAGGGAGAGGGAGAAGCAGGCTCCCCGCTGAGCAAGGAGCCCAATGCAGGACTTGATCCCAGGCCTCTGGAATCATGACCAGAGCTGAAGGCAGACGCTTAACTGACTGAGCCACCCAGGTGGCCCATAAGTGGTGTTTTTAATGATCCCTGTTAGTTCCACACATTATTTTGCTGATTTGTAATTTAATTATTTCATACATACCTTTTTGTTATTTCCTAATATATTTTCCTGGATAATGAAGAGTTAACTATGTTATTAATATTCTTATACTTATATTTTATGATCAGCATGGTGTAATAGAAAATCAGAATCCACGGGCGCCTGGGTGGCTCAGTTGGTTAAGCGACTGCCTTCGGCTCAGGTCATGATCCTGGAGTCCCTGGATCGAGTCCCGCATCGGGCTCCCTGCTCGGCAGGGAGCCTGCTTCTCCCTCTGACCCTCCCCCCTCTCATGTGCTCTCTCTCTCTCATTCTCTCTGTCTCAAATAAATAAATAAAATCTTAAAAAAAAAAAAATCAGAATCCAGGTTCAAGCCAGTCTTTGAAATTTACTCTCATTATACCCTGGCCAAACCATTGAACCTAACTTAGCTTTAGCTTCTTTATATATGTCCTACCTGTATCACAGAGTTATCGTGGGAATCAAATGAAATATGTGAAAACATTTCAAAAACTGTAAAATGTTATTAAACATGAAATCCCATTATTACTACCATTCTTTTTTAGTTTCTTAAGTTGAATTTGACTCTTCAACTAGTTTGTGAGCTTCTTAATGTCAAGAAATACCTTATTCTCATTATTTTATTTCTTACAGTATCCAACATAGCTTTATTTGTATTTAAAACTTAATTAAGTTATTGCTTATTTGAATAGGAGTCATTAATAAACTTGTACTGGGAATGTAATACAGACACTCCTGGACAATTACTATTGTAATTATTTTATCAAAAAATCCCAAATCATATGTAAATGCATATTTAGTCCAAATTATCAGTGTATCAAATTTCAAAATAAGACGAGTTACTTAAACTATTAATATCACGTGACTGTACAATTTTAATCAATGTGTATATTAGTCCAAGTATTCACCCATATTACTTTTGTATTCTTCTAAGTATGTTGTACTGCAAAACGTTTAAAGTTCTAAAAAATATCCCCAGCTACCTAATTTCTAATTTAATCATGATTATTTGCAGCACTATAGTTTTTTTTTTTCTTAAGGATTATTCCATGGCTCTTCTCAGTTTTCTTAATAGTTACCATTTAATGAGTATCTACCATCTGTAATCCTGACAATAATTTCTGTGGTGTTCCTGTTGCATAGATGGTAAATTAAGGCTAAGAAATTGAAGCATTTTCTCAGAGTTACACGAATAGCGAATATAGAGCTAGGATCGCACCTCAGCTCTATCTGCTTCCAGATCCTGTGTTCTCTTTTCACTGTGCCTCGCATTTGCTCCAGGACAGCTGCACAGCTGTCACAGTGTGCCTTCTCTCCCACTCCATTCATCATCACCATCATCACTCTTCTCCCAGACACCCACAGCTCAGGAACTTCTAATTGCTCTTGGAAAAACCTTTTACTCGTTTCTCCCCACCCCACCCCCACCATCTCCAGTCAGTCGGTGTGCTAACCTTGTGAAACCAGCCTCTGACCACTACTCAGCAGCTCTGGTACTTCTGACCTGATCCAAACTACCATCCCCTTTTCTTGGACCCATTGCAAAAGCCTTCTGTGTCCTACGTCCTCACCTGCCTCCTGCAGTCTATTCTCCAGACAACAGCTAGAGTGATCATGTTAAAGCATAAATCAGAACCTTCCAATGGCTTCCTTGCTCACTCAGAGTTAAAACCCAAAGTCCTTTGTGTTCCACAGGGAACCCCACATATCCATCTCTTATCACTTTTACCCTATTCCCTTTGGTAACCTGGCCTCCTTGCTGTTCACTGAACATGCTAACCTGCACCTGCTTCAGGTTCTTTGCACTAACCATTCCCTCTGCCTGGAATGTTCTTCCTGCAGGTATTTGTATGGCTAGATGCCTCACTTCAAGTTTCTGGTCAAATACCACCTTATATGAGAGACCTTTTTTAGACTCAGTATCTAAACTAGCACACAAACCATCCCCCTACTAATCCTCTCCATTCTCTTATTCTGCTTTTTGGTTTTAGAACTCATCACTCTTGACAAATATGTTGCTCTTTGATCATGTAAGCTCTTTGATGGCAGGGATTTTGCTACTACATTTCTATTAATTAGAATAGTATTTCACATGTAGAAGGTGCTCAAAAAATTTTATTGAGTAAATAAATGAATGAAAGAAACTATAAATTTAGAGTAACATGGACATGACCTCTGAAGACAAGCTGAAGAATTCTCCTCTGGAAGATCTCATCACTCTCTCCACCATGGATTCACCTTCTTCACTACAGCTATTACCGTGTCTTCCTAAGATTCCTGCAGTAGACTCCTAATTGCTTCCCTGTTTCTGCTCTTCCTCCCTCCACAGTGCATTCTTCAGCCATTAACTAAAAAGTTAATCAAACCTCTCTTACTGCTTTTAAAACCTTCTAATTGTGTCACCTCACTTTCATAGTAAAATTTACACTCTTTACCATGGTCTGCAATACTACAGCATGTATCTGCTACCTAGTTTGAGGACTTTTTTTTTAAACCACTTTCTTCCTCATTATGCTTTAGCCAAATTGATATTTCCTAAACATGCCAAGCTTATTCCCATCTTAAGGCCTTTGCATGGCTACTTCTCTGCCCTGATCAGTCCTCTTCAAGATCCTCACATGTCTGTCTCCTTTACATGCAAGTCTCATCATAAAGGTTACCTTCTCAGAAAGGCCTTTACTGTCTACCCAATCCAAAATAGCCTCTCTATTCACTTTTCTTAATTTTGGCTTATGATGTTATAAAGAAAATAATCTTGATTATTAACTTTCTTTTATTCTTTATCTCCCCATATCTGCATGAGAACAGGAAATTTGTCTTTCACATTAATTTATTGCTCTGTCCCTAGCACATAGAACAATGCTTGAGACTTCTTAATCACTCAACTAGTTGAATCAATGAATGAAGATATATAATAGTCATCTGGGAACTTGATAAACAGCAGAACCTCAGGCTTTTCTCATGAGATCGAGTCAGTTAGGGCTAGTTATATGATCCAGGAATTTGTAGTTTAACAAATAATTCCAAAAGGGGAACCCTCCTACACTGTTGGTGGGAATGCAAGCTGGTGTAGCCACTCTGGAAAACAGTACGGAGGTTCCTCAAAAAGTTGAAAATAGAGCTACCATATGACCCAGCAATTGCACTACTGGGTATTTACCCCAAAGATACAAATGCAGTGATCTGAAGGGGTACGTGCACCCCAGTGTTTATAGCAGCAATGTCCACAATAGCCAAACTATGGAAAGAGCCAAGATGTCCATTGACAGATGAATGGATAAATATATATATGGATATATATACACACATACATACATACATACATACACACAATGGAATATCATGCAGCCATCAAAAGGAATGAAATCTTGCCATTTGCAACGACGTGGATGGAACTGGAGGGTATTATGCTGAGGGAAATAAGTCAAAGAAAGACATATATCATGATCTCACTGGTATGAGGAATTCTTAATCTCAGGAAACAAACTGAGGGTTGCTGGAGTGGTGGGAGGTGGAAGGGATGGGGTGGCTGGGTGATAGACATTAGACAGGGTATGTGCTATGGTGAGCGCTGTGAATTGTGTAAGACTGTTGAATCACAGACCTGTACCTCTGAAACAAATAATACATTATATGTTTAAAAAAAAAAAAAGAAGAAGAAGATAGCAGGAAGGGAAAAATGAAGGGGGGGGAAATCGGAGGGGGAGAGGAACCATGAGAGACAATGGACTCTGAGAAACAAAATGAGGGTTCTAGAGGGGAGGGGGGTGGGGGGATGGGTTAGCCTGGTGATGGGTATTAAAGAGGGCATGTACTGAATGGAGCACTGGGTGTTATACGCAAACAGTGAATTATGGAACACTACATCAAAAACTAATGATGTAATGTGTGGTGATTAACATAATAAAATTAAAAAAAAAACAACTCCAGGTGATTCTTTTGACTGGGCAAATTTAGAGAATACTAGTTTAATGGTAATATTGCTAAGTGAAAGAAATGAGTAAATGGGAATGATGATTCAGGGAGTTATCATTTAACCTTGGCATATTGAAATGAATGAGTTGAACATTTCCCAGCATGTATACAATATGAGGTATATCTAGATAATATACACTAATCACATAAGATGTGTGGTGATAAATGAGTTATCTCTTCTGATCTATTTAAGAATGCCAAATACTATATTCTTTTGGAGATTAGTTCGGCAGCCATTAGCATATTGAAACGTCTGAGAAATTAAACATTATAGGAATATACTTGAGTGTTAAATATATTTGCCAAGTTTATTTACCACCCCTACCCCAAATCATTTTCTCAACAAATCTCTATTAATATACTAAAGAAAATGCATGGTACAAGAAGGACAGTCCTTGGTTCACTGCTACAATAGCTTATTCTCTCCATGGTTAGCTGTCTACACAAATCACTTGCATGACTGATGGTTTGGACTAGACACTGTCCTAGCAGAAATTGTTTTTTGGCAGAAGTATATTCTAAGTATCTTTTTAAAAATATGTTATAATAAAAATTCAGGTAAGGATCTTTTGACTCTCCTTTGTTGGGTAGGCTAGAAACATAAAAAACTAGTTAAATTAACTTCTGTATGCATTGCTTTACATTTCCATCTTACAGCTAAATTATTTTGCCTACAATTGCCTTATGTTTTTCACCCACTTATTTATTTAAACCCAATTAATCACATGTAAATTTTTCTAGGTCTTTCTGGTCTCATTGCAATAAGTTCAAAATGTATATAAAGAAGATAGGCTTTTTCAGATTTTACCTTATTTCAGCTTGTTTTCCTTCTTGGGTTTCCCACTACAATAGGTACCCATTTAGAGAGGCAGAATCTAGTAACTGTGAACGTTGGAGTAATTGTCTTTGATTCCATTTTTAATCCGCTTTGTCTAATTCTGAGTCAAAATGGTTTCTTATGATAATGCTACTTTGGTTTTTTAAAAGTTGGAGTCCAGAAAGTTAGGAATGTGTTAAGACTGGTGATTTCAGGTATTTTGTACCCTTGTATTCGAGGTATATCTAGATAATATACACTATAATGAGCTGATTGTCCTCATGTATATGCACTTGGTCCTGCCTACTTCTTTTTCTAGATAATTAGGCCTAATAGTTTCCACTATTGATTGTGTTACTTAATGAAATTACTGATACTATCTTTAATGAAGACTAAAACCTGCTACACTGAGTTTTACATGCAAGGTACAAGCTAGCCTTTATTTGCTTCAAATTCTCTACTAAGAATGGTAGACAAGTAATTAGCAAAGGAAATTCAGAAAAGGCTATTGCTGTGGGCAAACTAAGGGAGATAATAAGGCTCTTCAGAAAAACTATTTACAGAGGCAGTTTTACAAGCAGGTACCACCCACAATCATTTTTCTCTCTATTCTCCAAGGCACATGGCAAGAAACTAAATAAAATCTCCATTCTTTACCATTTACCCAGGATAAATGAAATATATTGAGAAAGTGCCCATTTGTAAAACCACTGTATCATTACTGTAACAAGGAAATACTTTCAGGTCATTTTTCTGATTGTATTTACATGTGAAAAGATACATGATTCTATTTGAACTACCATTTTGACTGGTAGAGTATCATAGGCTTTTGAGTATAACCTTTTGGTATAACCTTTTGAGTTATAACCTGTGGGTAGCTTAGTTTATAAAGACCATCAAAAGTAAAAATAGTTACGTTATTGGCAAGTTGTTTTTATTACAGGAAGTAATTTGGTTAAAATAAACATTTTGAGTAATGTTTAGGACAACTCCGAGGCTTCGGCAAACTTGGGTGTGCCCTCATCAGTGACATAAGCAGGAAAAATGTTAAATGGGAGAGTTCAGACATAAGACAATAGAAAGATGCCCAGACATATCTCAGAGCAGTGTTACCATGTTGATTACACAATTTGGACTGCATACCCAGAAACACTCCTCAACTTAAACCCATTTACCAATTGTGATTTTTATAGGCATGGCTAATTTTCATTCTCATGGGTTCTGAACCTGTTTACTCCTAGATTTGCCCTTGTTTTGGGTTTTACGTGTATCAGTGAAGTATTTGCAAGTTCTTGGAGGTTAGTCTTCAAATTACCAAATAAGTATTAAGTAAAGGTTGCCCTGCATTCCTTCAATTCATAAAAAATGAAAAAGAAATCTAAGTTGAACTTGTAGGGAACTACACAAAGACTTATTTCTACTCATCTCAAATACATATAGTAGGAGGGTGTTCAAAGGAAGAGGCCTGGCTTGACTAGAAAATGTACGACGGCATGTGGGCACAGCTTAGAAGGCAAGGGAGTATATAGTATAGAAGGAGGTAATTTGTAAGGAAAAAAATCATTTCTATTTCCCCATCTAAAATCATACCTATTCTGCCTGAGTTATCTGAGATGTTTTTCTAAAACTCATAGATTGCCTGGAAATTCCAAATAACTTGTTTTAGGCTATTCTTCATTTTAGGACAAAAAAGTTAGAATTACAGAGTACCAAGAATCATGAAGATAGGTCCTCAAAAGACTAAGATTATCTCTCTTTTGAAAATAGTGTGCTGTGTCTTAGGCCACTTATTAACAGCATTCATCTTTTGAACTATAACTATTTTTTAAAGATTTTTTATTCAAGAGAGAGAGCAAGTGAGAACACGAGCAAGGGGGAAGAGCAGAGGAAGAGAGAGAAGCAAACTCCCCGGTGAGCAGGGAGCCTGATGTGGGGCTCGATCCCAGGACCCCGGGATCATGACCTGAGCCGAAGGCAGACACTTAACCAGCCACCCCTCAACTATAAATGTTAAGAGATTCTAAACTTTGCCCCATCCCAACATACATAAAAGGCATTCCCATTAATGGCAGTATCTTGGAATCAGAATCTTAAAAAGGGTTGTTGGTATGATTTTAGGGAAAAAAATAGATGATGCTGGTAATTTCTCCAACTTTTCCTTTGGAATCACTAGAGTAGAGCTAGATGATGACCACAGTTCTTCTGGTTCTAAATTCTATGATTCTTTCACTACTCTTCCTTCCATGCTACCTATATACCTGCTTCTCTATAATGATAGGGCCTAATTTATCCCCTGTGTGCATGTGTGTGTGTGTGTGTGAGAGAGAGAAAGAGAGGGGGAGAGAGAAACAGATGAATCTAATACACAATGTACTAAAGAACTGGTATTCCTACTTTGTCTTACGCACAAACCCATATTGTTTATTTAAATAGGAAATAAGATGAGTTTAAATTTAAAAACTAGGTATCCGTTTCGTGGTATGTTGGGGAAAACATCTGAGAATATAAAAATTTAGAGTATCTTTTAAAAACCAAATTAAGGAAGAAAATCTAAAATTATATCTTAAAATGTTCACATAACATTGAAAACTTTAGTTGTATCAACCAGGTTTCTACCTTATTTCCTCCTTGATTAAAGTATGTAAAGTATACTATAATATGTACTGTACATCAGAAACCAGAATTTGTTTAGTATTCTGATTGGTTCTTTTTGTATGGGATGCTTAAAGTGTTAGATTTATTAAATTATGTATAAAAAACATTTATTATAACACCATGGAAATACTATTTGAATTTTGTTTAAAACAGTAATTCTAAATTTTTTTTGTATCTGGGACCTCTTTGGCAGTCTGAAGTCTACAAATTCCTTTTCAGAGTAATGTTTTTATATTTATTTAGTTAGTTAAGGATTTTATTTATTTGACAGAGAGACAGCGAGAGCAGGAACACAGCAGGGGGAGTGGGAGAGGGAGAAGCAGGCTCCCTGCTGAGCAGGCAGTCCGATGTGGGTCTCGATCCCAGGACCCCGGGATCACGACCCGAGCCGAAGGCAGACGCCTAATGACTGAGCCACCCAGGCCCCCCTTTATTTTTATTTTTATTATTTTTTTAAGATTTTATTTATTTGACAGATAGAGCGCAAGTAGGCAGAGAGGCAGGCAGAGGGAGAGGGAGAAGCAGGCTCCCCTCTGAGCAGGGAGACCAACGTGGGGCTTGATCCCAGGACCCTGGGAACATGACCTGAGCCGAAGCAGCCGCTTAATGACTGAGCCACCCAGGCGCCCCCAGAGTAATGTTTTTAAATGTGTAAAGTATTACACATGCGTATAAATACATATATATAGGATTAAAAAGAACCCTATTATATTAAAATACAATTAGCAAAATTATTGTTTGTGATCTAATAATATAAGTGCTTTTTTTATCAATACATTGAAGACCTAGCAGCCTTTTAATTACTACCATAATTTCAAAGTAGTATTGCACCTAAATGGTATTATGAGATATATATAACAATTACAATGTGATATGAAAAATCATTTATTGTTGACAAAGCACAGGTACTTTTATGTAGTTTGTTGCTGACATCATTCTTGGAGAAAATACTAAACTTCAGTTAGAGGTTAGTGAAAATAAAGATGCAACTTTTTTCCCATTGTTCACAGACCCCCTCGTCTAAAATTATTTTTGTTCCCCAGACACATTCAGGGAAGCCAGATGTAATCCTCAGTATCTCAAGAGACTTAATCTTAGAGGAAACTGGAGCTCAGAGTCTTTTCCATATTTAGCCCTTAATGCTTTTCAAGCCTTTAAAAAAAAAAGCAGGTGGTTAGTTGTTAAATGATGATTGTCAATATCTCTTGCATTAGGAACTTGGCTTATTGCCACTAATTTTATTATAGATTAGAAGAAGTAGATATTATAAAAGCCAGTTTAGTAATTTTATCATGAAGTCAAATCAGAACATACCTGCTAGTAGTAATGAGTGCTTTACTTATGTCTTGACTTTGAGCTGCTATGGCCATATGTTCCTTTGCCATTAAAGAGAAAATGTAACCCATGTGGTAAGCCCCAAATCATACTACTTTATGGAACTAGTATTGGTTAGTCAAATTTGTGTGATTATCTTTTTAATTTGTTTTTTTCTCAAAATTTCATTTAAATGGAATTATACAAAATATGTCCTTCTGCTTCTGGCCTGTTTCCCTTAGCATATTTTCAAGGTTCATCCATGTTGTAGCATATATCTGAACTTCATTTCCTTTTTATGGCTGAATAATATCCCATTGTATGTATATACTACATTATTGTTTATCCATTTATCTATTGAAGGACACTTGGGTTGTTTCCACCTTTTGGCTACTGTAAATAATGCTGCTGATGTTATGTAATAATGTTTTGAGTCCCTGTTTTCAGTTCTTTTGAGTATATGCCTAAGAGTGGAATTGCTGGGTCACATGGTAATTCTGTTGCTTAACTTTTCAAAAAGCTGTGTGATTATTTTTTATAATAGTTTATTCTGTTTTTATTATCCTTTTATTAATGTTTTTTGAGCATTAAAAAAACTTTTTTTTTTTCTTATTTCCTTGGTTGACTTTTGTTGCTGATTTTTAAGAAATTATTTGTTTTGGTCATTCATTTTTTTCTTTTCTTTTCGATTGTTTGTTTTTCAGACCCGAGTCAGAACTCCATCACAGGGGAACACAGCCAGCTGTTAGGTATAGTATTACTGTGGGGATTGACTTTCTCTAAAGTCACCCTTTTCCTGCCTATACTAACAGACATTATTCCCACTTCTAATTCTGTTTTCCATCCCCTCCTTTTCTGCTATTCACTCCTCAACTTTTTTTCCTGCTGTTTCCATTCCCAACTTGGTAAGTTTTAGGAAACGACTTCTGCAATTGATTATTAAGTCCCATTGTAGTTATATTTAAAAGTAATTTACATAGTCTGTGTTTAAAAATAAAATCTGTAAGAATTAGAGCTGCTTTTTTCCAAGATAATTTTGTCAAGAAGATACTATAATACTCTGTAGTATCTTGGGCTTTGCAGCTACTTTGCCCTTATTATTATTTTTCTTGGTCTTTTAATCACCCTCATTTTTTAATTACTGAAAGTACTTCATAAACAGCATGAGCTTAAGCAAGACGTAGAAGTTGATGTTCCGGGGCGCCTGGGTGGCTCAGTCGTTAAGCGTCTGCCTTCGGCTCAGGTCATGATCCCAGGGTCCTGGGATCAAGCCCGGCATCAGGCTCCCTGCTCAGCGGGAAGCTTGCTTCTCTCTCTCCGACTCCCCCTCTGTGTGTTCCTTCTCTCGCTGTGTCTCTCTCTCTGTTAAATAAATAAATAAAATCTTTAAAAAAAGAAGAAGAAGAAGTTGATGTTCCAGTTCTTCATATGTTAAATAAGCGATTATTTAACATATAGTTTCTTCTAGGGATCACATGTTTAAATTAGTTTCTTCTAGGGATCACATGTTTAAATTTCAGTAAGCTTGTTGTTTAACAGAATTCCACAACATCTCAGAACTTATAAAATTTAAAATATAGAAATAAAACATACTCTGGTGAGGAATTCAGACAATACAAAAAGTATATGTAAAGAAAGTAAAGTCCTCTAAAGTATCTCTTCTCCCCACCACCTCCTCAATCCCCCAAGGTACTTATTATTGACACTAACTTGGGAATTCTTTTAGAAATTTTTAATTGTACATTTTCTTATTATATGTGACTGTCTTCTTTCCTTTTTCTATCCATGGGGTTATACTCTACAGACTGCGACTTCCTTTCTTTCACTTAACATTTTATCTTAGACACATCATTTCAGTACATAAAGATTTGCCTTATTCCTTTGTTTGTTGTAGAATAGTATTCCCTTGTATTCCTGTGTTCTAACTTCACACAGCCAGTTCCCTGTTCTTGACACCCTGTTCAGGTGTTTTACTGTTAAAAATTATGTTACAGTGAACATCTTGTACATATACTCTTGCATTTTCATTGCCAGTAATTTTGAAGGAAAAATTCCGAACAGTAGAATTCCTTGGTCGAAGGGTATACATATCTTCAAAAAGATACATCCCTATCATAAAGAGCAGATACCAATCTTAAAATTTTTTCTTTCTCTAGTAGATGAAGATGGCATCTCTAGTTTTTACTTGTACTTCTTCAATCATTAGTGAGGTTAAGTGCTTTTAAATATATTAACAGCCATTTTGTGTGTATGTCTTTGGATTTGAGGCTTATTTTTTGTTGGATTTTTTTGTTTTTGTTTTGTTTTTGAAGTACAGTGTGTTATATTAGTTTCAGGTGTATAGCAGATTGATTGGACAATTCTGTACATTGCACAGTACTCTCACCACAATAAGTGTAGTCACTGTCACCATATAGCGTTATTACAGTATTATTGACTATATTCCCTATGCTGTACTTTTCATCTCCATGACTTACTTATTTTATAGCTGGAAGTTTGTATCTGTCTTTTTTTCTATTAAGAATTAAAAAATTTGGGGCGCCTGGGTGGCTCAGTTGCTTAAGCGACTGCCTTCGGCTCAGGTCATGATCCTGGAGTCCCTGGATCAAGTCCCGCATCGGGCTCCCTGCTCGGCGAGGAGCCTGCTTCTCCCTCTAACCCTCCCCGCTCTTATGTACTCTCTCTCTCTCATTCTCGCTCTCTCAAATAAATAAATAAATCTTAAAAAAAAAAAAGAATTAACAAATTTATTTATAGTTCATATGCATTGTTAAATTAGTTTGAAGTGTACAACATAGTGATTCAACTTCTACACACATTATGCTGTTAACCCCCTTTATCTCACCCACCCCACCCATCCACCTCCTCTCTGCAAACCACCAGTTTGTTCTTTGTATTTAAGGGTTGTTTTGTTTGTTTGTTTGTTTTTCTTTTTTATGGGGAGGGGCCGAGGGAGAGAGAATCCTTTTTGTTTGTTTTGGTTTTTTTGGTTTGTTGTTTTTTTGTTTTGTTTGTTTTTGAGAGAGCGAGAATCCTAAGCAGGCTCCATGCTGGGACGTGGGGCTCAATCTCACAGCCCTGAGATCATGTCCTGAGCCGAAATCAAGAGTTGGTTGCTTAACCAACTGAGCCACCCAGGTGCCCCTATTTTCTTTTTATATACAACATGTAAGTGAAATCATGTGATATTTGTCTTTCTTTGCCTGACTTCACTTAGCCTAACGTACTCTAGGTCCACCCATGTTGTTGCACACGGCAAGATCTCATTCTTTTTTATGGCTGAATATTCCATTGTGCATATACCACATCTTTTTATCCATTCATTTGTAGGTGGACACTTGGGTTGCTTCTGTAGTTTGGCTGTTGTAATAATGTTGCAATAAACACAAGTTCATATGTCTTTTCAAATTAATTTTCTTTGGGTAAATACCCAGTAGTAGAATCTTTTGATCATATGGTAATTCTATTTTTAATTTTTTGAGGAACCTCCATACTGTTTTCCACAGTGGTTGGTCCAATTTACATTTCCACCAACGGTGCGTGAGGGTTGATTTGAGGCTTTTTTTTAATTTGTACATTGCTGAACATTTTGCTGTTTAAGTATGTGCAAAGCAGTTGTGGAAAATGTAAGCTATCAAAAAGTAAGGAAAATACTTGACATGTTTGCTTATTATAGGTTCAGAGTATTAGTTGATACTCCTTTTCTGCTCTTTCTTTGTTAAGGACAAAAGTTTCTGATTTTTTTTTAAGATTTTATTGAGAGAGAGGGAGTGAGTGAAAGAGAGCACAAGCAGGGGGGAGAGGCAGAGTGAGAGGGAGAAGCATACTCCCCACTGAGCAGGGAGCCTGATGCAGGGCTTGATCCCAGGACCTTGAGATCATCACCTGAGCCAAAGGCAGATGCTTAACCAGCTGAGTCACCCAGGTGCCCCATAAGTTTCTGATCTTAATTCTCTTTTCTTTGAGAGAGTTTATGTGCTGGAACAGTAACTGATATCCTAAGCACTCAATAAATATTTGTTAGGTAAATGGTTTGACATAAACATGTAGCTAGAACTCTGATCACAAGGGTCCTAGCCTTGTGATATTGGGGGGTTGTCACTATTCTCTTTTTTTAGACTTTTATATTTGATAGCTTATTTAGACTGTTCAAAATTATTCTTTTCTATATAAAAATTTCATATTTGGACCAGGAATGATTAAGATTTCATTGAAAGATTTAGGCAGACCATGAAAAGTAAATTTCTCCCCTAAACTATTAAATTGCTTCTGTCTCTGATACATGCCAACAAGTAGAGAAATTTGAAAGTAGTTTATCATCTGGCCGGGAACATGTGTGTAATGGAGGTAGGGAAGGACTTAGCTAATGAAATGGACAGTCAGGGGAGTTGGTACCATTCCATTGTAAGCTGGATTTTGTTTCCACTGAATCACTTGTTGTAAAAGATAGTAAACGAATTATGTGCAAAAAGAAATGGTATATGATTGTGAAGAAGACTTCTCTTAGTATTAGCTAAAAACCCAAATATTTGCAAAGAGACTACTCCAGCCATTAATCTCATTTAGCATCCTATATTTGCATTCAGTTTTAAACAAGCCTGGGAATTTATCCAGAGTCTTCTGGCTAGATTCATAAGTAAGTTCATCCTGCTACCCTGGGTGCTCATTCTGAAGTTCGTTAGATATGATTATATTCTCCTTTTTTCTCATGCTCTTAATAACTACCATCTTCTGGGTCCTATCCTGAGCACCTTCCTTTTCTTTCTTTCTTTTTTTTTCTTTTTAAAGTAAGCTCTACACCCAACATGGGGCTTGAACTCACGACCTGTCAGGAGTTGCATGCTCTACTGATTGAGCTGGCCAGGCACCCCTTTGAGTATCTTTGTTTAAGCTATAGCCTCAAAAATCCTTAAAAGTCTGGGTTATTTAAAAAAAAAAAAATTTGTAAAAGACCGAAAGGTGGTTTTTTTATTATATTTTCTAACCATCATACAGAAGGGGCATTGGTTTAGCTTGAATTAAAATCTTGCCAGCTCTTGAGGCGCCTGGGTGGCTCAGTTGGTTAAGTGTCTGCCTTGGGCTCAAGTCATGATCCTAGGGTCCTGGGATCTAGCCCTATGTGGGGTTGCTTGCTCAGGGGGAGCCTGTTTCTCCCTCTCCCTCTGCCACTCCCCCTATTTGTGTGTTCTCTCTGTCTCTCTGTCAAATAAATGAATCTTTAAAAAAAAAAAATCTTGCCAGTTCTCTATAAAAATCTTGCTTAGGGGCACCTGGCTGGCTCAGTCAGTGGAGCATGTGACTCTTGATCTAGGGCTGCGAGTTTGACCCCCACCTTAGATGTAGAGATTACTTAAAAATCTTGAAAAAAAAAAAATCTTGTTCAGCATAATTTGGCCTGGTAGGTTAGAAACTGCTTCGGTTGCCTTGCGTGCTGAATGGAATTTATAATAGCATCTTTCAGACCTTCTAAATGTTCTTCCTGTCAATAGGGCACAGTTATTTTAATGTACCTATTGCTCCCACTGACTCATCAGCTCTCTCATAAAACTCAGGATTAGGTGGAGGCGCTGTATGGAAGAGTGAAACTGCTGTTGTGGTAAAGAATTAAGCTGTATACTTATGATTTATGAACTTTTCTGTGTGTGTGTGTGTATAATTTTTAATTTAAAACATTTTAGTAAGCAAGTAAGCAAGTGAGCAGTGGGCCCTAGCATTTTTACAACAATTTTTACCAAACATTCAAGGAAAAATAATAATTCTTCTACAGTTTCTCTCAGGGAATAGAAAAACAAACACTCCCCAACTCAGTTTGAGGATTGCATAACTTCGATACCAAAACTTAGCAATGACAATGAGAGACAAGTATAGGCCAGTTTTACTTATGAATACAGATGTCCTAAATGAAATATTTGCAATCTAAATCAAGCGATACATATTTTTTAAATTACCCCTGTGACCAGTTTGGGTTTCTGCTAGAAAAAATGGTTGGTTTACCATTAAAAATCAATGTATATAATTCCGTGTGTTAACCAAAGGAGATTAGGGGCACCTGGGTGGCTCAGTCAGTTAAGCGTCTGACTCTTGATTTTGGCTCAGGTTATGATCTCAGGGTTGTGAGATTGAGCCCTGCATCAGGCTTGCACTGGGCATGGAGCCTGCTTAAGATTCTTTCTTTCCCTCTCCCTCTGCCCTTCGCCCCCGCCCCTTAAAAAAAAGGAGATTAAAGAATGAATCATCTTAACTGATGCAGGAAAAGAATTTCATTTGAAATATATCCAATATTTAAATTCATGAGTTCGTATTGATACTTTATTTATTTATTTATTTATTTATTTTTTAAAGATTATTTATTTATTTATTTGATAGAGAGAGACATAGCGAGAGCAGGAACACAAGCAGGGGGAGAGGGAGAAGGAGGCTTCCTGCTGAGCAGGGAGCCCAATGTGGGACTCGATCCCAGGACCCTGGGATCATGACCTGAGCCGAAGGCAGACGCTTAACGACTGAGCCACCCAGGCGCCCCTCGTATTGATACTTTAAAGAACCAATTGGTCACCACTGTAGTATTCTAGTGAACCAATTCATTATTCTGAGAATTGGTTAATAAAAGGAAAGAATGAAGTATTTATCTTACCTTTAACTATACAAATGGGTAACCAAATAGTATATTAGAGGGAGTGTCTCTTTATAAAAGTATTTCAGCTAGTAAATTAAGGAAGAATAATAGAAAAGAGTATCACCACTTTGTAATCCCTCATAAATTAATGGATTTAGTCATTAATCGCCAACAGTTGTTAGTATCTCAAAAATAAAATCAGATGACGTGTACCTCTTGACAGAAGATCAAAATACCACTGTGAAGGAGTTTTCCTACCTCTCCCCTAAAAATACTGAATATGGATAAGCCTCTAGACCTCATTAGCAATAGATAGGAAATACAAAAAATCAGAACAGCATTTAAACAGTATTACATGGATGTCATCATTAAAATCAGAAACTCTAGAGGCGCCTGGGTGGCTCAGTCGGTTAAGCGTCTGCCTTCGGCTCAGGTTATGATCTCAGGGTCCTGGGATCAAGCCCTTTGTCGGGCTCCCTGCTTCTCCCTTCCTCTACCTCCTTTCCGCCACTTGTGCTTTCTCTCTCAAAATCTTTAAAAAAAATCAGAAACTCTACTGAACATATGACATGGTTTCTTCAAATAAAAGAAAAAGAGAATAAGCTATTGACTTAGATATAGCAGTTATAATGTCTGACTCTTGACTACTTATTCAAACACTGTAAAATCAAAAACATAATTTATAACATTTGAGACAACCTTTCATGTTCACACAGTTACATAGTTCAGGCCCAAACGTGCCAAGGGAAATTAAGTACATTTACTGCTCTTGTCCTTCCTAGCTCAGACCAGCAAAGACCATTTGACAAGATCAGGAGACTAAGGGAGGAATCTGAGATTGATTTATCTTAGCCCCAAATTGTAGTATAAGTGGCAAATTACAAAAGCAGCAATGTAGAGATAATAGCACCACAACAATAAAGTTTGTATAAAGAGCAAGACATTCGAAATACCATTTTTCTATTTACAAAAAAAAATGTATGCCATAAAAGATGGAAATCTGAAATCTGTGGTAGAATCAATGGCACTTATATCAGTTTTTGTTTGAATTGTGCAGTGAAACACCAGTTAAGTTCCCAGTAATGTTAGCATTATCTGGATAGTAAAATGAGGTTAAAAAACCAACATAGTGATCTGATGGACTGTTTAATTCATACCATTATTGAGACCAGTCTCAGTAGGTATCCTCCAAAGGAATTATTTTAGGATTCTGGATAATCCTAAAACAGCCCCAGGATATTGATTTGGTTCTTAGTTCCTGCAGAGTAAAACTAACTTACTATTCAGAAACTAGAACTTCCATTCCATTTGAGATTTCCTGAGGTCACAGTAGTGACCCAGACTTCTGAAAAGCTCTACTGTCTGTCTATCTGTTTAATATTTTTAGAGAGAGCATGTAAGTGGAGGGGCAGAGAGAGAGGGAGAATCTTAAGCAGGCTCCATGCTCAGCACAGAGCCCAACACAGAGCTCGATCTCACGACCCTGAGATCATAACGTGGGCCAAAATCAAGAGTCAAGCACTTAACCAAATGAGCCACCCAGTAATAAGGACAAAATGCAGACAGTTGTTGCTAAATAAAAGCCAAGAACACTTTTCACCACGAGACTTGCTCTAAGCTAGTGGTTTATGACTGAGGACAGTTTTGTCCCCCAGGGGATATTTGGAAATGTTTGAAGACTTTGATTGTCACTACTGGAAATGCTTCTGGCATCTAGTGACTCACAGCTAGGGATGCTCTTAAACAGTGCACTGGACATCTTCCACAACAAATAATTATGTGCTGAGTTTGAGAAACTCTCCTCTAAAGGAATTCTCAAGAAGGTGCCTCAAGTAGAAGTGAAAGGATCCCAGAAAACTAGTACTCTGAAATGCAACAAAAATATTGAACAAATAAAATGGTAAACATGGACCTTCACCCAAGTCAGTGTTGTCTCCATGAAATATTTTTAGTGTCTTATTTGTGTAATAAAATAAGCTACTAGAAATATTGGACAGAACAGTAATACGTGAATCAGAAGAGAGAGAACGAAAGTCTTTGTTGTTTGGGAGGATGACAGACTTTTGTTTAAACTCACTTAACAGTTTGGGGTTTTTTTGTTTTGTTTTGTTTTTTAAGATTTTATTTATTAGAGAGGGGGAGAGAGATCACAAGCCAGGGGGTAGGGATGGAGGGAGAAGCAGCCTCCCCGCTGAGCAGGAAGCCCGATGCGGGACTCGACCCCAAGACCCTGGGATCATGACATGAGCTGAAGGCAGATGCTTAACCGACTGAGCCGCCCAGGAACCCCTCTACAGTTTAAGTAAAATATGTGGTAAAATTTCAAACGTAACTACTGAAAGAATAGATATAGAATGTGGAAATTCCAAAAGAGGAGAGAGAACAAATGGAATAAGGGAAAAACAAACCAAAAATCCAAAGAGAAGAAATGAGAATGAATCCTAAAGAAAAAAGACCAAATAGAAATTTTAAAGTGGTAGAATCCAATCTAAACATATAAATTGCTATGGTTGATGGACTGAACTTGACAATTAAAAAGACAGATGGTCAGATTTTTAAAAATACAGCTATCTGCTATTTACAAGAGATCCACCCAAAACATAAGGACCCAGGAAAAAATGGACAGTTGAGAGAAGAGGACATTGAACCAAAGGAGAGCTGTATAGTTATTGTCATATTTTCTACTGTCTTAGAGTTTTTCTGCTCTCTAACTTGCTAAAATAGGTACTTAGCTCAAATAATTTTTATTCTTTTTACTTTGCTAATGTAAAACTTTAAGACAACTTTTCATTAAAGTGCTACTTTTGGTGAATCCTATAAGTTTCAATAGATAATCTTTATTGTCACTTAATTTTTTAAAGTATTTTAATCTTTGATCCTTGTTTTGTTTTGCAGTGTATTTTCTCTAATTTCTAAATTTGGAAGGATTTAAAAATTTATCTTTTCACAATTAAATTCTAACAACTTTTGTTATAGACCAAGATCACAGCCTCTGCCCTTTTGAGTGAGGGCTGGACTTCTAATTAATAGAAAATGGCAAAAGCAATGTCACTTTCAAAATGAGATCACAAAAAGACTGTGACATCTGTCTTGTACTCTCTCTCTGGCTCTCTTTGATGACTTGCTTTGAGGGAATCCAGCTGCCATGCTGAAAACTGTCCTATGGAAAGGCCCACGTGGCAGGGAACCAAGAGAGGCCCTTGGCCAACAACCTGAAAGAAAGTGAATCCTGCCAACAACTGTGTCCGTGAGCTTGGAGGTGGCTCTTCCCCAGGCCTTCAAATGAGACCATAGTCCTGGCAGAGCTTTGATTGGAGCTTCGTAGACTGAAGCAGGGGGCTCAGCTAAGCCTTGCCCATATTGCTAGCCCACACAAACTGTGAGATAAAAGTGTGCGTTTAAGCCACTAAATTTGGGAGTAATTTATTATACCGAAAGATAACTCTAAACCATAGACGTATGTTTAAAATACTTTCTTGCGGGGCCTGGGTGGCTCAGTTGGTTAAGTGTCTGACTCTCGATTTTGGCTCAGGTCATGATCTCAGGGTCGTGAGATGGAGCCCTGCTTAAGTTTCTCCCTCTTCCTCTCCATGTGCCCCTCTCCCTGTCTCACGCGCTCGTTCTTTTCTCTCTCTCTCAAAAAAAAAAAAAAATTATAAACTGCTTTCTTGGTGAATTCACCCTTTTGTTATTTGGTTACCCTCTCATCCAAAATAAAGTTTTCCCCTTAAAGAAAAATTTATCTGGTGATAATAAAACCATATCAGCTTTTTTTTGGTTTCTATTTGCCTGATCTCTTTACTTTCAGCTTTTATGTGTCATTATATGTCTCTTGTAAACAGTATATGCCTGGATTTTGTTAGTAGTTTAAAATTGGCATGTGTGAATATTTACACCATGGAAATTGGCTAATACTATAAATTAGTTTTGTATGTGTGTGTATGTGTTTTTAACAGTCTTCTGTGACTTCATTATACACATATACACACAATGAAAGCAACATCTTTAACTGCTTTGTCTAATGCTATATCCCCAGGACCTAGAGTGCCCAGCACATCGATGTATACAAACTTAATAAATGCTTGGTGAATTAATTGAATAAATGAATTACTCCAAAGTGGTGATAATTTTAAGCTGTGTCATTCTCTTTAGAATTTTATGGAACCAGTAGAGAGAAGAAAAAAAATTACATTTTCCTTTTTTTTTTTTAAATAACTTTTTATCGGGGCGCCTGGGTGGCTCAGTCGTTAAGTGTCTGCCTTCGGCTCAGGTCATAGTCCCAGGGTCCTAGGATCGAGCCCCACATCGGGTTCCCTGCTTGGCGGGAAGCCTGCTTCTCCCTCTCCCACTCCCCCTGCTTGTGTTCCCTCTCTCGCTGTGTCTCTCTCTGTCAAATAAATAAATAAAATCTTTAAAAATAAATAAATAAATAAATAACTTTTTATTGTGGAAATTTCCAAAGGTCTAGAAAAGCAGATAGAATAGCATAATGAACCTCCATGAAGCCATCACTCAGTTTTAACAATGTTGAGAATCTGTTTTCAAGCCCTACCTAATTTTTTCCTGGAATATCTTAAAGAAAATTCCATCACATGATTTTATTTACCTTTTTTTTTTTTAATTTATATTTAAATTTCTCTCTTTCAGAAGTGTCTTTTTTTTTTAAGATTTTATTTTTTTATTTGACAGAGAGACACAGCCGTAGAGGGAACACAAGCAGGGGGAGCGGGAGAGGGAGAAGCAGGCCTCCCGCGGAGCGGGGAGCCCGATGTGGGGCTCGATCCCAGGATCCTGGGATCATGACCTGAGCCAAAGGCAGACGCTTAACGACTGAGTCACCCAGGCGCCCCTCAGAATTGTCTTTTTACAAGGCGTCCGGGTGGCTCAGTCGTTAAGCATCTGCCTTCGGCACAGGTCATGTTCCCGGGGTTCTGGGATCGAGCCCCACATGGGGCTCCCCGCTCGGCGGGAAGCCTGCTTCTCCCTCTCCCCTGTTTGTGTTCCCTCTCTTGCTGTGTTTCTGTCAAATAAAATATAAAAAAAAGAATTGTCTTTTTATATTTGATTTGAGTCAGGATTCTAACAAGTTTCACACCTTGCACTTGGTTGATGCATCATTTTAAGTCTTAATTTATGAAATCACCTTTTTTAGTTTATGCCATTTATTTGTTGAATAAGTCAGATTATTTAGCATGTAGAATTTCTCACATTTTGAATTTGATGATTGCACTATCTTTGTCGTGGTGTTTAACATGTTCCTCCTCTGTTTTTCGTGAACTGGTCGTTAGATTTAGAGGTTTTTTTTTTTTTTTTAAAGATTTTTTTAAATTTATTTATTTGACAGAGAGAGACACAGCGAGAGAGGGAACTCAAGCGGGGGTAGGATGGGAGAGGCAGGCTTCCTGCAGAGCAGGGAGCCCGATGCGGGGCTCGATCCCAGGACCCTGGGATCATGACCTGAGCCGAAGGCAGACGCTTAACGACTGAGCCACCCAGGTGCCCCAGATTTAGAGGTTTGATTAGATTCAACTTCCATTCTTTTGGTAGGAATACATCACAGGTTGTGCAGTTATATTGTTGTCCACTTTTAGCGATGTTGAGATTGATCATTGAGTTCAGATCATCCTGACCCATCCATTATAAAGTTACATCTCAGCCTTTCATCTAATGGGTTTATAGCAACTATCGATGGTGATTGCCTAGACCCATTATTTCATTAGGAGTTGAAAATTGGTGATTTTTTTTTCCTAATTATTCCATATGCATTAAACATTTTTTTGTTTAAATTCCAGTTAGTTAACATACAGTGTTAAATTAGTTTCAGGTGTACAGTATAGCAATTCAACAGTTCTGTACATGACTCCGTGCTCATCGTAAGTGTACTCTTCATCCCCATCACCTGTTTCACCCATCCCCCTACCCACCTCCCCTCTGGTGACCATCAGTTTGTTCTCTCTAGTTAAGAAACATACAGATGGCTAACAGACACATGAAAAGATGATCAACATCACTCATCATCAGGGAAATACAAACCAAAACTACAATGAGTCAGCGAAGTTAAGCTTAGAAGACAAAGCATAGCTCTCTGGGGTGCATCTCTGTTCTAAAAGTTGTAGTTATGAGTGTTGAAGAAATTGAGGAACTTATTTAGGGATAGCAAGTGTTAGGACTGATATGAGTTCCAATAAAAGTTAGGATGAAGAACACATTGGGATCTTAAAAGGGGCATTGTGTCCGGTGGTAGAACTGAGAAGAGTAAGACTTTTCCATCAATTCAAAAGAAATATTTTAAAAATCAGTTTATGTAGGGGATGGGGCTGCCTCAGTGGCTCAGTTGGTTGAGTGTCTGGCTCTTGGTCTTGGCTCAGGTCTTGATCTCATGGTTGTGAGTTCAGGCCCTGAGTTGGGTTCCATGCTGGGTGAGGAACCTACTTAAAAAAAAAAAAGAAAAAAAAAAAAGAAATCAGCTTATGTGGGGTGGTTAAAAAGTTTGGAAAACAGATAGTGGTGATGGTTGTACAACATCGTGAATGTAATGCCTCTGATTTGTACATTTAAAAATGGTTAAAATTGCAAGTTTTGTTTGATTTTACCACATTTTAAAAAATTAATAATGTAATATACCCAAAACTCTAATATTGTATACTTTTAATCAATGAATTGTTTGATGTGTAAATTATATTTTAATAAAGCTGTTAAAAAAAACTATAGAGCTAAGCCAGAAATTTCTGAAGTCAAGTTAAAGGGAACTGGTCTAGTCCTTGAAAACTGGCTTAAGCATCCTGTTTGACTGCTTTGTCTCTAGTACTCAGTAAATATTTTTAAGTTAAACAATAAACAAATGAAAAACAAATTTAAAAAACTACAATGAGATATCACACCTGTCAGAATGGCTAAATTTAACAGTACAGGAAACAGCAGATGTTGGCGAGGATGTGGAGAAAGGGGAACCCTCTTACACTGTTGGTGGGAATGCAAACTGGTGCAGCCACTCAGGAAAACAGTGTGGAGGTTCTTCAAGAAGTTAAAAATAGAATTACCCTACAACCCAGCAATTGTACTGCTAGGTATTTACCCCAAAGGATGCAAAAATACTGATTCAGAGGGACACCTGCACTCCAGTGTTTATAGCAGCATTATCAACAATAGCCAGATTATGGAAAGAGCCCCAGTGTCCACCACCTGATGATACACAGAATGGAATATTACTCAACTGTAAAAAAGGAAGCTTGCCATTTGCTACAGTGTGGATGAAGCTAGAATGTATTATGCTAAGCGAAATAAGCCAGTCAGAGACAAATATATGATTTCACTCATATGTGGAATTTAAGAAACAAAACAGATGAACATAGGGGAAAGAAAAAAAAAATACAGGCAACCCATAAAATAGACTCTGACCTATAGAGAAGGAGGGAGGTGGGCAGGGTATGGGCTAAATGGGTGATGGGCATTAAGGACGGCACTTGTGATGAGCATCGGGTGTTATATGTAAGTGATGAATCACTAACTTCTCCT
>NW_023270839.1:10713290-10822084 GCF_011800145.1 Mirounga leonina
TAGTACATTATATGTTAATTGAATTTAAATTTCAAAAGTAAAATAGCCCAGTAAGTACTTGCTAAAAATTTTATTCTAGGTTTTAGTGACTTTAAGAGTAGAGTCCTATAGGCTAGAATCCTAAAAGAATAGTGTTTCCAGAGGTCTTTGTACTGTTAAACCTTCCTCTTGTTTACCCCTTAGATTTATTTTTGCTCCTGTTCTGGAGGCAGCCACATTCTCTAAGCCTGGCTAATTTGAGTTCTCCCACTCTCAGATTAAAATTTGAATATGAAAATGGATTCTAAAGGGCAAATGAAGTTATTTGGTGCTGATACTTCTTTAATACCAATGAGAAACTAACTTGATTTCCTTTTTTTCTTTTCCAGATGATGGGCATAAGAAAGCTCGAAATGCTTATCTCAACAATTCCAATTATGAAGAAGGAGATGAATATTTTGATAAAAACTTGGCACTCTTTGAGGTAATATTTGGGAGAAATCTAGGGCAGAAATTTCAGGAACAGAGATTTCAGGATAGCAGTTTTCTATCCCATTTAGTTTTAAAACAGTACAGGCTGGATAATTTTAAGAACTGCTTGTTAAAATATAATACTATAACTTGTCATTGTAGTTGATTTACTCTATATAATCTAATTATCACTAACTAATAAGTAGCCTTTAAATCAGATTTCTGTGAATTGAGGAAGAATGTTGACATCACAGGCATGGAGAACCTTGCTGTCTAATTCAGCTAGGATTTAAATATTTGCATTGGAATTATCTATGAAGTATAAAATAGAGTATTTTTCAACTCTGTGTTTGGGAAGACCATCATTTACCTTAGAACTACTAAAAGAAAAATCAGTGTAGGAAATAGGCTGCCAGATTAAGAGGGCCTGTCTGTATGTCTTACCCAAGACCATATGGACTCTGACGGGCTCTGCAGTCGGATAGTTGAAAGGAGCCTGCTTTGGTCCAGCACTGCCTTTGTGTCTGGCTTTGGACAATGATGCAAGTTCCAGTTCTCTTAGTGTACCTGTTTTTTAAATGGTATCTTCTTTCAGTTTCCTTCAAGAAAAGATCTGAGATAGATATTTAGTTCAGTCACAAAAGTTTTTTATTGAGCTGTCTGTGCTTGGTGCCATAAATAATAGCCATAAGTGTTATTAGAATGTTAGTAGCCTAGCCTAGGGATGCCAGGGTGACTCAGTCAGTTAAGCATCTGACTCTTGACCTCAGCTCAGGTCTTGATCTCAGGGTTGTGATTTCAAGCCCCACATTGGGCTCCATGCTGGGCGTGGAGCCACTTAAAAAAAAAAAAAAAAATGTTAGTAGCCTAAAGAAAAGGGCACTATAGTTAAAGGTAATATTATCAATGTTTTTTTCAAGGTTACAGCTGTCTGTAGGGGCCAGTGTGATTTTATTTTTACTGTAAAGTTAAGCCATTAGAAAGAATGATAAAGCTTTTCACTTAAGAATTTTTTAAGGATTTGTATAGTCC
The DNA here is from genome assembly GCF_011800145.1 of Mirounga leonina. Taxonomy (NCBI): domain Eukaryota; kingdom Metazoa; phylum Chordata; class Mammalia; order Carnivora; family Phocidae; genus Mirounga; species Mirounga leonina. The sequence goes on from NW_023270839.1 coordinate 10,714,773, forward strand.
TGATTGATATTTTAATGTGGGAGGAGAATAAAACCTCATTTATAAATTTTCTTAAAATATTTACCTGTGATGTATTTTCTCATTTAATTTGCAATTTTCTGGTAGAGGGCCACATTGATGCTTATTTCCAGTGTTCTTTATTACTCATTTCTTCCATGTCTCTGGCTTTATAGGAAGAAATGGACACCAGACCAAAGGTATCTTCTCTCCTCAACCGTATGGCCAATTATACTAATCTGACACAAGGAGCAAAGGAACATGAAGAGGCAGAGAACATCACTGAGGGGAAAAAGAAGCCCACTAAGGTGAGGCCTTCAAATAACAAGGATAAATAAAAAGAGTCCCATATATAAGAAAGGAGGAAATATCCAGGGCATCACTTTATGTTCAGTAACTATTGAATGCTTGATATATGCCAGGCACTGTTCTGGGCAGGTCATAGCAAAAACAGAACATACAATGTCCTGCTCTCATGCAATCTAAATTCTAGTATGAGGAGATAGTTGTTAAACTGTATATTACGTATTGACGATGGTCTAACAAAAATATAAGCAGGGACAGATGGTAGCTACACTTGTGATGAGCATAGCATAACATATGCAAAGACTTGTCAGATCACTTTGTTGAACACTAATGTAACATTGTGTGTTAACTTCAATAATTAATTCATTTTTTTTAAAAAGGCAGGATAAAGACACTGAAACTGGCCAGCAGGAGAGCCAGGGCAGAGGGGGTTGCTGTTGTAGAGAGGTTGGTCAGGGAAGGCCCTTTCTGACAGGGTGATGTTTGAGCAGAGGCCTAACCAATGTGAGACAATGAGCCCCCTAGTTGGGAGAAGAGCATTCCAGGGACAGGGAATAGCACTTCAGAAGAAGAGGGTTCACACCCATCTGCTGATGCCATCTCTCTGTTGTCAAGTGATGGGGTTTTTCAAAGACTAAATTTCAGTTTTTCTCAAAATGAAAATATGGAACCATATTACAAGTTAGCTTTCTGGTTGTTCAGGGATAAAATGACCCTCAGATCTTCATTTTACCAACTGCATTTACCAGCTACCATGAGGATTTATGCCAAACTCTGAAGGAAGTCCATCAAATCATTATTCAGTTTTTAAATGAAAAGGGAAAGCTAGGGGCACCTAGCTGACTCAGTCAGTGGAGCATGCAACTCTTGATCTCAGGCTTGTGAGTTCGAGCCCCACGTTGGTTGTAGAGATTACTTAAAAATCTTAAAAAAAAGGGGCACCTGGGTGGCTCAGATGGTTAAGCGTCTGCCTTCAGCTCAGGTCATGAGCCCAGGGTCCTGGGATCGAGCCCCACATCGGGCTCCCTGCTCAGCGGGGAGCCTGCTTCTCCCTCTCCCACTCCCCCTGCTCGTGTTCCCTCTCTCTCTCTCTATCCCTGTGTTTCGAATGAATAAATAAAAAAATCTTAAAAAAAAAAAAAAGGAAAAGCTAATAGCTGCAAAGAACAGAACATTTTAATTGTTGGGGGTACACTTAAAAGTTTGTGGTCAGGGCGCCTGGGTGGCTCAGTTGGTTGGGCGACTGCCTTCGGCTCAGGTCATGATCCTGGAGTCCTGGGATCGAGTCCCGCATCGGGCTCCCTGCTCGGCGGGGAGTCTGCTTCTCCCTCTGACCCTCTTCCCTCTCATGCTCTCTGTCTCAAATAAATAAATAAAATCTTAAAAAAAAAAAAAAAAAAAAAAGTTTGTGGTCAAATGCCCATGTAAAAACATATGGGGACCTGTGTAAAGTAAAAATGTATAGCTCTAGGAATAATGTGATCATTTATAAGATGGAGATTTTATATGTGCCTCTTTTAAGATATTGATTATACTAATTATGTGTTTTGTAAGTTAAGATGGTAGTTAGGGAGCAAGTTTTTATATACAAATAAAGGGATAAAAGCATCTCTTCTAGATGACTATGTAATTTTTCTTTTGTCAACATCTTTCTTTGCAGACCCCTCAAATGGGTACTTTCATGGGTGTCTACCTCCCATGCCTACAAAATATTTTTGGAGTGATCTTGTTTCTACGCCTTACGTGGGTCGTGGGCACAGCTGGAGTTCTTCAGGCCTTTGCAATTGTCCTTATCTGCTGCTGCTGTGTAAGTCCCCAGTTGGCTCTTAGAGATCACCTGGAACATTGCAGGAGCTCAAGATTATATGCACTTGACTTAATTGAGAATAACACAAAGACTATTCGGGAAAGACTCATGATCTCAACAGGAGACATTATTTTGATATTAAACTCTGAAAGATTTTCAGTTATTTAGTGTCCAGTCTTTGCTGCTTATATGCGTAACATGATATACTAGAAATTACAAAGGAAGACTTTTAGAGGAGGTGGAAGATGTAGTCCTTGATTCAAAGAATTCGGAATACAAACCATTGGAGTTTGATAGTACCAAAGTTAGAAAATGATGATGTACTACTCCAGTATAGTATTGAGGAACAAAACTGATTGTTGTTTGGGGCGAGGGGTATTTGTTTTGTTTTGAAGTCTCATCTGTTACCCCTTCCCCAGAAATTCAGGTGTGCTTTCCAGGTCTTCTCCCCACTGTACTGAGAACATTCTGATCTTGTTTGAATTTAAACTCCTCTTATCCACATGTCCCAGCCACATCTATCAATTTTATTATAAGTTGATTATTATTAAAATTTTTTATTTTTTTATTCAACTTCTGGCCTCTTTAATTACTATCATTATTATACCCTCCTGGTACATTATGCTCAGCTGAGTGCTATATAAAGCAGGATAAGAAGACATAGTTTGTATCATTAATAACTTAAAATTAATAGTACTACCTTTTTCTTTTTTTTTCTGTTTCTTAGTCTTAAAACTTCAGGGCCATGTTTGGCTCCTTGATTGCCTCTCACATCTAATCAGCTACCAAGGTCAATCATGTCTCCCTCTGAAATCTCTTACATACAACCCTTCCTTTATATTTCTGTTACTAGCACTACAGTCCTTACTTTTCACTGAACTATAATAGCCTACTAACAAGTCACTCTGCCTTCATCTGCTCCCTATCTGCAGTCCATTCTATGCTGCTACCAGGTAATGTTTTCAAAATACGGTTTTTATTATTTCAGAAGTCTGCAGTGGTTCCCCTCCTTACTGAATATTGTTCTTGTAATTGTAGCTAGTCCTTAGTCAGTTTCTAATCTGTTTTCCAAGTGAACTAGGAGACCAGGGTGAGATCAGTGGCTCCTACTAGCAACTAACCTACTGCTTATGATATAGAAGCATTTTAACAGAATACTCAAGGTAACAGTAATGTGACTAGGGCAATGAGTTGAACCACATCATCTCATTTCCATAATATTAGGAATGGCTGCCAACTCCCTCCATAAAGGTAGGAAGAGTTAATTTTTCAGAAAGTGCTCTGAGGCCCACAGACAGGAAAATAGTACAGAACTACAGTAACAATCTTCTCCTTCACTTCCTTTACAGACAATGTTGACTGCTATCTCCATGAGTGCCATTGCCACAAATGGAGTGGTGCCAGGTCAGTAGGCTGGATTTCAGGGATTGTCAACAACTACTGTATGTTTATGCTATCAAGTCAGAAGTGCAAACTTCCGAGGACTAGAATACTATTTAGTCTCTTGGTCATAGACATTCACACTGTTTGACTTTAGAATACATTCTTTAAAAATCTCTTTATGTTGTAAACTAGGGGAACCCTCACTCACTGTTGGTGGGAATATAAACTGGTATAACCACTTTGGAAAACAGCATGGAGATTCCTCAAAAAATTAAAGATAGAAATCCATACAGTCCAGTAATTTCACTACTGGGTATGTATCTGAAGAACACAAAAACAGTAATTCAAAAAAATACATGCACCCCTCTGGTTTTTACTGTATTATTTACAATAACCCAGATATGGAAGCAACCTAAGTGCCCATCAGTAGATGAATGAATACAGAAGATGTGGAGACACACAGACACACACACACACTCACCAGAATATTATTCAACCATAAAAAAGAACAAAATCTTGTCATTTGTGACAACACAGGTGGACCTAGAGATCCACTTTATGCAAGTGAAATAAGTCAGACAGAGAAAGACAAATACCATATGATTTTACTTATATGTGGAATCCAAAGAAATAAACAGACAAAAAAACAGACTCATAAATAACAAACTGGTGGTTGTCAGAGAGGAGAGGAATGGGGGGAATGGGCAAAATAGGTGAGAGGGAATAAGAGATACAAACTTCCAGTTACAAAATAAGTCACAGGGATGAAAAGTACAGAATAGGGAATACATTCAGTAATATTGTAATAACATTGTATGGTGACAGATGGAACTACACTTTTGTGGTGTGCAGAATGTACAGAATCGTCAAATCACTATGTTGTACACTTGAAACTAATATACCATTTATGTCAACTATACTTCAGTTAAAAGAAAAAGGAAAAAATCTCATTGTGTTCTAAGCTAGAATCCTTAATTTGTATCACCTTCCTAGCTTCTTTTTAGTTAGAATATATTTTATTGGGCTGTCTCATGCCTGTAGTAAATATTCTTTGATGCTTCTCTAACTAATACTGACAAATTGTGCTACTTCATGAGGAGCATTAGATGTTCAGCATATTCTACCATAAAGGTTTTATCTTTTACTTCCCATTAGCAAATCTACTTTTTATCACATTCAGAGTTTTGAAAAACTTGAAACATTTATCCTTCTTATTTATGACTTGTTTACATTCTTCTTACTGATGTACTTTCTTTATCCTGCTTACATTCTGTTTTGTCTTTTAGCTGGGGGCTCATACTTTATGATTTCCAGAGCACTGGGCCCAGAGTTTGGTGGGGCTGTTGGCCTCTGCTTTTATCTTGGTACCACATTTGCAGCTGCCATGTATATCCTTGGTGCCATTGAAATTTTTCTGGTGAGTAATAGCTTAATTGTGGTCTGCAGTGTAGAAACGATAGAGATTTGGATTTATTTTGTTGTTTGAAAGAAAGCAAAACTTTTGAGAGATCCATTATAGAATCAATCAAGTGATTGACTGTTAACCTGTTATTGACTTCCTCTTGTGAACATAAGTCAGAAAGGTTGAGAGTATCCTTTGCCTGCATACTGCTTCCCTACCACCCATTCACCAACACCCTACCACTTCATCCAAGAAGTTAAAGTCTTGATCAAGGCAAGACTTGCATCGGAAAAAATAAAAGTTTTTATCTTTTTTGATATCTTCATCCCAGTGAAATAAAATGTTTTTCATTTCTTTATTCACTGGAATATTTTTTTTACTATTTAAAATAATCATAAGTAAGTAGGAATAATGAGATAGGAATCAAGATAATCATTACAATTATTTTATATAACCCTTTGAATAAATTACTAATGCTTTTTTTTTGCTGTTTCTATTTGGAAATGTAGGTATTCAGAATAGCATGTAGCCTTAAAAAAAAAAAACATAAATGATACCCAATTTCTGAGGGAATTAGGTTAAGTCTCCAGTCATTTTCTATCTTAGCTTTGCTTTGCTGTGTGAAAGCAAATGCAAAGTACAACAACCCTTTTACTTGAAGACTTTGAAATGACCTCATTTTCTACTTCTTTTGCTTAACAGGTATATATTGTCCCCCGAGCTGCGATCTTTCGTAGCGATGATGCACTCAAGGAATCAGCAGCCATGCTCAATAACATGCGTGTCTATGGCACAGCCTTCTTGGTCCTCATGGTATTGGTGGTGTTCATCGGTGTACGCTACGTGAACAAATTTGCCTCACTTTTCCTGGCCTGTGTCATTGTGTCCATCTTGGCCATCTATGCTGGAGCCATCAAGTCTTCTTTTGCCCCTCCACACTTCCCGTACGTGTCTGTCTCTCTGACCGGCCATCAGTTACTGGGTAGTCCGTGACAGTGTCTGGTGATGTGATCACTTCAAGTACAGTTTCAATCTCCCGGAGATTTCTCTCGTGGATGAGCTCATTTAGCATCTAGGCAGGAAGCCTCCCAGCAGACTTCTCATGTTGATCCTCTTCCTTATGTCCCAAGCATGGAACTGGCAGCTCTAAACATCATTTGGATATAGATACTAGGTTTTTCTCAAAACCTCCTTATAATGATTGTGTATATTTGAACAACTATTCATGAAGAGCTTTACGATAGTATAGTTATTACCAGCAAGCTTTGTAAAGTACAAATGTTGGATTCCTCTTATTAATAAAATATCAAGAGAATCAAAGAAACCTAAATTCCTACCTAAATATTTGTAATTAATTAAACTTTTTAACCTGCTGTTAATACCATAGCAGACTTTCTGGTTATAAAATAAAGAGAAAGAAATGTCACATTTTTACATATATATATATTTCTATATAGAGATTGTATGATATACCATAAGTAATGCAGGTACATTAAAGTGTATTTTTTTAAGTAGTAATGGATTTGTACAGATAGGTGACTCTCCGGTCACCTGTTCTCTGTTTGACTAGTGGCATAATGATTAGCTAGCACTGAGAGGTGTTTGTAATCTTGTTACAGAGATTGTCTTTAAAAAGTCATCTGGAGGGCACCTGGGTGGCTCAGTTGGTTAAGCGACTGCCTTCAGCTCAGGTCATGATCCTGGAGTCCCAGGATCGAGTCCCACATCGGGCTCCTTGCTCGGCGGGGAGTCTGCTTCTCCCTCTGACCCTCCCCCCTCTCATGTGCTCTCTCTCTCTCATTCTCTCTCTCAAATAAATAAAATCTTTTAAAAAATAAAAATAAAAAATAAAAAGTCATCTGGATTATCTAGGTATCAAACTCCTCACTCCTATGTCGATTTAACCTGATTACAGAAAAATAGTTTTTTTGAGATGAAAAAACCAGATCTATAGAGATTAAATGACTCGCCCCAAAGTTAGTTAATGGCAGAACAAGAATATGAACGCTTTGATTTCCTAACTCCTGGTCCAGTATTTCTTCTTTGCTAAATGATGTCAGTGATAGATTCCATCATCAACTTTTAGTCTGCTCATTTAGGGACTGCAGACTAGCCGAAAGTACTGAAGGCTATATTCTGGATATCTTAACTTGAGAAATTCCATTTTGCCTGAAGTTCTCCTTTGATGCTTCTCTTTTTTGGTGGGTAAAAGGTCATGATATGTGGTATTTTCTTTAAAATATTCCAGCAGAACAAGACCAAATTCGCTAGAGCAATGCATGAAACAAGACTGGGCAGTATTGAGTTGTTGAAGCTGAGTAATGGGTACATGGTTCATTATGTATGTATGCTGTCATTTTTGCAGATTTAAAAAGTTCTTTGTTCCTCTTGAGAGGTACTTTAACTGTGGGAGTATTATTCTTTTGTTCATATTTATAGCTCTGGGTTAAAGAAAAAAATAAAATCAGCAGTTATTATTTGTAATATCCTTAAATACCTTCACTCCCACTGGGTCTAGGCTTACATTCAAAAATAGTTTTCTCTTAGGCCATAGTGGGATGTGCTTTTTATTCCAGCCAAGCTGTCTTTCTTGAAACAGTAGCCAGAAGATTTGACCTTGAGTATAACATTTTCAAAGGGGTTGTTATGAACATAGGCTTTTCTAGGCCAAAAAATTAGGAGAATTTTTTTTTTTTTTTAGAAAGAACAAAAGGACTGTAGGATGCTTTTAGACCTAACAATTGGTTAATAATCTAGAAAATTTGGAAGATGAGTAAGCACAGTGTCTTCAGACAGTTACTCTGTTTGAATTCTATCACCCTGCTACCAGTATGACTCGGGTAGACTACTTTATTGCCCTAAACTTCAGTTCCTCCATCCACAACATAGAAATACTAATGCATATTTTGTGAGATGGCTGTCAGGATTAAATTGCAGAAAATGTAAATAAATCTCCATCTACAGAACAAGTCAGTTAAGTATTAGGTCCTTTCACGTCCTCTTAGAGATGAGGGTTTTTTGTTTTGTTTTGTCCATTACTAACCTATTTACTAACCTATTTCTAACCTACCTACCTTTTTTTAAATTTTATTTATTTATTTATTTATTTATTTTTTACCCTTCATCTTTCTCTCTGTTTTCACTTAGGGTCTGCATGCTGGGTAACCGCACCCTTTCGTCAAGACACATTGATATTTGCTCTAAGACCAAAGAAATTAACAACATGACAGTACCGTCAAAGTTATGGGGCTTCTTCTGTAACTCAAGTCAGTTTTTCAATGCCACCTGTGATGAATACTTTATTCATAATAATGTCACTTCAATTCAGGGCATTCCTGGCTTGGCTAGTGGTGTCATTACAGGTAAGTCAGGAGGTTTTTGAACAAGTTTTTTAATCTGCTCAGGAAAGCAGGCTTTTCAATCGTAGTGTCTTCTATTGTCCACGATGTCTCACTGCCACAGTATCCCTACCCTCCTTAAGCTCAGCACCCCCCTCAACATTCAACGTCTTTCTGCTTTTCTGTTAGTGAACTTATCCTTTTTCAAACTCTCTTGTGACGCTTTCTGCTAAAATATTCCTCCTTTGGGGGCGCCTGGGTGGCTCAGTCGTTAAGCGCCTGCCTTTGGTCCTGGGATCGAGCCCCACATCCGGCTCCTTGCTCAGCGGGGAGCCTGATTCTCCCTCTCCCTTTGCCTGCCGCTCCCCCTGCTCGTGCACGCTCGCTCGCTCTCCCTCTCTCTGATGGATAAATAAAATATTTTTAAAAAATAAAATTTCCCTCCTTTTGAGAGCAGAGCTAGGCAGATCACTTTTTGAAGTCGGATGTAGTAATACAGTACCCTGTGTGTTACACTGTGAGACTGCGGTGTTCTTCCCACAGTGACAGCCAGATGGAGCTTGCAGTGTCACCACATCCACACATGCTGTTTTCCTCGCTCAGCCCAGTTTCTGAAACTCTTGCCTTAAGTGACTTCTATCTTAAATGTTTGGTCCACAAATGTCTTTGTGCGTAAGCAAGTTTACACTAAGGTGTTAGAAATAGCACTGATTACTAATTTAAAAGAAAAATAAGCTTTTCTGAGCATTCATCTTTAGTCCACTTAACTTCTACTAATTTGCATTTGTAAATTTAACTGCATTTGTATGTACCAAAGCATTCTGTCAAATTACATTTGAATCAGATGAGAAAGAGCATTAGGTTTTTATTTATGTGTTCTTTATTGTATGATATATATGTGTTCATGTAGAAGCAAACATACCTTTAAAAACTATATAAATGAGGAATCTGATTTAGAATATTGTTTAGGTAGAAAATTACCTAGTTATCTTCTTTCCATACTTCTGTTGCTTATATACCTTTTTCTTCCCACTGCAGAGAATCTTTGGAGTAATTACCTACCAAAGGGAGAGATCATTGAAAAGCCCTCAGCCAAATCTTCTGATGTCTTAGGCAGTTTAAACCATGAATATGTCCTTGTTGACATCACCACCTCTTTTACTCTTCTGGTGGGGATCTTCTTCCCCTCTGTCACAGGTAAGCAGAAGGGCTGTTGTCTGTTTTAGAAGTGAGGAGACCAAAGGAGTGATTTTTCTTAAGAGACAGAATTATATTCTCAGGCTTTTCAGATTTGCTTCCAATCTTTGGTATCTGCATGAATATCAAAGTATCCAGGAACTAAGAAGTTAACTTGTTCTTTTTTCCCTCTAAAGGTATCATGGCTGGATCAAACAGATCTGGAGACCTGAAGGATGCTCAGAAGTCTATTCCCATTGGCACTATCCTTGCCATCCTGACCACCTCCTTTGTCTGTATCCTTTTCATGGATCCAGCCTGAGTTTTAGTCATAGGCACATCTGTGGAATGAGGCTGATCAATATTTTTATCCTGCTAATAAAGATACCTGCTTTCTACCAGCTCACTTCTCACCAGATAATCTATCCACCTCAGCTCTAAAATTCAAGAAAGAATTGACAACATTAGTGAATCTAGCACCTCATTTTACTGATAGAAGAAATATCCTGAGTGTTTACTTTCTATCTCAGAGGGTTGTAGGTCAGCTTCCTTGACTCTCAGTATGGTAGATTTAAGCAATGTTGTCCTTTTTGGTGCCTGTATTGAAGGTGTTGTTCTTAGAGACAAGTAAGTAGTCCATCTCTTTGTAACATTTATGTGTCTGTCTTCCATTATATCTCATCATTCCACATTGCCCCACAAAAGTCATAAACTCAAAACCCAACCTGAGGTATAGATCATAACTAACAATTAGAAAATATATGTATATAGTTCCCAAAAAGGTTAGTGAATAATAAGTACCAGTTATACTGTTACAAATATGTGAGATGCAATGAATATAGCGCTTCAATAAAGTAGTGAATTTGTTTGCATAAGGGCTTCCCTACACATGAAGAGCTGTTGGAAACTAAAACCAAAAGTGAAGGAGAGCAAGTTAGAAAAAACAAACAAAACAAAAACTTTCAAGTGTCTCTAGCATCTCTATGAGACATGGAAGTATGTATCTGTTTAGCATTCTAAATACAATTTTAAAACTTTCTTCTTCATTCATGAAGACCGCTGGGTGTTTTTCCTGTCCTCTCACCTATGAACAAAAAATAAGTTTTTGTAAGAGATTCCTAGAAAAATCTTTCCCCTAAACCTGCTAGATCTCTTCCCATTTTCCCCATCTGGGGGAGTTACTAGCCTCACCATTCACCCTTTCTCAAAACAGAAATATAAGTGCCATCCTAGACTTTCTCCACCAGTTCCCTCATCCAGTTTCTAAGTCCTGTGAATTCCACATTTCATCTTATTAGATCTCCTCTTTTCCACTATTCTTTATCCCCATCCCTTTGCCCAAGCCTTCAGGATCTTTTGCCTAAAGTAGTGTAATTATCTCTCTTTCAGTATTACCACCTTCCAATCCTTTCCCACTGCCGCCAGAATGATTTCTCCTATAACACAAAATTGGCTCATACAAACCTTCCTGCTTCACAGCCTGCCAAAGCCCCTTGGAACCCATTACTTCAGTCTGGCCCTGTGTACCTTTTTCTGATGTCCTCTCCCATCATTCCCTCATAAACTGCCTGTGCTCCAGCCATACCTGAAGTTAAATACGCAGCCACACATTTGTTTGTACAGTTTCCTTTGCTTAGAATGGGTAACTCCCCCCTAGCAGACACATTGATCCTCTAAGACTAGACTGTCTTCTGTCCTGTGAAGCTTTCCCACGCTCACCCAGCAGAGACAACCACACACCCCCTCTTGTTCAGCCACTACACTGTTGCACGTACCACAGATACTGTAGCTTTTCCTATCACTCTCCCTGACTCGATCGATCGAGTTCTTTTAGGACAGAAACCCTAGTAGATGCTGTGTACACATAGTGTTGACAAAAAAGAATAAGCACAGTTTACTGTTAACTATACTATTGTCACTGAAAATATATGGGCGTATGAGCTTTGGTAAATTACACCATCATATAAACAGTATTGAAAGTGTAAGCTGGAATGTCCCTTTGGAAAACTGTTGGTCATTATCTTCTAAAGTTGAACGTACACATACCTTATGACCCGGCGATTCCTCTGCTAGGTAGACCCAGCAGAAATGCATGCACACGTGCATTAAGAGTCATGCACAAGAATTCTCACAGCAGTATTATCATTAGTAGTTAAAATCTGGATATAGGTCAAATGTTCATCAGTAGTAGAATGGATAAATTATGTATTCATAATGGAAATGGAGTGGAAAACCATAGAGCAATGAAAATAAATGAACCACAGCTATATACAAAAAAAAAATTAGGATGAATTTCACAATGTTGAGTGAAAGAAACAAAACACATATCACGTATTTCATTTATTTAAAGTTTAAAAACAGGTAAGATGACATAGTATTAAAAGGACGATGGGGGGACAAAAGGGCTCGTGATAGTGGGCATCAGAGAGACTTTTGGGTGCTGGCAGTGTTCTGTGTCTTGACTAGATAGTAGCTGCATGGATGTTTTGTGAAAATTTATTGAAATGTACATTTGTTTTTTGCACATTACTTTTTGTGTGTGATACTTGATAAAAATGGTTAAAACCATAAATAATTAAACAATGAGATGCCATGTCATACCCATCAAATTAGCACTGACTTTTAAAAATTTTAATACTCAAGGCTGGTGTGAAATGGGTCTGTGCTATAAGACTTAAACCTTCATATACTTCCAATGGAAATAAAATGTATTCTAACCTTTCTGGAAAGCAGTTTGGTAGTGATTTTGAAATATTTAAAGATACTGATCCCTTTCATTGCAGTTATTCCCTCTTAAGAACCTGCCATAAGGGCGCCTGGGTGGCTCAGATGGTTAAGCGTCTGCCTTCGGCTCAGGTCATGATCCCAGGGTCCTGGGATCGAGTCCCACATCGGGCTCCCTGCTCCTTGGGAGCCTGCTTCTCCCTCTGCCTCTCTCTCTCTCTCTCTCTCTCTGTCTCTCATGAATAAATAAATAAAAATCTTCAAAAAAAAAAAAGAACCTGCCATAATGGAAAAAAATCTGAAGTGTGAATGTAGATATGTGCATAAAGATGTTAATCACAGTATTTTCCATAGTATAAAACCAACATTAGAGAGATGGATTATGTAAATTATGATGCAATATTATTAAAACCACTAAAATTTTTATTCATGAAGAGTTTTTCATGACATAGGAAAATGCTTATAAGTTAATATGGAATTATAGGTGTAATGTGATCTCATCTATGTTTATAAAAACAGTAAACAGACTAAAATGTGCAAAGTATGCTAAATATTACCGGTTATGATTAATGAATTTCCTCCCGGCTTTTTATATTTATTGTATTTTTCCAATTTTTTGCAAAGAGCACAGATATTTTGATATTTTGAGGGGAAAAAGCTACAGTTGAAGCTTAGCTTTATTATCTGGCTCCACAGGTTATTTTTTCTTAATATAAATCAAATCTGCCTACCTTTACATTTCTTAATATTTATATCTGTCTCCATTTTAATTTTCTGAAGATTATAAATAGAAAAAAAATAGGTGAATGTCCCTCTAGTCTTTCAGTCTGTAGGTAAATTTCCACACTCCCATTTCTTTCCCAGGTTTGGGGATGCTGTGAAAGGTAATCTGGTGGTGGGTACCTTATCTTGGCCGTCCCCATGGGTGATTGTCATCGGCTCCTTCTTCTCAACATGTGGGGCTGGACTTCAGAGTCTCACAGGTGCACCAAGACTGCTACAGGCTATAGCCAAGGATAACATCATACCCTTTCTGAGGGTGAGTAATCCTTTCCCATACCCTATTTCCTTTTCCTCAGATTTTTTGAGAAACCGTGGTCTTCATAGGCTTAGGAATTATTAGATCATATAATGTGAAGACATGTGGGTTTTTAGTACAAGACCTTCTAAATCCCTGTGAGGGATGAGTTTATTTATGAGTGGGGTAAAGGTATTTAAAAGATACCAAAGTTGGTAACACTATTATCCTTCATATACCTGAAACTGTGGCATAGAGGAATCAGGGAGCATTGACTCTGGCACTCCCCACACACCTGTGTCTGATATTTCCCTTCTCTATACAGGTTTTTGGTCACAGTAAAGCCAACGGGGAACCTACCTGGGCTTTACTTCTAACTGCTGCCATTGCAGAGCTGGGGATTCTTATCGCCTCCCTGGATCTTGTGGCCCCAATTCTTTCTATGTAAGAGCCAGTTCTTCTCTTTACTTTTCTTGCTTATATGATGTGTAATACATGTTGATTTCCATCGGGCATATAACAGTAGTGATAAAAGAGTGAGCCAAGGACAGGTGTAACTTCACCTAAATAATACATATTCCTAAGAAGTTTCAAGTAAGACTAACTCTTATAAGTTGTCATGGTTTCTTCCTACCGGTATAACTTCACAAGTTCTTTGCCTTCATTTCTTATTATCAGTTGATTGTAGCTTTCACTGCTACTCTTAGCTTTGATCCTTCAACTGCGACTTATTGATGACTTAATTACCCACCTGGCACTGGGCAGCATGCTAGGAATACAGAGATGGATGACACAACCCTAAGGAACCAATGATGGAGAGACCAGTGATCCTTGTGTAGTGTGATGAGAACTGTGGTAAAGGTGAACACTGCGTAAGAGCTCACAGCAAGGCACCCAAATGGACTGAGACTCAAGAAAGGTTTTCTGGAGAAAGGGACACTTGCATCTTGAAGGAGGACTGGTTATTTACTAAGCAATGAAAAGAGTGAGATGTCCCAGACACGGAATGTGTGTAAAGGAATTGAGGATTGAAACAACGCAGCACATCTGAGAATTCAAAGTAGTTTGGCTTTGATAGAAAGGAGCGTGCCTGTTCGGGGGCAGCTGAGCAGAGAAGTAGCTAGAGCCAGGTCACAAAAGACCCAGAACTTTTACCTGGAGGTAGTGAGTGATCCTTTGAGGATAGAATGATCATATTTATGTTTTAGAATGATAATTTGCTATAAAAGACAAGTGAAAAGGAGGCTAAAATTGAGCTGGGAATGCCAGCTGGAAGCTTATTTAATCCAGCAAGGAAGAAAAGGATCCTGAACTAAGATGATAATAGTAGAGATGGAAAGGAGGGGAAAGGTTTAAAAATGTGTAAATAGGTAGAATCCATAGGACTTGATAAGTTAATTTGGAACAAGGATGAGTGACAATGAGGAAACGGATTATCCCAAGAGCAACTGGGTAATGTCTTTCACTGAGAGAACACAGGCAAATGAGCAAGTTCGTGGGGAGAAGTTAAAGTTCTCTACATCCTAGTCTTAATCAAAGGCTAGTGGGCTAGAACAACAAGGTCTTTATCTATAATAACCTTTGGAGAATCATTTTACAATAATAATCATGCCTCTTACTATTTATATTCTGCCAGGTTTTTCCTCATGTGTTACCTCTTTGTGAACTTGGCATGTGCATTGCAAACATTACTTCGAACACCCAACTGGAGACCCCGGTTCCGCTACTACCACTGGTAAGTCTGCTCTTTTTCTTCTTCTTCCCCACATTTGGAGAGAACCCATCATTGAACTAGAAAACTAGGAGATTCTGGGTGGTTAATACAATTTTTCTTGGCCAGCCATCCTACTGCCTGTTTCAACTTCAGTGATTACCTGAATTTCCACCACTTTACTGTGTTTTTTCATAGGTCACTTTATAATTTATAACACTCACTTGAGAATAAAGATCAAAACTATGAAATAAATATTTCCAGCTTGCTGCATTCTTCAGGTTAAACCAGCCTACCCTTTGCATATCTGTTTTCCCATTTCCCTCTTAGCTAAGCACTGGACTTCACCCCTTTCTATCTTTATTCTCATCAGTTTTCATTCTCGAACTCTCTCTTCCTTAGGAGGTTCATGTAGCAGGTAAGAGTATGAGCTATGGAGTCAGATGACCTTAGCTCAGTGTCAGCTCTATTTCCTAGTTTTGTAGCTTTTACCAAAGCACATAACTACATCAAATTTAATTTTACTCATTTGTGAAATGGGACTGATAGTATTACCTATCTCATAGGGTTGCTTTGAGATGATCTGAAGCGCTCAGTACAGTGCCTACTACATAGTAAAGCTCTCAGTGAAACGTTGGACAGCTGCTGCTGAGTTCACGTCTCCTCGGTCTTAAGGGAGTCATCACGCTTTTAGCTACCATCCCATCTCCTCCTTTCTTTCCTGTCTTAGCTAAAGGTTCTTTAATATGTCCTGTAGGCACCTGTTGCTACATTCCTCTGTGCTAACTTCCTCCTTGACCCTTTCCTGACTTCACTTACCCGTGATGGGCAGGAGTGTGACCTTTATGTGGCAAAAATTTAGATCCTCACTGATTTTATCACCTCTAATCTTCCTTCTAGCTTTAACCTTAATTAAATGTTCACTATGAACTCTGTTGTGTTACTGTTTTGCTTTTGTTACCTTTTCCCTTTATCCTTCTATTTTTTTTTTAAAGATTATTTTTGACAGAGAGAGCACACAAGCAGGGGGGGGGAGCATGAGGAGAGGGAGAAGCAGGCTTCCCGCGGAGCAGGGAGCCCGATGTGGGGCTCGATCCCAGGATCCTGGGATCATGACCAGAGCCGAAGGCAGATGCTTAACCATCTGAGCCACCCAGGCACCCCTCCTTCTCCTATGTTTTTATTAGATCTGATTTTCTCCATTCACTCTTTTTGAAATTCATCATGGAGCTAAGAAGTTCATTCTGTACACAGTAGAACTTCAGTAAGCATGGTTGTCTACCTGATCTATTTGATCAAAACAGGCATTCCATCATTCTCTGCCAAGTTTCTCTCCTCTCTCTCTCTTTTTTTTTTTTTTTAGTGAGAGAGAAGAGAGTGAGAAAGAGTGAACACAAGTGGGGGGTGGGGCAGAGGGAAAGACAGAGACTTTTTTTTCTTTTTTAAAGACTTTATTTATTTATTTGACGGAGCAAGAGATCACAAGCAAGGGGAACAGGAGAGGGAGAGGAAGAGGGAGAAGCAGGCTCCCCGCTGAGCAGGGAGCCCGATGTGGGACTCAATCCCATGACCCTGGGATCATGACCTGAGCCAAAGGCAGACGCTTAACGACTGAGCCACCCAGGCACTCCGAGAGAAAGACTCTTAAGCAGACTCCACACTTAGCACTGAGCCCAACACAGGGCTCCATCCCAGGACCCTGAGTTCATGACTTGAGCCAAAATCAAGAGTTGGACGCTTAACCCACGAGCCACCCAGGTGCCCCTCTGCCACGTTTCTCTTATGTAAAGTAAGGAAACTAATGGCAGATTTCCTTCAGTGGGTTCTGCATGTATGCTAATGAATGTTAATATGGTTTTAAGCAATATTTACATGAAATACTTTTTTTAAAAGATGTTAATAATTCTGACTACATGCCCCATCCTTGCTTTGCCAACTAGGCATTAATTATCCTCACAACTACAGATAACTTTCATTACATCCTGTTCATTTATATGTTTTCCCAGCAATGGGAAACATCAGCACAAAGGATGGTTTGGGCCTCGGTGCAGATCTACCGACTATTGCAGTCCATGATAAGACAACTATAAAAATTGAGAAAAATATTTTGAAACTTTTATAGCAATTTGACATTCTCACAGCATCCAGGCATATAGTAATTTTTCTAATAACTCATTTTTATTGCGTTTTACAGAAGTTCAGTCTGCAATATATTGGAATTTAGCAATCCCTCACCAGTTTGAGAAGCATCTCTAGCACAGGCTTCTTTTTAAGCTGCTTAGAAAAACACTTTCTTGTTTGTGTTTTTGTTTTTAATTTTCTAGGGCCCTCTCTTTCATGGGAATGAGTATCTGTCTGGCTCTGATGTTCATTTCTTCCTGGTATTACGCCATCGTAGCTATGGTAATAGCTGGTATGATCTACAAGTACATCGAGTACCAAGGGTGAGTCTGTGGATTTGACCTTGATTACTGCTAAAAGTATCAAAATGGACTAGTTTGTGTAGAGCCAGCCCAATGAAAATTGCAGTAAGGATCCAGATAACCTCATTCATCTGTAACTAAATTTTGTATCCCCAATTCTTTTAGCCATCTTACAGACACAAACATACAGAATGAACAAGGGGAACCCATTGAGAAAGTATGAACAGATCAGTGAAAAAAGTAGCTTAAAGGACTTGTCAAATAATAATGATGAGTATTAAAGTATAACACAAATACAAGTATTTTTGCTTATCTCTTCAGTCAAGGTATTATCTCTGAAATGAAAAAGAAATTAATCCTGAATAACTATAACAACTAAGACTTCAGAAACACCTTGCAAAATTTAGGAATAAATAACACTGGTTCAGAAGATTACATTGAGTTTTGCTTTTCCCCATTATTTTCAAAATTAAATTAAACTTTGGGTCTGTCGTAAGTTCCTTCTCCAAATAGCTGTTTTGCATTATTGCTTTTGAACAGTTACATAGAAGGACAAGTGAGTGATACTTCCAGCCTTTATTTTGAATTGTTTATTGTACAGTGTGGTCCATTGATGAAGGACAGTGTGGATCTGCTTTTGGTGGGTTCCTTATGTTAATAAAGAGCATTATATAAATAATGAGTTTTAATTTTCTTCCTTGTGCATATGTTAGTTTTAGATAAAGAAAAAATAAACTTTATGTTTTGAAATTGTACTTGCTATAGTTGAAATCTGTCTCTGCTTTTTTCTCTTTTGTCTCCCAGAGCGGAGAAAGAATGGGGTGATGGAATCCGTGGGCTGTCCCTCAGTGCAGCCCGGTTTGCTTTGCTCCGGCTGGAAGAAGGACCGCCACACACTAAAAACTGGAGGTAAAGAAATCAGTAGAGCTTAGTGGTGTAGTGTTTGGCACATGGTTAACACACACAACTATGTGCTTCTGTGATTACAGGATAAGGAATTCAGGTGGCTCAAGAAATTGGTATAATGGACCCATTTTGAATGATTCCAGATCCTTCATACTTTATTCTCTTTTCTTCATGGGCTATCTGGTCTAGACTTCAGCCATTTTTATTGTTCCTTGCAGAATGATCGATTTGTGGTAATACTGGGAGGATTGAAATAAACTACACCCTCATCCTATCGTTTTCTCTAATCTCTTCCTTCTGCCCGATTACAGTTTTATATAGATCTCCTGAATTAAAGGGTAGAATTGTCATTCTGTTCCCCAAACCCAAAGTTTTTTCTCCCTTCCACCCTCCCACCAATCTCTCTGCAGGCCTCAGTTACTTGTATTGCTGAAATTAGATGAGGACTTACATGTCAAGCATCCTCGCCTCCTCACCTTTGCCTCACAACTTAAAGCAGGAAAGGGTCTCACTATTGTGGGCTCTGTCATTGTGGGGAACTTCCTGGAGAACTACGGGGAAGCTTTAGCTGCTGAACAGGTAAGAGTCAAGGCTTATTGACTTAGTGGAATTTAGCTTCTGGTTTTGTGATGTTAAGTTGTTAGATGTCATATTTCTAAGTTAATCCCTTTCCTGAGTGATCTAGGAGGTTTCCTTCTTAGTGCTGACTTTTGAACAATCATATTCTCCCAAATAAGAAGATGAACCAGAAGATAATAATTTATTTTTTCCATTTAAAAAGCATTACTAAACTTTTAAGATTGTCAAGGCTAAGCACTGTTTGCAAGTAGACTCTAAATATTGACTCAGGCCTCAGAGAAGTCAAGTAAATAAATCTGTCCCTTGAATCGTGGAGATGGTTCTGCTCAATCTGGTGACAAGGAGCAATGAACAACTTTCCTTTCTCCTTACCAGTCTACCTTGGTATCATGAGCAAGGTTCTTTTGCTTTACTTCTGATTAACTTGCCAAGTATAAGTTCTCCCTAAAGAAGAAAGCAGTTTTCACTCTAATACTTATTATAAATGATAAAACCAACCCTTTTATTTCAAAAATTTTACTGGATTTCATTTGGAATACTTTGAAACCCTAAAAACTAGAAATGCTTGAAGAAACACTAGTCTGGAATGATGGTAAAAATAAATAAAAAGCACAGGATTGGAAATCAGTAAAGCTTGCTTATTACCCTTGCTACATCACTGACTTAATCTGTGCCTTCAGGAAAATTCTGTCCTCTTTCTACACCATTATTCCCTTCATCTTTCCACTAAGAGAGTAAATGAAGTATTATCTCCAACTTGGCTTGAATAAATAATAGCAAAGCAAAGACAAGGGTCATCAGTAGTCACCATTAAAATACCAAAACAGATGGAAATAGGAGAAACGAAAAAAAAAAAAAAAAACATACCAGAGAAAATTTTTAAGTGAAACTGAATCATCAGATTGAGTTTCTAATAATACGAGTCAGGGTATCAGGGCAATTGAGGAAGGAAGTAGATCATGTTCACACTCAGCCTGGCCAGTTAAGAAAGAATATTGAATATTTGTTTTACGAAGATCCCTGCTCTTGATTTGTTTGGTATGTTACAAAGAAGGGAAAGCAGAATAGAGGGAAAGGCAGAGGAACTCCATTGCTGTAGTCAACCAGCAATATATGTAGTAAGCACTTAGTGAAAAAGGCAAAGGATAATGAAATTCCATTGGCCTAATTTTACTTTTTGGACTTTTCTGTAGGAGATACGGTCTTAAGCAGAGTTTGGAAAAGAGGAGGAGATTATAAGACAAGGAGTAATAGATTAAAAGGTTCAGGGTGAAGCAATTCAGCATTGAGGTTCTCTTTTTCAGACCATAAAGCATCTAATGGAGGCAGAGAAGGTGAAGGGGTTCTGCCAGCTGGTGGTGGCAGCCAAGCTGAGGGAGGGCATTTCCCACCTCATCCAGTCATGTGGCCTTGGGGGCATGAAGCACAACACGGTGGTGATGGGATGGCCTAATGGCTGGCGCCAGAGTGAAGATGCTCGAGCGTGGAAGACTTTTATCGGTACAGAACACTTTTCATTTTATCCTGAGGGCCCAAATAGGGATTACAGTTAAACCTCTGTTGCCTTAACCCTACCCCATAGCCTAAAGTAGAGACCGTGCCATTGCGGAAGCATAGTCCCATAAGGGCACCTAAGTAACTTCTAACAGTAATAATCCTATTCTCCTCACCCCCTCCAGCTTTATATTATGTTCATGAATTGTTTATCTCTGTCGAGTATTATGCTAGGAATTATCTCTGAAATTGCCCTATTTTCATTTGTGATCTGCCTCATTGATGTTCTCACAGGAATTGGAAGGATGGTCTTTCATCAAAATCTCCAGAATTCACATAACCCCCCCCTTAGAAATGTAGTGATCAGCATATATCTAGTAATATAAATCATGGTTCTGAATCTAATTCTGTTATTCAGATTTTTCTTAATGATTGTTGTTACTTGATGAGGTATAACCCACTATGTAAACAGAATACCTTGCTTAAAGAAATGTAAAAAAAAACGCATTACCCTTGCTTTCCTGACATGGTGGGAAGCAAGGCAAGCCTCAGGAGTCTTCTCTGTTTATCCTGATTCTGTTTTCTCCCTAGGCACAGTTCGAGTGACAACTGCTGCCCATCTGGCCCTGCTGGTGGCTAAAAACATCTCCTTCTTTCCCAGCAATGTGGAGCAGTTTTCTGAGGGCAACATTGATGTGTGGTGGATTGTGCATGATGGGGGGATGCTCATGTTATTACCATTCCTACTTAAACAGCACAAGGTATTTTAGATACCTTTTGAAAAAAGTCTTTCTCCCTTGATATCGTCCTGGTTCACTAGACAGATGCTTCCTCTTTGATTATAGTGTTGGGGCTTAGGATCAGAAGAGTTGGGGATTTTTCTTAGCTTTCCCATGATCCTACTTTCAACCGTATGAGAAGTAGTTTTCTTTCTAGTTGATACCTACCTATCTCTAAGTGAAATTCAGCAAGTTAATAAAGTTCCATATGAGCTCTTGGAAAAACATTAAGAAGTGACACGTCCATTTAAAAAAAAAAAAAAAAAAAGACTAAAGTCTCTCAAATGCTGGAAACCTATGTTTGGGTGTGTGGGTATCTTATACATAGGTATGCTCATCCTTTGGTAAGACTAGTTAAACTGAACTTTAAAATAATAAATATTAGAGTCTGCATGAGGCATCAATATGCTATCTGAATACAGTACCCTCTTAATGTATATATATCCCCTTTTGCCAGTTTTCTTCTTGTTAGGAAATTAAGAACTTCTTAACTTTAGTTAAGCTTTTGCCTTCGTACAATAGTATATCAAGTTAGAAGCTAAGAACAACAAATATCCTGATACTATAGCAAGACTGTCCAAAGCAAAAAATGTCTTGTGTTTGAGGAATAACTCTTTTTTTTTTTTTTTTTTTTTTGGCCTTCTTGCATCTCACTTTCCATGTATGTATGGTACTTTCTCAGGTGTGGCGAAAATGTAGCATTCGGATCTTCACAGTAGCCCAACTAGAAGACAACAGTATTCAGATGAAGAAGGACCTGGCTACCTTCCTCTACCACCTACGCATCGAGGCCGAGGTGGAAGTGGTAGAGATGGTGAGAAAGCGGAGTTTGAGATCAAACAGACCACCCTTCCCCCACTTCCTATCCTGTCTTCCTAGAACTTTTTTTGGTTTGGGAAATTGTTCAGCTGCAAATGTGGATTAATCCCTTAGTTCCAACAAAGCCCTAATATATTGATCTAGATAAGTAGAATATGAATGTGTTGTGTATTCGGTGGATTTTATTTTTGCTCTTTTGTTATACAGCCTTTATATTTCTACCAGATTGTCTGCTTAATATGGTTTTATCAAGTTTTAATTCATATATGCATGTTAAAATCACACACAGTGCTTTTTTTTAATAATAACCTAGCAGTCTTAAAAAAAAAAAAAGACTAGAGTTTGTATTTTGTTTCAAGGAAACATATATGTAATGGTTGGATTATGGAAAAGACTCTCAGGGCTTCTAGATTTGCTCTACAGTCCATAATATTATATAGCTCAGTAACTGAAGAACGTAGGAGTGAAACTTAGGTTGATATTGTGATACTTTCTCTGGCTTAATTTAGTGAGTGGACATGAAAGTGTATGGTTCATCCTTCTTTCTCCTTTGTGCTTATTGCCCACTCTGTGTTATCTACGGCAGCATGACAGTGACATATCTGCTTATACTTATGAGCGCACCCTGATGATGGAGCAGAGGTCCCAGATGCTCCGGCACATGCGACTGTCCAAAACAGAGAGGGACAGAGAGGTGAGACCTTCCTGTATTCATTGAATGCTAGTCTGTCCCTGAGAGGGATGATACTATATTGTTCTCATAGAATGACACATTCTTTCCTTCTCCCTTTATCAGTTCTTTCACTATAACCACATTATTATTTGAAAATAATTGAAGCTGAAGCGTGAGAGGGAATTGGGTACAGAGGTCATAGCTATGTTGGGCCCTTCTCAGGCACAGTTGGTGAAAGACCGGAACTCAATGCTGCGATTGACCAGCATTGGCTCTGATGAGGATGAAGAGACAGAAACCTATCAGGAGAAGGTGCACATGACTTGGACAAAAGACAAGTACATGGCATCCCGGGGACAAAAGGCTAAGTCGATGGAAGGATTCCAGGACCTGCTTAACATGCGTCCGTAAGTTTTCCAACTCACAAGCTTATCATGTAATATGGTATCCTAGTCAGTGGCACACATGTGACTTTGCCTGGATACACAGGATGAGGTCTGTTCTTCATTTCACCCCAAATCCAGCCATCTCTGTTATTTGCCTGTGCATATCAGCTACCAGTTAACATTGTGCATAAGCTAACCACCCTTCTTTCTCACCATACTGTGTTCCTGGAATAAAACAAGCAAATGTAGAATGAGAAAACCCAGGATATTAGTATAAGGAAATCATTTGTTCACTACATTATTCATAGTCAAAGCAAAAAAGTTCTGTATCTCAAGGTTTTTAAAGTTGACTATATGCCTAGCTTTCTCTTTGCCTTAACCACCTCTCTTTCTCCCTTCCACCCGTCCAGAGACCATTCCAATGTGAGGCGGATGCATACGGCAGTGAAACTCAATGAGGTTATAGTTAACAAGTCCCACGAAGCAAAGCTGGTTTTGTTGAATATGCCAGGGCCACCCCGAAACCCTGAGGGTGATGAAAACTGTATCCTTTCCAAGAATGGAGCTACCAGTAGGGAAAGTCTTAGCCTGTTTCTTAGATAAGACCACTAGGTAACCTTAAAAGTCATTGTCTGTGCCCATATTTCCTTCTCAAGGAGGAAAGGCTGTTAAAAGTCTTAGGCAAGGATTCTTACACAGCAGTGAGATTGATCTCCTTTGGGGGAGCTGGGTATATATGTTCTCTCTGAACCCTAAAGAGACTTTTTAGGTGGTAAATTTGCAACATGACTTCTAATATTCACAGTATAGAATCCTTTCTGAAACAGTCCTAGAGACGCAATACCCACATCCTTTCTCCTTTTCTCAGGCTCCACCCACTTTGCAAAGCGTCTTTCTTGTGGATGTAGTTAGGGGAGAAGCAGTTTAAGTGAAATCTCCTCTGAGGGGAAAAAAAAGATAAGGGTTTTTCCTCATACCCTGATCACAGGATTTTTTTAATGGGACCCCTTCAAGAATGCAATGGTATAGACTGGCCCATTCCCATCAGTACCATTAAGGAGAAGAGATTAAGAAAAAAAAAAAAAAAACTGGCAGAAAAATCTGATTTGAGCAGCTTCACTTAGAAATTACTTGGGTTCTCTCGAGCAGTCTTATAAGCTGCCCTGTTGTGGCCTTTTCTTCTTTTTTGGCTTATTTTGCTGTGGTACAAACACATTACTTGTGAGTTTCCCCCATTTGTAAAGTTACATTTAGAAAAAAGTCTAACAAATGAAGGTCTTGTATTATATATGCAAAGGAATTAGATCCCTGGATTATTTCACAGGGTTAAATTAAATCCAGAGTTCAGACGTCTCCAACTCTGAGTATATATAATAATGAAAACAAGTATGTTAATTTTGTAGCTTTGCAGTCAGATAAACCTCGATTATCATGTCAGGTTATAAAGTGTGTTCTTCTCCTCATTTGTCTCCTTGACAAATTCGGAAGACATGGAGTTCCTAGAAGTGCTCACCGAGGGACTAGAGCGAGTCCTCCTTGTCCGGGGTGGTGGCAGTGAAGTAATCACCATTTATTCATAATCTACTCCTGAAGACTCTGCTTGGCCTCACCTTTCCTAAAAGGCTTCCATTCTCCATGGAAGTGCCAGCTCTTTACTACTACTCCCATCAAGTAGAGGCCTGGGTTCTGTACACATCACACTGAACTCTTGACAAGCTGAACCTCGAGTACTTGTGCAAAAAAGTACACGTAGTTCTGCTCTTTGCTATCATATGATCTGCTGTCCTTACAGAAGAAGCAGATATTTCCTCAACATCAGAACACTGGTCAAGTCCTAAAAGCCATGTCTGTACTAGTTGAAGGCAAATTAGAATTAACAGGCTAAACCATTAAAATGAGTTGGCAAAAGGGATGCTAGAAATTCAAGAAGACAAAAAGTACATGTCCAACATTAAAGGGGAGTCTCAGAAGTCATGGTCCAATGATGACACCATGGGGGTAACAGCCAGAGACACAGCTTCATCATACTAAAGAATGCATGGCCGAGTATGTGGGGACCTAACATCCTTGTGGAGATAACCTGTGGCAAACCAAGATGAAAATCTTTTTTAGCTAATTTTCTTTAATGTTTCCATTGTTCTCCAGGACTCTCTTTTATATTAGGGTACTATACAAAAACTGAAACATGGCTACAGCCTCTACTTCTTCCTCCAACACAAGATTCCCCCCAAATACCAGGTTCCAGTACACATACTATGTCGGTTTATATGTCAGCTGGTTCTCAAAACCCAGTCTGTGGTTAAGATTGTAATACACGCATTGTTATCCTGGAAATTGTTTTTTTAAAGGTGGAGTAAAAAGAATTTCTTTCAGGTTCTTTTCAAATGGCCAAATTAGGGTACCCTAACTCCAAATTAAGATCTACTGAAACAGTCTGTGGTTACCATGTGCGACATGGTCAAAACAAGCAAGCTGTTGTCCAAGAAATCTAGATGATGATGCACATTGACCAGTAGTTTCGCCTCTCCTTTCTTTTATGCCCTCTGGGTTACTAGGCACAGGTCCAAAATCATAGGAATAAACTAGGAAGACTGGCTAAAATCCTTCCCTAAAAGCTTTGAACTATCTTTTAAAGGGGGAATCCAGCAATGGAATTCGAAGTTCTAGAGCCATACTCCTTCCATAGTGCCAAAGATTGAGTTGCTGCTACTCTCCCTACCTGCTTCACTAAAGTGGCATACGATTGGCATTGACCTGATTCAAGAAACTTATTTTTCACTAAGAAACCTGTGCACTCATTTCCAAAGCCATAGCCAAGACTTGAGGCACTCAACTCATCTAAATGTCCGGAGTATGAGCGTTTTTATCAATTTTATTCTTCATTGTGACTGCAGGAACTTGGCTCTGAACCAAGATTATCCAAGCCAACAGTCCTCTGCTATTCCAGTTGTTTTCAGAAAGCTCTCAGTGTGTCAAGGAAGTACTTGTACAAGCTTAGCTTTTTATTTGCTGGTCATAAAACATTTACTGGTCATTTTAATTTACTGGTCATAAAACACCTAGCTTTCAAGCATAGGGAAACTACCTTGAGTGGTAATTGCAAATATGTGAAATGGTCCTTTCTTTTATAGGATAAGTATTTAGAAAAACTGTTTTGCCTGTATTCATGACTGCTCTTCAATCACTTTTTTAATGATAAATACTGCCACTCTTCTTTGATCACCCAATAGGATATGGAGCAAGCAAACCTAGGTCCCAGCAGATTATTCATTTGATTTTTATGGACAGAGAAAACCTTTTCTTCAGTATGGCTTAAGAAACTGAGTATTTTGTTCCCTTTGCTCTTTTTTCAACCTCAAGACCCAGTCAGGGTAGCAAAACAAACATGATCTTTAAGTTCCTGCTCCTTCCTGCAGAGGGTAGAAGCACTGTTAAAATTTCCATTATAATACTCTGTTGTTTAGTTGAGTCCACAGTAGTGGAACAGGTTCTCTAGGACCAAGATATTGAAGCCCCCGTGCTTTAAAGGTCAGCCTGCCCAGGAATTCCTCTACATTTACACACATCCTCTGGCCAAAGTGGTTGATACATATATTTTTTTTCCATATAGAAAAAATATGGGCAGAAAACAAGGTTTTAGAAGAGCTTTTTGTGGTTGGAGCTCTGTAAGAATCTTTTAAAGGGATAAGGGAGTGAGTGGCTATTAATACAGCCACTACTTCAGCCCCTAAAACATAAAATCACCATTACGTGGGAAAATGGTTATTAGGCCAGATTTAAACTCATCTCTGTCTAGAGCATTTCACGTCCATGTGTTGCTTATGTTGTTCGTCTGTGAAGTGTCTTGTCTCTTCTAATCACTGCAAATAAAGCAATACTGAAAACTTGGCGAGAGAGAATGCACCTTAGGGGAAGGGCTTTTGTGTTTCAAGAAGGAAGAGAAAGGAAAGACCTCTTCCTGCCTTCTGAATAAGATCCAGCTTTTAAGTCTTAGCTAAGATTTACCAGGGCAGACTATGACAATATACCTTCTCCAGCTGCTGGCCTTCTGCCTTGTAAAGCTATCTTAAAAGCTGAGGTTTGAATTGCAGCATCTGCTCAGCAGGGGCCCGGTTCCTCTTGGCAGGGGAAAGATCATTACCGTGTATCTTCCTTTGCCTCAGATTCCTGTGGCCCCAACTAGCCCGCCAATCCTCACTCCCCCTAAATGTGTTAAAAATCCATTATTGTGGATGTTAAAGTAGCAATTACACTGTAAGCATATTTATGTACTCTTTTTGTCTGGTTTATTTTTCTTTTCATCATGTATAATCTGAATCCAGCATTAGTTTCTCACATCTTCCAGTGTCTCCAACAGAATTTTTATGTTCCAGCTTGTGTTAAATAGAAGTGAAACATTAAGGAAAATAGAGTTAAGGGAAACTTGTGCAACTTTTTTTTTAAGCATTGTTCTCAACCATTTAATTTATTGAAAGGAGATGCTGCTGTGGTTCTTGATTTAGCAGCAACCATTTTGTTTACATAGAGTTACAGTTTTATTTGTTGTTTTGCTCTGTACTGGAAACATAAATAAAGTTTTCTACATTATTTTCATTCAAGGGTTGTGGTATAGTTTCTTTGTGTGTTTGGAGTGATACGTACATTGTCTTTCTGGGATTCGTCTCCTTACCATGGAGTAAAGAGAGCTTTGGTTCTGTTCAGCATGAGTGATAACTTTAAGAATTAGTATGCTGAGAAGGAGCCACTGGGCACAAAAGAAGGTTGTAAATGAGATCCCGATACACAGGCACCGGGTGCTTCTTTCTCCTCTTCACAGAAGCAATCCTCCACCACTAAACTCCATCCTCTGAAACAAGGTAAATAGGTGATTGGTGAATTGGTGTTGAACTAACTTATAGAATCAAGTTCTTTATTTAATCACAGGCTCTACTTAGCTTTATCCTTAAAAAAGTAACAACTTCCAAACTCCCAAGGGATCTTATTTCTTAACAAATAAGCTCTAGTACCAACTCAAATCCCCCACCATCAAATGGGTCTGCTATTTACATTACAACTGCCCCAAATT
The DNA here is from genome assembly GCF_011800145.1 of Mirounga leonina. Taxonomy (NCBI): domain Eukaryota; kingdom Metazoa; phylum Chordata; class Mammalia; order Carnivora; family Phocidae; genus Mirounga; species Mirounga leonina. Next base: position 10,742,759 of record NW_023270839.1, read on the forward strand.
TAACTTTTCCTTTGCTTACCTCAGGGGGCTCAATGAAGGCTAACCAGTCTGATGCATGTGTAGGCAACAGTCCCATTGACTGGCACTTATAAACAGCCAATGCCAAACCCATGAGGTTTCCAATGAGATACACCAAACCCTGAAGAAACTTCTGGCTTGAACTTTCTAGCATCTTGAAAGCTGTTGGGGTAACAAAAAGTGTCAAACCCAAAACAACTTTTTTTTTTAATATGAATCAGGCCATATTTTAAAATAATATAGAGAGACCCAAAGTAAAATAGCAAATAGGACCATTAAAAGTGAACAAAAAGCCATGATAAGCTCCATTTCCCTCCTCCACGCCACCACCTCTACCATCACCACCCTGCACACCCTCCCCCTGGCCACTAGCCAAGAGCAGTACTAAAGATTTTCATGGGTTTCACTAATATTTGTCTTTAATTCTTAAAACTTAAGGAAGGGTTGTTGTATCAAGAATACTTACTGGCTGAAATGGCCATAAGTGCCTGAATGGGCCGCCAAGCCATCATACACACCATCATAGTAGGGAAGATGGAGATCGTATTGCCTGCCATGTACATGATGAAGAGGTTCATGGGAATCTGCTTGAGGGGACCCAAGGCAATGTCCCAGCAGCGCTAAAACAAACACAATTTTAACCTATGATATCTATCCTCAGTCCCACATTTATCGGGTCACTGATGTTAAAGTCAATTCCCAATTCTGTGCTGCTGACTGAGCTGACTCCTCAGTTCCACCACGTCTGTCTGCCCTTCTCCATGTTGCCACAGGAAGCTTGCTCTTCTAAAAATAAGGCATCCTCACCATTCGTTATGTTTTTTCCTACTGGTTTTCCAGATACCATTTTTCCCCATGATTTGGCTAAAGAAAAAAAGACTTCCCTACTTTTGTTCTTGTACTTCTGCATCTCTCATTGCCCCATCTACAACTGAAATAGGTAAATCCATAGGGTGGGAGATTAGCACACCTCAATAACTAAAAGAACAAGCTGACAAATCAAGATATTAAGATCTAAATGACATTATTAACTGACATATATAGAACACTGCACCCAACATTTGGAGAATTCATTCTTTTCAAACACACATGGGACACTTACAAAAGCTGACCACTTGCTGAGCCTTGAAGAAAGTGTCAACTCTCAAAGAACCCAAATCATACAAAGCATGTTCTTTGCTTATGATGCAATTAAGCTAGAAATCAGTAACAAAAAGAAAACTAAAAATTCCCTATATATTGGAATTAAATGCATTCTAAATAATCCATAAATAAAAGAAATTACAATGGAAAACAGAAATATTGTTAACTGATAACAATAACAAAAATGCCACATATTATCCTTGTGGGACACAGAGCACTGAAAAATTTATAATACATATTTAGAAGACTAAAAATAAAGTAAGCATTTGGGGCACCTGGGTGGCTCAGTCGGTTAGGCATCTGCCTTCAGCTCAGGTCCTGATCCCAGCGTCCTAAGATAGAGCCCCGCATCAGGCTCCCTGCTCAGCGGGGAGCCTGCTTCTCCCTCCGCCTCTGCCTGCCTGTCTGCCTACTTGTGATCGCTCTCTCTGTCAAATAAATAAAATCTTATAAAAAAAAAAGTAAGCATTATTTCTTTTTTTACAATCTTTTTAAGTTTTAATTCCAGTTAACATACAGTGTAATATTAGTTTCAGGTGGTACAATATAATGACTCAACACTTCCATACAAGCTCATCACAAGTGCCCTCCTTAATCCTTATCGCCTCTTTCACCCATCCCCCCACCCATCTCCTGTCTGGTAACCATCAGTTTGTTCTCTATGGTTAAGAGTCTGTTTCTTGGTTTGCCCTCCCCTCTTTTTTCCCCCTTTGCTCATTTGTTTCTTAAATTTCATATATGAGTGAAATCATACGGTATTTGTCTTTCTCTGATGTATTTCACTTAGCATTATACCCTCTAGCTCCATCCATGTCATTCTCAGCATCTATTTTAATAAGTTAGAAAAAGAAATAGATTAAACCCAAGGAAATGAAAAGGAAAAATGAGAAAAGAAATTAATAAATTTTTCTTTAAATCAACAAGGCTAAAGGTTTTTTTTTTTTTTAAAGATTTTATTTATTTGAGAGAGAGAGAAAGAGAGAGAGCACATGAGAGGGGGGAGGGTCAGAGGGAGAAGCAGACTCCCCGCTGAGCAGGGAGCCCGATGCGGGACTCAATCCTGGGACTCCAGGATCATGACCTGAGCTGAAGGCAGTCACTTTAACCAACTGAGCCACCCAGGCGCCCTAAAGGTGTTTTCTTTTAAAGGTTAATAACATCAATACTGGTGAGCCTGATGAAGGAAAAAGAGAAATATTCAACATTGGGAATAAAAGAGGGACAACTCTATAGTTCTGGCAGTGTATTAAAATGATCATATGGGCGCCTGGGTGGCTCAGTTGGTTAAGCGTCTGCCTTTGGCTCAGGTCATGATCCCAGGGTCCAGGGATAGAGTCCCGCCTCAGGTTCCCTGCTCAGCGGGGAGCCATCTTCTCCCTCTCCTCCTCCCCCTGCTCATCATCTCTCTCTCTCTCAAATAAATAAAATCTTAAAGTGATCATATTACAGGGGCACCTGGGTGGCTCAGTCGTTAAGCGTCTGCCTTCGGCTCAGGTCATGATCCCAGAGTCCTGGGATCGAGCCTCGCATCAGGTTCCCTGCTCAGCAGGAGGCCTGCTTCTCCCTCTCCCACTTCCCTCTGCTTGTGTTCCTGCTCTCACTGTCTCTCTCTCTGTCAAATAAAATCTTAAAAAAAAAAAAAAAAGTGATCATATTACAAATTTGGGGAAATGGATAAATTCCTAGAAGAAAAACCTAATAGCATAATAAATTGAAAATTTAGTCATAAAACTGTTTAAGAAACTGAATCTGTAATTAAGCACAGATGGTTTCTCTTGGCAAATTCTAAACATTTAAGGAAAAAATAAAGCCAATCTTATACAAATTCTTTCAGAAAATAAAAAATGAACATTCATTACATGGGGCCCCATAAATACCAAAACCTGACAAGGACATTATGAGTAAAGTTTATAGATCAATATCACTCCTGAACCTAAATGCAAAAATCCTACTAAACAAAATATTAACAAAGTAAATCTAGCAATATTAGAAGAATATATCACTATCCATTTGAGCTTACTCATGTTAAAAGAATAAATGGACATATTTGTAAGCAATTCCCTGGTGTGTCACTTACATAAAAGATCATTTATCTGGGACTTTAAAGATCAAACCATACAACAGAACTGTTCTAAAGTAAGTATAATCATCTACCTTCAAAATCAGGCCATTTTAATAATACTTTCATGTTATTGTTCATATTACAATTTGATGTACCAAGATGAAAAATGATATACTTATCAAGAAAAGCACTGATACCAGCTGTCATTTTCATGTAAAAATCACTGCATTTCATGAAATAAAGATCATTTAGTATTGAACAATATTAAGGCTAAGAGGAAAGAAAATGCCAGCTACTGTTCTAGGCACTTGGGACACAAAATCCGCTTTCCTGGACATTACGAGAGTAAAAAGACAGGTAATAATCATATCATGTATATGAATGATATGGAGAAATAAAGTAAGAAAACAGGATAGGGAGTGCCCTGAGTAGGTTTCTCTAAGAAGGTAATATCCGAGAGACCTAAGGGAAATGACAGAGCAAGTCATACAGGTTATCTGGGGGAAGAGTATTCCAGGAAGAGGGAAAGAACATGTACAAAAAGCCCGGGATGGAAGCCTGCCTGCTATTTTCAAGGAGCAGCAAGGAGGCCATTCTGACTAGAGTGGAATGAAGAACAAAGGGGAAAGTGGCAGGAGATGAAATCGCTCAGACTAGAATGAGAGGTAAGGTAAGAAGAAGTAGTGATGAGTAGCAAAAATTTAAATCTGTTTTGAAGATAAAACCAAAAGAATATCCTGACACATTGGTTGTGTGGTTGTAAGGGAACTAGGGTAAAAGAATGACTTCAACCATTAGGCACCGGTACCGAAGGATAATTTCCAACCTACCTCCTTACATGTTCAAACATATTTTATTTTTCTAACTATTAAGCACTTTTACTACTTAAATTAATCTCAAGCAGTTTACCAATATTAGGGATAAGACTCCCACAGTAGGATATTCATATGCTGCTCGGGAGAGGACGGCGGATATGTAGGTCAGGACTGGCCTAGGAACTACTGTGACACCTATAGCTCTGCACCTTCTCCACCAGGATCCGGTCTGTCTCTTGCACGCTGGTATCAGGCACTTGCTTGTCCAAGTAACCGACAGGGTACAGCGAGTCTCCCTGGCCACCGCCCCGGTCACTTCGGCTCCTAAAGAACCAAACCAAGAAACATAAGGCTGCAGCCTCCCACACTTCATATCCCACGTTCCTGCTCTAATCATTGGAACAAAGATCCTCAGATCTTTATCTAATCTACCCAGATTAGACCAAGCCCTCTCGTGGGTTCGTCAGACTTTTGTCTATTGTGAGGAATGAAATAAGCATCTTTTGAACATGAGACACGTCCACCGTAGAGAAGCCGCCGGCTCCCCGGGAGCCGTCTTTGTGCCACCCATCATTTTCAGAGAGTTGTACCTGAGAGATCAGGGCCTATTCCTCCGCGGCAATTCTGGGGTGAAGACTCTTGTTACCGAGCTTCGCCCGGGCTCCTCACCTGCTGCCTCCTCCAGGCCCGCTCAGCTCAATGGCCCACTTGAAGCGCCGGCCTCGGTTGGCCACCAGGCTCCCCTGTGCCGTCATGGCCACGGCCGCCTACCAAGGCTGCGAAGCTCCTTACTCTGAAGCGGGGCCGGACCCAGGCCCACGGGCACACGCTGCCTCTTGCTCCTACTCTGCAAGCCCGCTTCCGGCGGCGCGTAGCACAGACGTCACTTCCACCCCGGAAATTGGCGAGCGGAGGATGAGCCAGAGAGTACTTGGAGCTGGAGAAGCTGGGTGCAGCGAAAATCCGACCGTACTTCGCTTCCTCCTTTTTGGAGATTCCTGTTGTGTGTTCCCTGACCTCTGAGGTGCGCTTGCGGGACAGAGGGCAAGTCCATACTCGCTCTGGGTTAGGAATTGAAGCCAGGGACACCTTCTTGAGCTCCTGCGCGCCCCCCTGAACACAAGATTCAAATCTCCTTTAAACCTGGTTTTACTACGGGTGGTGTGTGATCTTGAGCAAGTTATTTAGTAGCTTCCGAGTACAGAATGTCTGCCATGTCCCAGGAGCTTTGTGTTTATTATTTAAGTCACATTAATCCTGCGAGGTAAATAGTTCAGTGCCCATTCTGTCCCAAAACTAGGAAGCAGTGTGGACGTGGGAGGGCTCATGGGTTTGAGATTCAGATGGCCTCCTTTTGAATCGTGGCTTCTTTACTTAATTGTGTGACTTTGGACACGTTAAATATTTAGTGCTTCAGCCTCTTCATATGTAGAAGTTTATCTGTTTTCAAGGCTTGTGAGGTTAAATGGAGTGCCCGCCACCTATGCATGGTTTTTTTATTATTATTATTTTAAAAAGCATACTAGTGGGGCGCCTGGGTGGCTCAGTTGGTTAAGCCTCTGCCTTTCCGCATAGGTCTTGATCTGAAGTCCTGGGATGGGCTCCCTGCTCAGTGGGGAGTCTGCTGCTCCCTCTCCCTCTGCCCCTCCCCATCCCCCGCTCGTGTTCTGTCGCTCACGCACGCTCTCAAACAAACAAACAAACAAATAAATAAAATACTTTTTTTTAAAAGGTACACTAGTGATCGGATTTTGTATTGAGTTGTGTATCTATATAATTATATAACGTGTTATTGGGTATTTGTTTCTCGTTTTTTCCTCCTTTTATAAAGTGTTTATAAACAGTATATCTTTTCTTATTTCCTTAAGTTAAATTCCTAGAAGTGCAGTTGCTGGATCAAAGCCTATGCACATTTTAAAGGAATTTTAAATGCCCGCTAGCAAAATCACACCTCTTTGCATTTCACCAGCATTTATAATACTTTTAAATTGGTGCTTTGAAAATAGTACTGTATTTTCAAACCCTTATTCCTTTGACCCCAAGTTATCTGATATGGTCGGGGGGGGCGGTGAGGGAAGAGGAGTGCTGTGAGAGTGTGGTTGGGAGGTAAGGTTGAAAAGGGCCAATTAAAGAGTTTGGACCCTTGAAGATGATGGTGATCTGGAGCTGCTGAAGTTTCCACCCCCACTTTGTTTCCTGATTTGAAAGATATTTTGTGTTCATAGCAGACTGTTTGAATAAGGCAGTAATGGAAAAGGCTTTTCCCCTTCCAGTTCATTCTAAAATGTTTATTTATCTGATCATAGGAAGACGGAAATTATGGATTGCTTTCCTGCTTCTTTCTACTTTTCTGCCTTTATCTGTTGTCTCTGATGAAACTTTGAGGTTGATCTCAGACTTCACAAGGGTCTTGACCCTATTGGTCAATCTTTGTCCCAGTGAAATCTGCAGTACTTAACCACATTGCGTTTGTGTTTGTTGACGTCCTCTGAGCACGTATCTACCTCCTCTCATTGCACTCTGCCCTAAATTCCTTGATGTTAGGAACTACATGTTAATTATATTTGATTCCACTGCCTAGAACATAATGTATTGAATGTTTAGTGAATGTGAGTAAATTAATTGAAAGTAAATATAATACAGAACTGAATATACTATAATTACATTTATGTGAAAAAATGTAAAAACTAGAAGAGAATACATTTTAGAATGTTATATGTTATATCCAATTAATGGTTTTCATGCCATTTTTTTGATGTTCAAGCTATTGTTCTGCTTCTTAAATAAATTGTAAAGGAACACTTTTGAAAAGGTTGTCAGTCATTCAAATCATATATTCCTTCCCTTTTAAAGTACTCCCCCACTTACTACAAAAATGTTTCAACCATAACCCAAATCAAGGTTGCTTTGGCCTCAGGTTAGTGCAGGTCATTTTTCCTTTATCCTAGGAGTCCTCAGAGTGTTGTTTGCTAAAACATGTTCCAAAGAACATGAAGACGGAGGTGAAAATTGGAACTGAACTGAAGAAGGATTCCAAGGTCAAACACATTTGAGAAAAACTACAGATGCTCTTCTGCCCACACACCTTAGAGATTCTCAGTGGGATTAGTATAACATTAAAACCATGAGAAATGATTCAATAAAGAACCTTCTTTAATTCTGCTTCCCATTCACGTAAATGAGAAGCTCCCCCCCTTTCATTTTCCCTTATCACACCTATACATTTCCTATGGAGTCAGTGTTCCATAGAATACAATGAGGGCAACTTTCTTCCAAGCATGCTAGAATTTTTCAGGAGAAAGATGAAGGTAGTCCTTGAAAAGCTCTGCTTGGTTTTGTTTTTTTTGTAAGGTATTAGAATATCATAAGAAATAATAGATCCTTTATAAAAATGGAGTTTCAAGTTGAAATTAAACTCGAGGATTCAAGTTGTTTTTTTGTTTTTTACAAATTATGTTTTTCAAGAAAAATCAAGGTAAACCTAGATTCTAATCCTGACTCCAAATGAACTACCTGTATCACTTTGAGTTAGGAACTCTTGGCCTTAATTTCTTCATCTATAAAATAAGAGACTTCTACTAAATGACTTCTAAAGTTACCTTCTAATTCTAAAATATATTTTTAAAAACATTTTGCATATTACTCTCATATATATTCATAGAAAAAAATGATAAACACATAAAGGAGTAATGGGATTTCAGATAATTTTTTTTTTAATTGTGCTTTCCTGGGGCACCTGGGTGGCTCAGTCGTTAGGCGTCTGCCTTCAGCTCAGGTCATGATCCCAGGGTCCTGGGATCGAGCCCCGCATAAGGCTCCCTGCTCTGCGGGAAGCCTGCTTCTCCCTCTCCCATTCCCCCTGCTTGTGTTCCCTCTCTGGCTGTCTCTCTCTCTGTCAAATAAATAAAATCTTTAAAAAAAAAAATTGTGCTTTCCCATATTTTTCCTAGTTCTCTGCATTGTGCAGGGACCACTTTTGGATTTAGAAAAAGTATAAATGTCAGTAATATAACATGACGTGTTTCCAAACCTCAAAGCATAATTGTTCTCTGTCCTGGATTCACAGGAGAATTACCTTGGAAGCTCTTTAAAAATACTAATTGATAGCTGGGTCACACTCCAGAGATTCTAATTCATTTGCTTAGGATAGAACATGGGCATCTACTGTGCAGCAAGAACTAAGAACCACTGACCCAGAGTATTTTGCTGCTCTAAAAGGTTTGAACTTACACAAAGTAATCTTAGCAAACAATCTGCAGTTTGGGGCAGCCTCCTTGCATGCCTGCCACTGGACTAAACTTGAACTAGACAGTAATGGAAATACTCAACTTGTAAAAATAAATGTTAAACTTCCCTTTGTGCTTTTGAGCAAATATGATTTTAATTAAAGAAACTGAGAAGGCACACCATGATTCCATAGGTCATGTGAGTTGCCTCATCTGACTTTTATATTTGGGCCATCTACACAATTTTTGTCTTTGTTTTTGAATCTCACCCCCACCACTGCAGGGGTCTAAGAAGCTGACTATTTCTAATACTTCATGCCGTTTTCTGAGCCGTTGCATTTGGATTGAAACTTGAAAAAGGAAATTTTATTTATTTACTTTTTAAAAAAATTTAAGTAGGCTCTATGCCCAACGTGGGGCTCAAACTCACTATCCGGAGATCAATTTCCATTGCAAATCCCCAGTTATTTGTGTTATTTGATTCTAGTATCATCACTGCCTTCTGAAAAGGGCCACCTTACACTACTTTATTCAAGATGCAATTTGTTCTGTGTTAGTAAGAGTCTTAACAAGAGGAAACTTTTTCCCTCCATTTTGTCTGTTTGAAATTTCAAACCCCTTCAGTGAAAAAACAAGTTTGTGTCTTTTTTTTTTTTTTTTTAATAAGATATTACCTTCCAAGTTCTTGCTGGATTTCTGCATCATTTCTATGTGGATTACTTTTTTTAAAAATTTCTGGTTTATGGCTCTGCAGTGTCATGAAATGCCCCTGTCAGCAGTGACATGAACTAGACAGTGCTGGAAGAAAATGTTGGTTAGTAATACCATTCTTCCTTAGCAATTACCTTTTTTTCATTTCAGGAGAGCTGTTGTGCAATTCACATTTTAACAAGTTCCCATTATAGCACATCCCTCCAACACTTGCTTAGGAAACTGGGAGGATTGCCATTCCCACAGATCTTATTAAAGGATAAGAATGACAACCATAGCATGAGTCATAATGATACATTGCTGATGGCCTAGCATGTTTCTTCAAGCTTGGTTACTCTGGATTCATACTGATGATTAATTTCAGCTATCTTGGAAGTGAGCTAAACTATCTCTATATCAAGTATCTGAATGACCAATCCAGGTCCTTTATGGTACTTTTTCCTATGTGCTATTTTTTAATTTTTTTTTATTTTTTATTTTTTCAAGGTTTCATTTATTTGACAGAGAGAGACAGAGTGAGAGAGGGAACACAAGTAGGGGGAGGGGAGAGAGAGAAGCAGGCTTCCTGCAGAGCAGGGAGCCCGATGAGGGGCTCGATCCCAGGACCCTGGGATCATGACCTGAGCCGAAGGCAGAAGCTTAACGACTGAGCCACCCAGGCACCCCTATGTGCTATTTTTTTTAAAGATTTTATTTATTTATTCCAGAGAGAGAGCGCCAGCGAGTGGGGCAGGGCCTCGAGGAGCAGAGGGAGAGAGAGAAGGACAAGCAGACTCCACACTGAGCGCCAGGCTTGATCTCAGGACACTGAGATCATGACCTGTCAGACACCCAACTGACTGAGCCACCCAGGTGCCCCCCGCTATGTGCTAATTTTTAAAAGCCTCAACTGGTTCAGGTATAAGCATTGCTTTATGGCCTGAATTTTTTGGAAGGAAGATTGTTGTGGACTGATGTGTTCCCCCAGTATTTATATGTTGAAGCCCTAATCCCCAATGTGATTATATTTGGAGTTCGGGCCTTGGGAGGTAATTAGGGTTAGATGAGGTCATGAAGGTGGGGCTTTCATAATAGGATTACTGTCCTTCAAAGGAGACACAAAAGAGCTCACTATCTAACTCCACCAGTGAGGACACAGTGAGAAGGTGGCTGTCCTAAAGCCCAGAAGAGAGCTCTCATCAGTAACTGAATCAACAAGCACCTTGATCTCAGACTTCGCAGCCTCCAAAACTGTGAGGAAATAAATTTCTGTTGTCTAAGCCACCCAATCTACAGTATTTTGTTATGGCAGCCTGAGCAGACTAATACATGGGTGAAGTGCGATTCAGAAAAATTGAAGGCGAACAGTAAGTACTTGAAAGACAAAGTCATCCCTGGGCGCCTGGGTGGCTCAGTTGGTTAAGCGACTGCCTTCGGCTCAGGTCATGATCCCGGAGTCCCGTGATCGAGTCCCGCATCGGGCTCCCTGCTCGGCGGGGGGGTCTGCTTCTCCCTCTGACCCTCCCCCCCTCTCATGTGCTCTCTCGTTCTCTCTGTCTCAAATAAATAAGATCTTTAAAAAAAAAAAAGAAAGATAAAGTCATCCCTTAAAACATAAACATAAATGTAGGGTTGTCTAATTTGTAGGAGCTTATTGTATAAATGGAAGCACATTAAACACTGTGCACTTAATTTTGTTTTTTTACTTTATCTTGGATGTCTTCCATAGCTGCTGCTCAGTTTTTTTCTTTTTTTTTTTTAATTATTATGTTCAATCAGCCAGCATATAGTACATCATTAGTTTTTGATGTCGTGTTCAGTGATTCATTAGTGCGTATAACATCCAATGCTCAACACACACAACATGTGCCCTCCTTAATACCCATCACCCAATTACCCCATCCCCCTACCCCCCCTCCCTTCTGTAACCCTCAGTTTGGTGCCTAGAGTCCAGAGTCTCTCATGGTTTGTCTCCCTCTCAATTTCCTCCCATTCAGTTTTCCCTCCCTTTAAAGTCTATACAGTATACATGGCATGGATGTATGATAATTTAGCTATCCAGTCCCCAGTTGATGGACATTTAGGTTGTTCCAGTTTGTCACTATTACAAAAAATGTTGCTGTGAACATCCCTAGGGACCTTGTCAACACGGTTCTATAGGAGAGTCATGTAATTAGGATTGCTTACCACAGAGGTTATAATTAAAACACTGATAGGCTCAAAGAGGCCCTCCAAAATGTGCTAATTTATACTTCGAAGGGTTTGTGGACTACATTATTTCTATAGTAAATTGAATAGTGTCCCCCAAAATTGACATCCATCCAGATAGAAACTCAGAATGTGACCTTATTTGGAAACGGGTCTTTGTAGATGTAGTTAGAAAGATGAGGTCATTTTGGATGATTGTGGACCCTAAATCCAAGGACTGGTGTCCTCATAAGAAGAGAGGAAGACGCACAGATATACAGGGAAGAAGAAGTCCATGTGATAATGGAGATAGAGATGGGAGTGATGCAGCTATAAGCCAATGACTGCCAGAGCCACCAGAAGCTAGGAAGAGCCCAGGAAAGATTCCTCCCTAGAGCCAGCAGAGAGAGCGTATTCCTGTAATGCCTTGATTTTGGTCTTTAGCCTCCAGAACTGAGAATGACTATATTTCTGTTGTTTTACGCCACCCAGATTCTGATACTTCATTATAGCAGCCCTAGGAAAAAGATACAAGTTTCTTTCTAAAAGAGGTCCATTCAAATGAATCAAGCTAACCAGGGTTAGCTTAAATGGAAAAAAAATAACAAGTAATAAAATAATATCACCAAAGTTGCAAATTAAATTCTAACCTTTCAAAAATTTGCACAAAAAGTTTTGTTCGATTTCCTAATTGCTTATGATTGGTTCCTTTAATAAAGTGATTTTTACAAATTAATTATGGAAGAAGGACATTTATTATATAAAATGGAAAATACAGTTCAGTAAAAAAAGATAACAAACCATAGCATGCAAAAAAAAATTTTTTCCCCATGAACATTTTGATTCAGACTCTTCCAGACTTTTTTGATTTATATTTAGACTAACTTAGCATACTGTTTTATAACATGCTGTTTCATGAAGAGCCATGTTTTTTTTTAAAGATTTTTATTTATTTATTTGAGAGAGAGAGTGAGCATGAGTGCGGTGGAGGGGCAGAGGGAGAGAATCTCAAGCAGATTCCCCGCTGAGCACGGAACCCCATGCAGGGTTCCACCCCAAGACCCCAAGATCATGACCTGAGCCGAAGTCAGATGCTTAACTGACTGAGCCACCCAGCTGCCTTGGAATGTTTTCATTTTTTAAGAAGGCAAAGAAAATGGTATGGCTTAATCTTTATTTCAGTTTTTTACAATTTGTCATTTATAGCTCTTGCCAGATGTTCGGGCTCTGTTGCTCTCATCCAGCCCTGACCAATCACGAGGCACCCACCCAACTTCCACACTCCTCTCCACCCAACCCACAGCTGGAGCCACACCCCATTCCCCAGGACCCATGCTAGTCCTGCTGCTTTTTTCAGATTAGAGTAATTCTTTAGAATATTTCTTTTTTCTCCCCTTTAAAGGATTCAGAGTTTGGGTAAGTTTGGGCAACACTGTATACATCTTTCTTTTCTTTTCTTTTTTTTAAGTTTTTATTTATTTATTTGACAGAGAGAACAAGTAGGAAGAGAGGCAGGCAGACGGAGAGGGAGAAGCAGGCTCCCCACCGATCAGGCAGCCCGATGTGGGGCTTGATCCCAGGACCCTGGGATTATGACCTGAGCCAAAGGCAGCCGCTTAACCGACTGAGCCACCCAGGCGCCCCTACATCTTTCTTTTAGAGACTTACAATTAATGTTAGTATTTTAAAGACTGAGAAATACTACAGTAAATAAATATTTGCTTAATATTTGTTTAATCCAAGAAAGCCTTTTTTTTTTTTTTTAAGATTTTATTTATTTATTTGACAGAGAGAGACACAGCAAGAGAGGGAACACAAGCAGGGTGTGGGAGAGGGAGAACAGGCGTCCCACGGAGCCAGGAGCCCGATGTGGGGTCTCAATCCCGGAACCTGGGATCATGACCTGAGCCGAAGGCAAACACTTACTGAGCCACCCAGGCACCCCGAAGAAAGCCTTGTTTTTTCTTTTTCTTTTTTTCCTCTTTTTTTTTTTTTTTCAATCTATCAATATCTTACAGAACTGGTGTTGTGAAGAACATAGCTAATTTGGGGTAGGAACTTGAGCCAGTTTAGGCTCAGACTCAATTTTGTCACTGCAAGAGTGGTTTCACCTTTGTGTCCAGCTCTGAGAAGTGGACTTCAGTCTTGTCATCTTCCTACAGCCCCCATCTCTTGAGGCTGGGGATCTGCTTTGCTCTTCCAAGTCTCCTTTCCATGGACATTATCCTGCTTCTTATAATTGCTGTCCTGCCCATTTCATTGCCTTCCTGCCTGTCCCCCTGCCCTTGAACTCCTCTCCACAAGGCCTGTTTGTCTTGAGGCCCCAGTAGGCGTGAATCCCCCAAGCAACTGCACGGTTGGGTTTGTGTTGTGTATGGCCATAGGGTTCAGATGCCATGTACTGAGTACCAGGCCATCAGCACCACAGTGAGTCTGTTTCCCACCACTGGCCCCCCTCCTAAAGCTGGTGTAATTCCAGGGCTCTGCTTTCCCAAGACAGCACGCAACCATACATCCTGTATTCTCTCGGAAAAATCACCGAACAGGTAGAGTTAGGGGGGAAATGTTTTGCAGAGAGAGACACAATCACTGCACTAGGCACTATTGAAGTGTTTTACCTATGTTACCCTACTTCCCAACAACCCCGAGGAGAAGAATATTATTATCCCCACTGTGCAGTTCAGGTAAAAATGGAGTAGAGAGGGCCCAAAAGCAGCGATCCAGGCTTCTGATAGAGATGAGCTTTGCTCCAAAGCTAGTGTTCTTTCCTCTCTAACATGCTGCTTCCTACCATCTTCTACTTGATGACAGTGTACCCTAATTGCAGGAAATCTACTGGGAGAAGGAGGGAAATGATCTCTTGGGATGCAGATTTGAAAACCTATAAACAGCGGATATCATCACATGCTTTCCATCTGTAGAGGTATAACAGAGAGCTGCATCAGAAACTTTTTTTTTAAAAATTTGACAGAGAGAGAGGGAACACAAGCAGAGGGAGTGGGAGAGGGAGAAGCAGGCTTCCCACGGAGCAGGGAGCCCGATGGGGGCTCAATCCCAGGACCCTGGGATCATGACCTGAGCCAAAGGCAGACGCTTAACTGACTGAGCCACCCAGGCGCCCTCAGAAACTGTCTTAACAAAAGGATCCCCTACCAATCAACAATCTCCACCACTCCTACCCTCCAACTCCTCCCCCGCCCCCCCAAAAACCCCTGCTGCTTCTGCACCATTGAGGGCATCAGTCTGTGGTGATGATTGAAATAATCATGAATCTGGTAAACTACGAGTGAGATTTGCTAATTTCCACGGCTACGGCCTTACCAGAAATGTTCCCTAATGCCATTCCTTCCTCTACAATCTACACAGGAAGGTGGGGAAGGGAGGAACAGAAAAAAAAAGGATTGATTTCCCACTATGACTGCCAAAGTCAAGTGCCTGGAATTTTCCAAAGGCTCTGAGGCTGAGCAGTGGATGCAGTTTCTTATGGAATGGATGAGCTATTGCTGTCTTTTATTTAGGTCTTTTCAAGCATTGTCCTTTATCAGGCCTGGCATCAGTCGGCATTGATGAGAATGACACACAGCACAGTAAAAGCTATGGCTCCCTGAACCCCTGGTCTGAACTACAACACTTTCATACCTAACGTTCTTGCCATCAATCCTCCCTTCCTCCCACTAGCCGTCTTACAACCCAGTGACAGATTAATCCTTCTGAAGTACTGATTTAACTTCATCACTTCCTCCCTCAATGCCTATGCCTTTTTTTAACTGCCATTTTTATTATGTACGTTTATATTAATTGTCATGGATTGACATATGTAATATGATATTGCTCATAAAAGAGCAGTTTACAAAGTTGTAAGTAGGATATAATCTCATTTCTGTTCTTAGATATAGCTACATTTGCATAGTAAAATATCTGAAAAAAACATATATTCAAATGGAAATAGTGCTTATCCATGAGTAATAGACTTTTAAGTGTTTCTAGTGATTTTTTTTCTTTCCCAAAAACCTTTGCTTGATCACTCCAGATCTTCACAACCTGTCAAGTGACTGCATACCTTTTCAGTCTTTGCTCTCGCCACTCTGCAGAGCTACCCCCACTCACTCAAATTGGGAGAGACAGTGGTCCTAGAACTTACTCTGCACTCCCTCCCCTGCCCCTCAAATTTCCAGAGCACCCTGCTTGTCAAAATCCTGCCCAGCTTCTCAAGACTGGTTCAAATCTTCCCCCACGATCCTCCCCAATGGTCCAGTTAGAAGGAGGCATAAGACTTTGCATGAGAATTCTTTTCTCATATGAGTGTTTATGGTCAGGGTTACTCTATACACCCCTGAATGACATCCATACCCCTAAGAAAGACAGATGGGGTGGGGGCAGAAAGGCTGACTTACCTGCCTGTTCATTCAGAGGCAAGGAATATAAGGTATTCAGAAGGAAGGAATGAGGGAATGGCCAGGGAAGTAAATTCCCTTGGAGACCGCTCAAGGTGAGGGTGAGCAGTGCACACCTTTCTATGCACAAGGACTGGTGGAGGGATAATAAAAATATGTATGGGCTGCACTTTCTTAAAATTTATTTTTTTAAGTAATCTCTATACAGATTGTGGGACTTGAACTCACAAACCCGAGATCAAGAGTTGCATGCTCTACCAACTGAACCAGCCAGGTGCCCCCCCCCTTTTTTTAATCTTTTTTTTTAATCTATAAAAGAAAAAACCTTGATTGGACTCCAAGGGAAAAGAATTCAACTTTGGTTGACTAAAAAGTGTCAATGAAGAAAACTGACCTGCATTCTCATCACTAAAATGGTATATATTTCAAACATAGCAATATGAAGGCAAATTTCTTTATTTTCACCTTAAGTTATGTTGACACTTGGCAGCCACATGAGACCCATGGGCCAGGGCTGCTCATCACTGGTATAACCTCAGAACCTGAGTCTAGAGACAACTGCCTGAGAGACTATGCCCTAAGAAGCTCTAGAAATGTGAATATCGGGATTCTCCTCTGGCCTCAGACAACTGGAGGCCTTGTTTTAGCTGAGATCCTTCTATGTTAACGCAGCAGATTCCCTTGAGTCCTAGGACTCCGTTATTTGTCTTCTCTCATCAACTAGCCTCCCTTGAGGTAAGGTACTGTGTATTACACTCTTTTCCTCATTTTCTGATGAGGGCCCCACATGGTGCCTTTTGTGGGTCATCAGGAAATTCCTGTTTATGATGATAGTGATGAAGAAATAGCTTGAGAGAAAGTGACTTCACCCATGTGTGTTGGATTTTTATTTTCTTTAAAATAGCACACCTACTTAGTAGAAGTCATACTCAAGAAATGTTCTATGTTGCATACCCCTAGAACCCAGGGTTCCTGCTCCCTTCCCCCACTCACCCTTCCGGAGTCTCTCAATAGTCCCACCTGTTACAGGTGTGGCCCCACACATAGGCATGTGCCTGCTTGTGCTTGGCTCTCAAAAGCATTGCTTATGCAAAATATATCTTAAAAGATTTCTCCCACCAACCTAGAGTAGTGGCCCAAACTTTCATCATTACTTAATTTTTTGCATTAAGTTACTAGGGAAGAAAAATGCATTGTTTTTATCATCTAATGACATTTTAGTTCTGATTAGTTTGTCTACCAGACCTCCCATTACTCTGAACTCCCATAACATTTAGTATATACTTTTATCATTGCACTCACCACAGTGTATTGGAATGATCTCTTTTCCTGTTTGTCCAAGCTGCTATGAGCTCTCCCAGGCTATCTGTGGCAGCTGGTACAATGTCAACCTGGCACATGGTAGGCCCTCAAAAATATTGTCGAACCAAACATGAGCAACCCATTGCTTAGGCAAGCCCTGGACAGTTCAGGAAAAAAGAGCCTAAAAAAAGTGAGTTAAGGAATTTGGTAATTGCAGTGAGGAAACGTTTCATCAAGAATGCACCACTTAGGGGTGCCTGGGTGGCTCAGTTGTTAAGCGTCTGCCTTCGGCTCAGGTCATGGTCTCAGGGTCCTGGGATCGAGTCCCGCATCGGGCTCCCTGCTCGGCCGGAAGCCTGCTTCTCCCTCTACCACTCCCCCTGCTTGTGTTCCCTCTCTTGCTGTGTCTCTGTCAAATAAATAAAATCTTAAAAAAAAAAAAAAAAAAGAATGCACCACTTGATTGGCTTCTGCAAGGGGTGAGAGGCCTAGCAGAGACCAATCTTGCTCCTGTCACAATTTGGTTAACCTTGACCAGTGGTTTACCTTTGAAGATGGGTACACTCTGTCTCTACTATGATGAAGAGAATTTTCCTCAGTGATTAAAAGTAGGTGAGGGACAGACCCAACCCTAATCTCATATTCCAGTGTTTCCCACACCAAAAAGCCTGAGCTTGCTTCCGGGGGAGAGGGTTTGCATCATACATATTTCTTGTGTTCTTTTTTTTTTTTTTTTTTATTCATTTATTTGACAGAGACACAGCGAGAGAGGGAACGCAAGCAGCGGGAGAGGGAAAAGCAGGCCTCCCGCTGAGCAGGGAGCCCGATGTGGGGCTCGATCCCAGGACCCCGGGATCATGACCTGAGCCGAAGGCAGACGCTTAACGACTGAGCCACCCAGGTGCCCCCATATTTCTTGTGTTCTTAAGAGTCTAACACAGAGTCTGACACATATTGGGAACGGAAACATAATAGCTAACAATGGTATAGTGCTTACCATATGCCAGACACATCCCTCTAAGTATTTTATATGTATGAATTCATTTAATTCTCACAGCTGTGAGGCAGATACCATTATAATCTCCATTTTACAGTTGGGCAAATCAAAACACACAGGAATTTATGTGACTTGGTCAAGATCACGTAGGTCCAGGGTCCACGCTTTTAAATACTTCGCCTTCGGGGCGCCTGGGTGGCTCAGTCGTTAAGCGTCTGCCTTCGGCTCAGGTCATGATCCCAGGGTCCTGGGATTGAGTCCCACATCGGGCTCCCTGCTCTGCGGGAAGCCTGCTTCTCCCTCTCCCACTCCCCCTGCTTGTGTTCCCTCTTTCGCTGTCTCTCTCCCTGTCAAATAAATAAATAAGATCTTAAAAGAAAAAAAAAAAATACTTCGCCTTAGTGCGTTTAAATGGGAGTGAATGAATAGCTCTCTCCGTGCACTTATAGCAGATTGTTTCATCTCCTGGGACAACACTTAAGGCATGGTCTCCCTCACCAGACTGTCACTAGCTCAGGGTCATTCTTTGATGACCCTCCGTTCCTACAGCCTTATTACTTGCCGCCCCATTGCAAGACTACTGTGCGGGCCCGTGGCCACCAGGGGGCAGGATGGCCACACGTCCTCTCCCCCCTCTCCGGTCCTGCGCGACCCGAGGAGGGCGGAGCCAGCGTTGGGCGGAGCCGGCCAGACCTCCCCGGGGAAGCTATCCCGGCGGGCTGCGCGCGCGGCCGCGTTTGAATGGCTCAGAGTGGGGCACGGCCCGGGAGCCGAGGGACGTCCTGGGCTGCCGGGCGTAGTTGGTTAGTCCCGGGGCTGGGCTGAGGCGCCGCGGTACCATGAGGCGCCGGTAAGTGACCGCCGGGCCCGCACGAGCCCGGCGCCCGCAGCTGCCCTGCGGAGGCCGCGCGTCTCCTCGCGCCCGGGCGCGCCCTGGGCCCACCTGGGGCCCCGCGGCGGCCTCCGCTCGGCCGAGCCGGCGGCGGGGGCGGGGGCGGGGGCGGGGCGGCGAGGACGCGGTGTCCGGGCGGGAGCCCCTGCCCCGCCGCGGCGAGGAGCGTCCGGGCGGCGGGCGCTGGAGGCCGCCGGGAGCGGGGCGGGGGCGGGGCGCCACGGGCCCGGGCCGGGCCGGGCGAGGCGTGGACGCGGCCAGCTGTCACTTACCTTCTCTGCGGGTGGGGCCGGGGAGGGGGAAGGACGGGACGCGTCTGCGGCGCTCTGTTTGAGGACCTGTTTTCCCGAGCCGCCTGGGCCGGGCCCTGGTATTTCCTTACTTTCTGACGGGTCCGTGGCTCCCTGACAGATAAGCTTTTGTTTAGCGGGACGAAAGCTTGACATAACTGCACAAGAATTGCTGATTGCAACTTTGAAAATCTCATTGTATTTTCCGAGAAGTTGTTTTGTAACAGTACTTTTACAGGCTTTTACCACGCTTTTAAATTGGCTTAAATATGGAGATAACAAAGAGTTCAGTTGTTTTCTTGTGGCTTGTAAAGTTCCTTGAAAACAGAGGTGTCCATGTCAGTTTCTTTACAGATTAAAAGGAAAAAAAAACGGACAAAAATTAGTTGTGTAATAGTTTAGCACTAGCAAAACATTCTAAGAACCTAGGCCACCTAATAATAGCTTAAACTGTGTCAGTAGTTTATTCTGTTTTGTTTGAACCTGCTTCAGACTTGAATCAGAATTTTATACATTGAGGCTTTTACTTGGCTAATAACTAGCATTGTAATAATAATAATGGTAAGTATTTTGGGGGGGCGTTCTGTATGCTAAGCAGTGTTTGAGAGCTTTATACTTTGGGACGGATACTATTATTATCCCCTTTTTGACAAGGAGGAAACTGAGACACAGAGAAGTTGAGTAACTTGTACAAGGACACGCAGCTAATATATTTGGGACCCAAGCAGGCTGGTTTCATGCTTTTTTTTTTTTTTTTTTTAAGATTTTATTTATTTATTTGACAGAGAGATAGAGAGCACAAGTAGGCAGAGAGGCAGGCAGAGGGAGAGGGAGAAGCAGGCTCTCCGCGGAGCAGGGAGCCCGATGCGGGGCTCGATCCCAGGACCCTGGGATCATGACCCGAGCGGAAGGCAGTCGCTCAACCAACTGAGCCACCCAGGCGCCCTGGTTTCATGCTTTTAACTATGCTTCTTTAACTGCATCCTTTATATTTTGACTCTTTTTACTTTACAAAGCTCTTTCATTTATTTCTCTCAACTGGGGATCTATGTGAAGTGTGTTCGTGTATACATATACATTCACACACTATTCAGTTGGGTTCTCTCCTCCTGTTGACCATACTTAAATTTTGTGCACTGAGCAAAAATTCCGCTGGATATTTTAAGATAAATGGAGTTCATAAAGTTCATGGTTGTGTTGTAGTTTATAGTTTTAATTCCTTTATATCATTCCTGACAGTGTAGAGAACAGTTTGAAACCTATATATTACTTAAAATATACCATTATATATTTTTGTTCTGAAATTCTATTGAGTGGTCACTTTGTATCTGGAGTGATTATACTTATAGCTCCATGACAAGAAATAAAGGTTCAAAGCAAAATCATTTCATAAGAAATCAGCAGTTTACAGTGATTTACAGCAGAGCATTTAAATTTCATTCATCAGTTATCACGCTTTTGATTGTCTCTATGCCCAGCAGTGTTAGGTGCAATTGTTTATACAAAAGAAATGTGCCAGGGCAACAAACCTTAGTTTGGGATATGAGATTAACAGCAACAATATAAAATACTGTTGTTTAGTGCAGACTGTATATGGTGAACTGAACTAGGCTGAACAGTATTGCTTATGCAAAGAACCAGCTACTAAAGGATGGATGTAGGGCATTGAATATAAGCGTGAATGAGGAATTTTAGTGAGGAAACTGTGTGTCAAAGACTTGGAAGTGAGAATGAAATTATTTTCTAGAGAACAGTGGACCTGATCTATTTGGAAAGTTCTTTTGAGAAAAAGGAGATTATGTGGGCAAGACTGAGAATCAGTATAATTGTATAAGACACACATGGGAGGGGCACCTGGGTGGCTCAGTTGGTTAAGCGACTGCCTTCGGCTCAGGTCGTGATCCTGGAGTCCCTGGATCGAGTCCCGCATCGGGCTCCCTACTCGGCAAGGAGTCTGCGTCTCCCTCTGCCCCTCCCCCCTCTCATGTGCTCTCTCTCTCTCTCTCTCTCTCTCATTCTCGCTCTCAAATAAATAAATGAAATCTTAAAAAAAAAAAAAAAGACACACATGGGAAAGAAGTTTAGGCTTGACATATATGTATATACACAGATGATTTTGGAAGTTTAAAACTTTTAAATCAGTGGCTCTCAACTGGGGACAGTTTTTGTCCCTCAGGGGACATTTGGCAGTGTCATGACTAGAATTGGGGGAGGTGCTAGTAGCATCTACTGGATAGAGGCCAGGAACGCTGCTGCTAAACATCTTGCAATAAGACAGCCCCTCCATGAGAAATAATTACCCCAAATGTCGGTGGTACTGAGGGTGAGAAACCCTGTTGTGAGCTGATTGTTTATATGGCCAGCCTCTGCTTCCATGTGCTTTATGTAAGTATGAATGATGAATGTTAGGAGCATGAGTACAAGTAATAATAAAGCTAGGGGAAGCTGGCTCAGAGGGAAGCTGGCTCAGAGACCTAAAGAAGGAGGCTGCTGTTGGAGTCCTTCGGAGGAGGGGAGGCTGTAAGGAAATAGGATGAGGGCAGTGAGAATGACATGTAGTGGTAAAATGGGACAGTTATTTAAATGACATTTTTTTCTGAGTTTGAAAATAATGTCTCTTCACTGAAAATAATGCATGTTCATTGTAGGAAATTTTGGAAATGTAGAGAGTGTGAAAAAAAAAATTAAAAGCACTTAGAACCTCCCACCCCCACCCCAAGCAGAAAGAACAACTGTTAACATTTTCATGTGGTGGGGTTTTTTTTTAAGATTTTACTTATTTGTCAGAGAGAGAGAGAGAAAGTGCACAAGCAGGGGGAGCGGCAGGCCAGAGGGAGAAGCAGGCTTCCCGCCAAGCAGGGAGCTGGATGCGGGACTCGATCCCAGGACCCTGGGATCATGACCTGAGCCGAAGGCAGACGCTTAACTGACTGAGCCACCCAGGCGTCCCTTTTTCAAAAATTTTTTATGCTGATGATTATTTTCCTTTCTATAAAACTAGGATTATACATTTTTCTCCCTGTGGGTTTTTATTGTTCTGCCTTTTTTTTTTGACTCAGCATGTCATGAGTATTTCCCATTGCTTGAAAAGTGCTCTTTTTAATAGTCACAGTCTTTGTTGTGTGTGTGTTCTTTTGAAATTGGGAATTTTGCTTATATTCAAAAGAGACATTTTGAAGGAAGAAATAGAATATGGTGACTGATTAACTATAGAAAATAATAGGGGCAAAAGTCTATGGTATCTTCAAGGTTTTAAACATTGGAAGCTAAAAGAATGGCAGAGCTACTGAAATAAATTGGAAGTCTCATAATAATTTTTTTGAGGGGGGTTTCTCATAATTTTCACCTTAGATATAGAAACTGCCATCACAGACACCCATAATGAGATTTTAATGAGGACCCTTGCTGCCTGTCAGTTTACATTCTTCCTAAAACTTTTTTTTCTTCGTAAAACTCTTAAAATTAATAATCTTTCTTTTCTTTTGTTTTTTTGGTACAAAGCTTATTTTTCAATTCTTAGCAAGTCTTTTCCCTCTTCTTGAAAAGTTTTTTTAAATGCAGTTTCTATTAGAATACTAAATAAGTCTCAGGTTGGTTCATGAACCTTTGAGAGATTAAAGGACGAGTTTGGGTTTTTCAAATGTATAGATTGGTACAGTTTATAAGCAAGAAATGCGTATAACTGTTTTGTGGAGGAAGAGGCATTATCCTTAAAAATGCTTGCCTAGTGCCTCATAACATCACCCCCATCAATATTACATTACTGTTTTATCAATCATTATACCCATGACCCATATCAGTTAATTTGGTGCTTTCTGGTAAATGTTTTTAGGAAAGTAATTAAAAAAAAAACCTTGAACTTAATACAAATGGTACCTTTACTGGGAACATACACTTTCAACTTGGATAAGGTACAGTTTGACTTTGCTAGATTCAGATGCTGTGTTTACTACTGCGTGCTCATGTCCAAGTATCTCCTCTAATATGCATTAACTTTGGAGAAGTTTTGTATTTACTGTCTTTGTTTTGGGGACATGATGAAGGTAGAGATGGGAGAAAGAGTCTTCTGAAAGGTACCCCCAGTTTGCTTCCCCTATAACCACCTCTCAAGTTTACACACTGCCTGAAATTCTTTTTGCCTTGAACAGTCATCCAGGAACGTATCACCTATGTATGAATCATGAATGCCCATTCTAGCATCTCTCCTGCTCACTAGTGTAATCTTAAAACAGGCAGCTTGGTGTTATATGGAAAAGGCACTAACACTGGAAGTCACAGTTCTAGGGTTTGCTCTCCTACTGGTGACTGAGTGTTCTTGGGCAGATCCCTTAATCTAATTTGTAAATTGAAATTATCTCCAAGGTCCTTCCCAGTTCTAAGAGTCTGTGAATCTGTGAAGTATTTACTTTTCAAGGGTAATTATCTCTGGTGAGACTATTAGTCTTTCACATCTTAGTGTGCATTAATCAGATGATATCTGCCAAAGGCATTTGTAAAAGCTACTCCCATATAATAGGATTGGGGGAGAAATTTTAGAATGGAATTTAAGTGCCACTAGCATATAAGCTCCAGGAGGGCAGGGATCATTGTTTTGTTCACTCATGTTTTCTCAGTGCCAAGAATGGTAATTAGCGGGCGCCTGGGTGGCTCAGTTGGTTAAGCGACTGCCTTCGGCTCAGGTCATGATCCTGGAGTCCCAGGATCGAGTCCCGCATCGGGCTCCCTGATCGGCAGGGAGTCTGCTTCTCCCTCTCCCGCCCCCTTCTTGTGCTCTCTCTCTTTCATTCTCTCTCTCAAATAAATAAATAAAATCTTTAAAAAAAAAAGAATGTTAATTAGCCTGTAACATGTACTTAATATTTGTTGAATGAAAGGAATGGATTGTTGTTGAGGAAAAAACAAGCTTGTTGGAGTACTGCACAGATGCTCTGAGTATCTTGAAAGAACTCAGCATACAAACCAACTTGATTACAACCCAGTCATTCCTATAATAGAAAAATACCTCTAACTGATAGTAAAGCGTCTATTGTTCACTTGGTTGCCTTTCAGAACTCTGTAATAATTACTGACCTGATTGCCCCTCATGCTCAGAGTACAGTTTTGTCCATTACCAGATCTTACTTTAGTGCAACTTTGACTTTTGAGTGTGCCTTTTACTCTTATTTGCAAAAACTTAGGCCTTGCTGGGGCACCTGGGTGGCTCAGTCCGTTAAGCATCTGCCTTCAGCTCAGGTCATGGTCCCAGAGTCCCAGGATTGAGCCGCATCTGGGCTCTCTGCTCAGCAGGGAGTCTACTTCTCCCTCTCCCTCTGCCCCTCCCCCTGCTCATGCACTCTCTCTCTCTCAAATAAATAAATAAAATCTTTGCTCATGCACTCTCTCAAATAAGTAAGTAAAATCTCTTTTTTTCCGCCAATGATTTTTTTTTTAGTAAATAAAATCTTTTAAAAAACCCAATAACTTAGGCCTTGCTTATTTCCTGTACCACTTAGTACATCATTAACAGTATGTTTAGTGTTGTAACCAAAATAAATCATATAGATTGATTAAAATTAGGCCTTTCGTCTGTGGAGGATTCATGGCATAGCTGTTGGAAATTAGTACTCTTGGCACTCCTGTTCCAATCATCCTATTTCTACAACTGCCGTATAAAATAATCTTCAAGGATAGTTTTTTAAAAATTAAAAAACGTTTAAGTAATCTCTCAACCCAATGTGGGGCTCAAACTCATGACCCTGAGATCAAGAGCCTCCTGCTTTACCGACTGAGCCAGCCAGGTGCCCCAAGAATAGTTTTTAATCGTATGATTCCTATACAAAGCTTCTCAGTAAGTGTATTTTGTCTATAAAATTAAAGTCCATGTTCCTGACTCAGTATCCAGGGACTTGTGCATTTTATCCAGTCTACTTTATAGTCTGTTTCCTCCACAATGACCTGAACTCAGTAACTAATTACTGAATAGTTGATGTAGATAATAAACAAAAAGCACAGTTATTCTCACCTGTTTCCAGGTAAGGAAAGGCTAGTAGGTATGCCTGTATAGGGTGGCATTCATTATTTGGGAAATATTTATTGAAAAATAGCATCAGGGACAAGAATTCATAAACTCCACGTAAACAGTTTTTTCTCTTGTTGGCAGACCTATGTGGAAACTGAATAATAACCAGGAGGAAATTACTTGTGTATACTTAGTGGCATCACTTGACTACTTAGTAAGACTGATTACGTTATTATGTGCCCACAATATTGTTAGGATGGTTTATCAGTCTGGATGGCCTGTGTTATTTGACAGTAACAACGCCCAAATCTCAGTAGCTTCAAATAACAAAGGTTTGTTTCTCCTTGATTCTTCTTACATGTGCGTTATCTGGGGGCTCTGCTCTACGTTATCCTTGCTAAGGAATGTGGACAGATGGAACCTTAATCTCTGTCCTGCTGCTGGTTGCTACAATAGAGTGATGGTGATAGGAGTGAATCACCGAAAGTGACTCTCAAAGAGTTCGGCTTATATTTCATTGGCAAGAGCAAGTCATGACCATACCTAACTTCAAGAGGATGGGCAAATATAAACTTATCATGTATCTGAAAGGAGAATTGGAATATCATGGCACAGTTTTAATGTTAACCACACTTAGGCACTCTCCCATTGACATTTTTAAATAATATTTTGTGACGCCTCACTCCCAGCTGACCATTATCTTTCATGGTTGACATTGTCTTTCTTTAGATAGGTTCCTTTGTTCATCAGCTGTTTATTAAGCACCCCCTATGTGCCAAGCACTTTTCTAGGTACAGTGAACATGATTCCTGCTGTCATGGAGCTCACAGTCTAGTTGGGAGGACATGAACGATTAGCAAATAAGCAAACTAATTTCAGATACTGATAATTGCTCTGGTGGGAAAAAAAAGTACAAGGTGCTGGTATAGAGAATGGAGGTGAGGTTGGGGTTATTCTTGATTGGGTGGTCAGGGAAATGCTCTTGGGTGGGTAACATCTGAGCTGAGAAGTAGTAGCCCTGGGAGTATATGGGAGGAATGTTTTAAGCAGAAGGAATGGTTTGGCCACAAAATGGAAATGAACTTGGTGTATTCAAGGATAGAAGTCCAGTGTGGCTAGAGGATTTAGGAGGAAACTGATATAGTCCAAGAGAGAAATGATGGTAGTTTGGTCTAGGATGGTGGTATCAGAAATGGAGAGAAATGAAGTTTGAGAATGTTAAAAAGGCAGAATCAACGGATTGGAGATAGGGAATATATGAAAAGAGAAAATAATGAATCATTTGGGGCCTTCAGCAACTGGGATGATGTTCACTGTATCTAGAAAAGTGCTGGGCACATAGTGGGTGCTTAATAAACAGCTGATGAACAAAGGAACTGAATAATTCACTGAATTAGGAACAGTTGAGAGGATCAGATTTGAGAGGATGGATATTAAGGGTTCTATTTTCAATATGTTAAGTTCAAGAATTGTTGACTGTGGAACTGACATCCACATGGTGCTACTCACAGGCAGTTGGTGATGTGAGTTCAAACTTGAGAGGAAACATTGAGAGGGGCGATTTTTTTTTTTAATGAGGTTAATATGTTACATTTGGTTACAGTTAAGTTTTAGACCTGGGTGTCATTATACCTTATTAAGGCAGTGTGATTCCTACTCTGGAAAAGGGTGTTCCCTAAGAGAAGGGGGCGTTTTCAAATTTCAGCATATATTCTGATTTCGGCCCAGGGGACATAATGGTAAGAAACCACTGTAATGGATAGGGATATGTGGTAATCCTTGTAAGTGTTGGAGTGTAAGAAGGATTAAGAACTATTGTTATAAAAGGACCCTAGCATCATCTTTTGTTGATTTGTTGAATTCTCAAAAGGGCAGTCTACCCTTTTAAGGTATACTCCCCCTCTCACTGTTGACTTCAAAATTAGGCACAGGTGTTATAGATTGGTAACCTTAGTCCAAATCATGAAGATAGAACATTAAAATTAGTTTATATTAGCTTGTCTTTTTTGGAGTTGTATATCTTATTGGAATATCCTTTCATACATAGAGTCTTATCTAACTTGAAAGCATCAGAAATACCTTTAGTAGCTAAACAAGGGGTCAGAAAGGATCCTTAAGGTGATGTTGTCTTATATATGTATATATTTATATACATTTCTGAGTTTAAGAAGACAGTAAGAAAGGATTAGAGTATTTTTCTTCCCTATGAATATTTCCAGAAAAATACTCTAATTGAAATACTCTAATTTGAATACTCTAACAGGGAGAATAAGAGATATTCACCAAAACATGCTAAGATAATCATCTACTTGGCTCTAGAAACCCTAAGTCTTCCTAAAGATTCAGGTGTTTATGTAGCCATTTAAGAAGAGATGTATATTATACTATCAATACATTTTATTATTTTTTAAAAAATATTTTTTTGTTTTTAAATTCGTTAACATACAATTTAATATTAGTTTCAGGTGTAGAAGTTAGTGATTTCATCACTTACAGCACTCAGTGCTCATCACAAGTGTCCTCCTTGATACCCATCACCCATTTAACCCATTTAACCCATCCCCCGCCCACCTCCCCTCCAGGGGCCCTCAGCTTGTTCTCTGTAGTGAAGAGTCTGTTGGGGGGGAAATAAAGATTTTATTTTTAAGTAATGTCTGCACTCAACTTGGGGCTCGAACTCACAACCCGGAGATCAAGAATCACACATTCTACCGACTGAGCCAGCCAGGCGCCCCACTATCAATAAATTTTAATTTAGTTAAAAAATAATACTTGCATTTGATACAAAATTCAGAAAGTCCAAAAAGGAAAAGTCTCCCTCTCATCTCATCCCCCAGCCACACTTACCCTCTCTTTAGAAGTGATTTTTGTCCCCAGTTTCTTCCTTTCAAAGATATTCAGGGACTATGCAGGCACTCACTCACATACACATTTTGTTTGTACATAAGTTTTAACATTTTTCTGCACCTACCCCTGCCCTGCACACTTTCCAGTGTAAGGCATTGAAAAAATTAAGTCTGTAGGTCCACAATTACTGGTAAAGGTGATGAGAATTCTCAGTTCTCAGAATTCAGCTTTTTTTCCCCATTATTAATACCAGTTCCTTAATGTAGTATATTCAGTGGACTTAATTATTTAAAATAAGGAAGAGGTGGTGGGAATGGTAATTCCCACATAGCATCAGTTTTATAATTTTCATTTCAGGGTAATTCAGTCATAAGAGAGTTGGAATTCAGTTTGGTCTAATTGATTGAAATGATGTATTATCATTCTTGTACCCATTGAATCTCCAAAAATCTGTATTTTCATGCTTGATCTGCCTTCCTGAATATGACATTATTTCTCAAACCAGCCTTCCATGGATGGTGGACTGAATTAATAGAAGATGTTGTGATGAATCAGCAAATAAAAAACCGTTGTGGTTTATTCCAGGTTCTAGGGGCTTTGAGTCGTTCTGAACATGGAATCAGAATAAGGGTACTTAGTTTTATGATTTGAGTGATAATATCAGGCTCTGATAACTTGGTAAATCCATTTCCTCAAGTAGGAATAAACCTAGCAAGTGCATTAGACATCCAGGAATTTGATGGGACACCGTTTCCCTGGAGGCTGCATGAATAAGCACTGCTTATACTTGTTTCTGTGCTTCTTTTTCTTCTCTATTGTTATTCACCTCCTGCCCACCAAGCCATGACCCATGTAATTGAGATATTCTTTCAAAATGTTAACCCTCAATCAGATTCGAATCTAGACGGGATTAAAAGGCTCCAAACAGGTCAACAGAATGTATCATTGTTCTACCAAGATATTAGTGTTTCATTTAGTTTATAAACAGCACATTAGGGATGCCTGGGTGGCTCAGTCCGTTAAGCGTCTGCCTTTGGCTCAGGTCATGATCCCAGGGTCCTGGGATTGAGTCCCACATTGGGCTCCTTGCTCAGTAGGGAGCCTGCTTCTCCCTCTGCTTGCTTCTCTCCCTGCTTGTGCTTGCTGTTTCTCTCTCTCTCTCTGACAAATAAACAAATAAAATCTTAAAAAAAAATAGCACATTAACAATGCCATTCACTTTGTCACTTTTTGAGTACAGTGTTGCAGTCTTTGTAAGCCACCTCCCCCTTGTCCAAATATACCTAAGAAAAGAATGTCACCTTTGGGAAATCATGGAATCATTTTTTTAAACTGGCTTGATATTAAAGTATCTTTTTTAGTCCTTATGATAAATTGTAACTGCTCTGCACTAGGTCACATAATCTGTTCAGCCCAACATTTGTTTTGATCATCTTTGTTATAGTTATGAAAATAAATTTAACACCTTGATTAAAATTTAGTGATACCCTCATTGAGAACACTAGGTGAATCCTACTGGACTAGAAGCTGTTGTTACTCTATAAAATGACTTTTTTTTTAGATTTATTTGTTTGGCAGAGAGCCCACGTGCGCACAAGCAGAGGGGGAGGCAGGCAGAGGGAGACCAGGAGAGGTAGGCTCCCCATGGAGCAGGACCCTGGAATCATGACCTGAGCCAAAGGCAGATGCTTAACCGGCTGAGCCACCCAGGCACCCCTAAAATGACGCTTTAAATATCTTTGCTTTAAGCCACTCTCTTCTATTTCATAATTTAACTCAAAGAGCGATTTTTCCTCCTAAACTATTTGATAAATCATCAAGGATATTGCCACACTTAACATACTGTATTACAGTGGCTTCTCTGTGTTTCTCCCACTATAAACATGGTATGATGAGGATTTTGCAATAGGAAAAGTTGGGAGGCTTAAAGGTATGAGCAGAAATGAGGCAGGAAACTACTAGTTGCCATGATGTAGCTGTATATAACATCAAAATTCTACATTGACGTGATTCAGGTCGCTGAGTTTTATAATTTTACAATTCTTTTGTGTTCCTTTACATAACTTGAGAATTTGTGTGTTTCAAGGCCTAAGAAACTTGAATTTCCATCTTATTAATGTATTGTCTTATGCTAAAAAGAAATGTCTGTAAAATGTAATTTTTTTTTTTACTGTAGAAAATTGATACAGAAAAATAAGCTGAAGAAAATGATTCAACCTTAAAACTGTAGAAAAATGAACAGGAAAAAGATTCTACTGTGATACCACTCTTTAGAAAGAACTTTTGTCCTTTCAGTCTCTTTTTTATTTATTTTTTTCCTGTGCTACATGTACACATACACAGAAACATGTAACACATGTAGGAAACTGGTATTAAAATTTGCTGACACCACAAAGCATGTTTCTTACCACTAAAGGCAGCTTGCTTCATCAGTGATGTTTATGTATAACTTAACGATAGCTAACATTTACAGAGTGATTAACCATGTGCCAGACATTGTGGCAGTTGGATTATTTTATTTAATCTTCACAACACTACTCTGAAAATAGGAGGTTAAGTAATTTGCCTACAATACATAACTAGTAAATGGTTAAAGCAGGACTCAAACCCAGGGAATCTGACTCTAGGACTTATGTCACCCTGTTACAACATACAGCCACGTCCTTTCAGTTCAGTCACCTAAGAAAAGTACAACTTCATATTCTTTCAGATGCAAACTAAAACATAATCTTATTTATTGTCTGTCAAATTTTCAAAGTTAAAAATTCATAATACAGAATCTTCTATCATCAAGGGTGCCGATTAGTGGTCATTGCCCACCTCTGTCGGCAGGAGCGTGGATTGGAGGGCGGCTGTCCATCTGCCCATTTGCCAGGCTTACATAGTTGCCCAGTTTAGTAAATGCAGCAGTTTAAGATAGAAGTTTAAAAGCATTGTTTTGGGGCGCCTGGGTGGCTCACTCAGTTAAGCATCTGCCTTTTGCTCAGGTCATGGTCACAGGGTCCTGGGATCGAAACCTGAATGTATCAGGCTCCCTGCTCAAGGGAACCTGCATCTCCCTCTGCCACCCCCCCTTCCTGATGCTCTCATTCTCTCTCTGTCAATATTTATTCGACAGAGAGAGACAGCGTGAGAGGGAACACAAGCAGGGGAATTGGGAGAGGGAGAAGCAGGCTTCCCTCGGAGCAGGGAGCCCGATGCGGGGCTCGATCCCAGGACCCTGGGATCATGACCTGAGCCGAAGACAGATGCTTAACGACTGAGCCACCCAGGCGCCCCAATAAATAAAATCTTAAAAAAAAAAAAAAAGAGCATTGTTTCTATGAAAACTAATTGGAATGCTTTAGATATACTAGATGAAGGCAAGTGACTCAAAAACTTGGTTATCAACTTGGGTGTAGCTTACAAAGCTAAAGATAAGTGAAGTAAAACCGTAACCATCTAGAATTTTGTACTGATCCTGCTTTGTGAGTGGCATTAGTTCTTGGGCAACTTGAAAGAAACCCAAATTAGAAATCATAGATGATGCATATGCATTATTTTAAGGTACATGTGTACATCCCTCTCTGTTTTAAATGAATCCTCATTTTAAATGATTTTTTGACTAAAAATCACCACTCCCAGTCACAATGTGAAAGGGCTTCTGTCATATATTTGAAGAGCTCAATAATAATATTTTTTGACCCAGTCATGAGCTTATCTAGAGGAAATAATCAATTTTGTACAAATATCTATCTCCATCAAAGTATTTTCTGAAATAGCAAAAATAAAAATAATATTCTTATGATAAAATAGTATATAGTCATTTAAATCATTATCAAAAACACTTTTTAATATGTAGGAAAACAATGTTAATGACAAAATGCAGCCTATAAAACTAAACTGCATGTTGGGGTACCTGGGTGGCTCAGTTGGTTAAACGTCTGCCTTTGGCTCAGGTCGTGATCCTGGGATCAAGCCCCACATCGGGCTCCCTACTCAGTGGGAAGCCTGCTTCTCCCTCTCCCTCTCCCTCTGCACCTCCCCCTGCTTGTGCTTTCTCTCTCTGTCAAATACATATATAAAATCTTAAAAAAAAAAAAAAAAAAAAACTAAACTGCATGAGAGAAGCACCAGAATAGTATTGGTGGTTGAATTACTAGTGATTTTTTATTTTTAATTTGACTTATTTTTAAAGTAAGTAATACTTGTATGAAAGGCAAAGTTTTGTATAAAGGGAGCATAAAGTAAAAAAGTTTCTCTACTATCCCCAGCTGTGTGGTTCATCTCTGTGGAAGCATTCGGTGTTTGTTAGGGTATTCTAACATGAGAGAGATCATTTTTATCCATGTTTTATTTCTTTTTATTTTTTTAAGATTTTATTTGTCAGAGAGCGAGCACAAGCAGGGGGAGCGGCAGGTAGAAGGAGAAGCGGACTCCCTGTTGAGCAAGGAGCCCGATGCGGGACTTGATCCCAGGACTTTGAGATCATGAGCTGAAGGCAGGCCTGTAACCGACTGAGCCACCCAGGTGCCCCTATTCATGTTTATTTCTGATTTTTTTTTTCCTTTTATGCAACACATTTCCTTCTGCCTCCAAATCCAGGGATATGGAGTTAGGGAGGGACAGGACCATAGACTTCCCGCCCACATCTGTTTTTTGTCCCCCGCTACTCTTGTTGAGATCAAAGTTGACTGCAGCTACAGTCATTAAGGGGAATACTATCTCTAACCCAAAGAGCAAGGACATGCCATTTAAACTATGTCATTGCAGAACATTGCTATATACATATTTATACAGCCCACAAATAAGATTTGCTCATTGAAGTAGTTTAGTATCTGATCTATTTTGTTTTATAAAGATTTTTAATCATGGAGAAAGAGAGGATGGTATAATGAATATCCCAGTTACCCAGCTTCAGCCATTATCAGTGTTTCTTGTTCCATTGATCTTCCCTTACTCTGCAAATCCTAAACATCATCTCTTTTCATCTGTATGATGTATGTATATGTATCTCTAAAAGACACTTTAAAAAAACAAAAGATGTAAAAATAATACCATTCGACTAGAAATAATTAACAGTGATTCCTTACTGTCATACACTGCTGATGGAAATGTAAAATGGTATAACTTTTCAAAGTTTGGCAGTTTTCTTAAAAAGTTAAACATATACCTACCACCATCCCACTCCTAGGTATTTACCCAAGAGAAATGAAAGTATCTGTTCATGCTAAGACCCGTACAGGACTATTCATAGCAGCTTTATTAGTAATAGCCAAAACTGGAAACCACCCAAATGTCTATCAGCAGATGAATGGATAAACAAATTTTGATATATTCACACAATAGAATACTGCTCTGCAGTAAAAACGAATGGACTATTGATATATGTAACAGCATGGATGATTCCCAAAATAATTATGTTGAGTGAAAGAAAATATACCTCCCCTCCAAAAAAGAGTATATACTGTATGATTCTTTTTATATAAAGTAGTAGAAAATGCAAACTAAGCTGTTGTGACAGAAAGCAGATCAAGTGGTTGGGGAGGAATTATAAAGGAACACAGGAAATTTTTGAAGATGATGGATAGGGGGACGCCTGCGTGGCTCTGTCGGTTAAGCGTCTGCCTTTGGCTCAGGTCATTATCCTGGGGTCCTGGGATCGAGCCCCACATTGGGCTCCCTGCTCAACGGGGAGCCTGCTTCTCCCTCTCCCACTGCTTCCTGCTTCCCCTGCTTCTCCTCTCTCTATCAAATAAATAAAATCTTAAAAAGAAGATGCATAGGTTCCCAATATTGATTGTGGTAATGGTTTAATGGGTGTATGCATGTATATATAAGTACACTTTAAATATGTACAGTTTATTATTTGTTATACTTTAGGGTCATAAACTAATAATTCCTTAATATTACATATCCAGTCAATATTCAAATTTCCCTAATTATTATACATTTTAACAGCTTTTAAAAAATAGGATCTTAAGTAATGTCCACACATTGTATTCAGTCGATGCAGTGTCTTTTAATATATAGCTTCCTCTTCTTTATTTCTTGTAAAATATTTGTTGAGGAAACTGCGTTTTGTGTCCCCAAGATTTTCTGTTTTCTGGATTTTGCTAATTATATCTCCATGGTAGTGCTTAACACGTTCCTCTCTGACTTCTATTTCCTTTAAACTAGTAGTTGGTAACAGACAGTTGAAGCTTGATTATGTTTAGGCTAGATTTTTTGGCAATAATATTTAATAGTGTTGTGAAGTGTATTTTCTGTTGTATCACATCAGGAGACATGTAAGGTCTGATTGTCTCCTTGTTTGTGATGCTAAAGTTGATAAGTGGTTTGGATGATATATCCATTATACAGTTCCCCGTCAGCTTCTGTATCTGTTTTGGCTTTGTGTTCATGCTCAAATTGAACAACCATTTCTGGAGAAGAACTGAAAATATGGAAATAAAGAAAGTACATTCTGATTTTTGAGTAAGAGTTTTTACTGTGGTTGCTTAAATAGAGAGCTTTCCTTTATTTCATTTTTACAATTTCTGTTTGTCTTCAGGACTCAGATCTGGTGTGACATAAGATATTTCTAGATACTTGACTTCCTCTCAAATTAGATTCACTGCTGCTGCTTTTTTAGCAACCTGTACTATCTGTTCCTCTCCTGTAGCACTTATTGTTTTATAATTATTGACTTTCTTAAGTTCTTGTCATTCTTCCCCCCCACCCCCAGGCCATGAGCTTCGTACTTACTCATCTCTTGATACACAGTAGGTGCTCAGTAAATGCATGTTGAATACATGTGCTTTCTTTCCTCTAATCATTTATAAAATGAACTTTAAATACTAGTACTTTGATTGTGATGATATTCAGTTGCTCACTAGAGGATATACACTATATACATATATATTTTTGTGTCTTTGTATATATTTAAATTAAAAGTTGTTGGATTACCTTTTAGATTGTGTACCTAGAGGTGTGAAATGCAGTTCCTGCTCTGGGAAGTTTTGCAGTCTGATTGGCAAGAGGAGACACACCTGGATCAGTCAGTGCTCACGCATGTCTTCATTTAGGCCCTCAGTTAGTTGTTGATCGTTAAAGTCCTAAACTATGTGATGTTAATTTACTAAGTACCATAAAAAGGTGGTGAAGGAAGAGATCATTGAAGATAGGAATCAAGAAATGATTCAGAGAGGAAGATTTGAATTCAGTCATGGTCAGAGAGGCTGTGATGGAATGGAAAGGGATGCTTCTGTTTCCATAAAAGAAGAAACATTTTGTTTCCAAAAAAATGAAACATCAGGAAAGGCAGGAAGTATTAATAGCAAAACAAATGAGACTTATAAAGTATGCATTCTCTGTTTAAGGATGCTTACAATGAGTTTTTAGCCTTTTCCCTGTTTCTTTTTGTGAAAGTTGTTTTTTTTTTAAGATTTTATTCATTTATTTATTTGACAGAGATAGAGAGGGGACACAAGCAGGGGGAGTGGGAGAGGGAGAAGCAGGCTTCCTGCCACTGAGCAGGAAGCCTGATGCAGGGCTCCATCTCTGGGACCCTGGGATCATGTGTATAAGTAACTTCTTCCTTTTTATTCCTGAGTGGTTGGTAATTTTTATAGAAAAAAAATACAGAAAAATCGGTCTAGGAAAGTAGATCTTTCAGCCGAGATGGAGTGACCATATATCCCAATTTGCTTGCGACAAACCTGGTTTATGCGTAATTGAGTGAAGAAAAAAAGGGTCAGAACGGATCCATGAAATATTTTGAAGAAAGATTCAAGAAGACTCAGTGATCAGTTGGAAGAAGAAAGAAGTCAAAATAACGCCTAGGTTTTTAGTTGAGAGAAGTTTGATACCAGCAATTTAAAATGTGGTAGCTAGGAAGGGCATTTAGATGGTTTGACATTGGAAGAGATTGAAGAAGTTTTAGATGTGTTGACTTGGACTACCAATGCCAGATCAGGAGGCCAAATACATAGAAGTTAGAGGAGAGACTGTGTCTAGAGAAATAGCTGAAGCCTTGAAAGCATGTTTTTCCAATTTTAGTGTAGAGATAAGAGTTCTTGAAGGAAAAGGAACCAAAAGGGAGTAGGGGAACAAGGAAACTCAAGATACTGTAGTGCTGTGTTCTATGAATAGATACTGTTGCGCACGCGCGCGCATGTGTTGGGGTGCTGTGAAATGATGAAAAAGCTAAATGGTGATGAAGAACAATCAAAGTCTTTAGATTGGCTTGGCTGACCTTGATATGAGCGTCATCAGTGTTATAAAAAGGTCCCTTATAGCTTCAAGTGACCTTGAAGATGGAATTTTTTTCAGATGAGAGAACAAAATAAAATCAAGGTTGTAAAGGGTTAAAGAGAAAATGGAAACTAAAAAGCACTCATTGTAGAAGTTTGGCAGGAAAGAGAAATAGAGAAAGAGTATAGGAGTTGATAGAGGAAACCTGAGCATGTTTGAAAGCAGAAGGAGAGGAATCAGTTCAAAGGGAGAAATTGAAGATACAGAAGTAGGGCGGGGAGAGCTAAGTCCCAAATGAGGTGAGAAGGCAACAACTGAGAAAATTAGATAGAGCTGTCCTAATTTTGGGAAAGGTAAAATAAAGCCTTCCTATGAAATGTTACCTCTGTGTGTTGGCATTTACACCTTTTTCACTTTTTTACTATAAGGGAGTTTAAACTGCTTTTTATAAGAGAGTGACCTCATTAAGTTAAAGTATTTATTCAGATTATGAAAATAATTCATGTTCATTGTAGAAAATAGAGAAACCTATAAATGAAGGGAAAAAATCACCTGTAATTCCACTAGCAGTAACTTTTGTTAATGTTTTGACACAGCTCTTTTGAATGCATTGATCGTTTATATATTATATACACACACACACATATATAGTTTTTTTTTTTTTAAGATTTTATTTATTTATTTGACAGAGAGAGACACAGCGAAAGAGGGAACACAAGCAGGGGGAGTGGGAGAGGGAGAAGCAGGCTTCCCGCAGAGCAGGGAGATCGATGCGGGGCTCGATCCCAGAACCCTGGGATCCTGACTTGAGCTGAAGGCAGACACTTAACGACTGAGCCACCCAGGTGCCCCAACACATAGTATAGTTTAGATAGCTTTTGAATAACCATTTATTTTTTAACCTACTCTTTATAATGCCATTATTTTTTGAAACTTCCACTCACAAAACATTCTTTGAAAATAGTGTTTTTATTTTTTTAAGATTTTATTTATTTTGACAGAGAGAGACACAGCGAGAGAGGGAACACAAGCAGGGGAAGTGGGAGAGGGAGAAGCAGGCTCCCCGCAGAGCAGGGAGCCCGATGCGGGGCTCGATCCCAGGACCCTGGAATCATGACCTGAGCTGAAGGCAGACGCTTAACGACTGAGCCACCCAGGCGCCCCGAAAATAGCGTTTTTAATATTTCATTGTAAGCATTGATCCCATTTCGATCAACTTTAGCATTCTCAGTTCCCTTTTTTATCACCTTGTTTTTTAACCTGATCCAAATTTCACTGTTAAACATTTAAATAATTGCTGCAGATACCAAAGTAGTTATTAAGTGTCTGGTAGCTGAATTTAGGTGGAGGGATCCATATCCGCAGGCTCTAAAGATTATACCAGAAAAATCTCATCTGTACCTTCTGTTCCTCTCCCCTTCATTGAAATTCTTAAAGAAAAAAACCCATGTTTATCCTTCCCATTCATATTTTTTGTGTGACAGCTGCCTTATGGGGGAAACCTCTGATTTGTCTGTCTTTAAGCCTTAAAAATCCACTGGTCGTCACCATAGCACATACCCTCCCCAATGTCCGTCACCCAGCCACCCCATCCCTCCCACCCCCCCACCACTCCAGCAACCCTCAGTTTGTTTCCTGAGATTAAGAATTCCTCATATCAGTGAGATCATATGATACATGTCTTTCTCTGATTGATTTCTTTCGCTCAGCATAATACCATCATCCAGTTCCATCCACATCGTTGCAAATGGCAAGATCTCATTCCTTTTGATGGCTGCATAATATTCCATTATATATATATATACCACATCTTCTTTATCCATTCATCTGTTGATGGACATCTTGGCTTTTTCCATAGTTTGGCTATTGTGGACATTGCTGCTATAAACATCGGGGTGCACATACCCCTTCAGATCCCTACATTTGTATCTTTGGGGTAAATACCCAGTAGTGCAATTGCTGGGTTATACAGTAGCTCTATTTTCAACTTTTTGAGGAACCTCCATACTGTTTTCCAGAGTGCCTGCACCAGCTTGCATTCCCACCAACAGTTAGGAGGGTTCAAGAAGATAGTAGGAAGAGAAAAATGAAGGGGGGGATCAGAGGGGGAGACAAACCATGAGAGACTATGGACTCTGAGAAACAAACTGAGGGTTCTAGAGGGGAGGAGGGTGGAGGGATGGGTTAGCCTGGTGATGGGTATTAAAGAGGGCACGTACTGAATGGAGCACTGGGTGTTATATTCAGACAGTGAATCATAGAACACTACATCAAAAACTAATGTATGGTGATTAACATAACATAATAAAATAGAATACTGTCCAGCCTAAAAAAAAAAAAAAAATCCACTAGTGGGATTTAGAAGAGAGAAGAAAATGTTACCCTTATAGGGTAAGGGAAGGATAGGAGGTAGGACTCCTTTATAGTTTTATGTTCATTTGTCTCTCTCCTGGCCGCTCCTTAGAATTGTACTCTCATCTTATTCAGCTATTCTGGATTGAAAGTTGACTCTACTGTGGTTAGGAATCAGTTGCATTGGATTAATGAAAACAAAGTTGTGGTAGAATAGCATGGATTCTATGCCCTGCACTCTGCCACTAACTAGCCTAGTGTCTTTGGGCAAGTTACTTGATTTCCTGGGCTAAAAAAAAGTTAAGCTAAGGCTTTAAATTCTAAAACCTCTTTATTATTTATGTATTTTATTATTACATAATAATGATTATGTACAGTTTTCAACCTCAAGACTTTTGGGGAATACCGTTCAAGACCTTTGTGCGAGTCTGTGGTGGTAATTGGAGAATACTTGATACCAGGAATATTATCATAATTCTTTTTACACAAACATGCTTTGCTTTTTTTTTTTCATGCTTTGCTTTTTAAGAAGAGGAATGAAATGGCCTAGTGAAATTGCAGAGTTAAATGCAATGTAAATGATTGATATACTATATTAATATAAAAAGAAAGCTTAAATTAATTTGATTTTGAGCTGTAACAAGTTATTAGAGACAAAAGTCTGGACGTGTTTCATTCCTGTATGATGAGTTTTTCTCATTGTTGTGAGTAGGTAGGGAGTATGTGAACACTTAGAGCTGTTTAATCTCTTCATTTGGCAGCCATTGTAGTAGATTATATGAATAGATCCCTTTTCATCTTTCTGATAAGAGATAGCTACTGTATAAGGGGAATTCAACCCTCCAGCTCTTTCTACCAGCCAGTTTTTTCCTACCTTTTCAAGAAAATATCCGTAGCAATCACTGTCTTACCTTTTTTTTTTTTTTTTTTTGTCTTACCTTTATTTAAGAAAATACATGTTTTAGTCAACGTTCAGAACAGTTATACGTGAAGTTAGTATTTTGGTCTCTTCTCAGTATCTCCCAGACCTTGCTCTTTATTCTCTTTAATTCTTTTGCATCAAAAGAGTATCCTTTCTATAATCATTGTCTTCAACCACTCTTAATCCCATTTCAGATTATTCTCTTTTTGTATATTATCAAACAGCACTGTGGAGCCTCAACAGTTGCTTTTTTTTTTTTTTTTTAAGATTTTATTTATTTATTTGACAGAGAAACACAGCGAGAGGGAACACAAGGAGGGGGAGTGGGAGAGGGAGAAGTAGGCTTCCCGCCAAGCAGGGAGCCCGATGTGGCATTGGATCCCAGGAGCCTGGGATCATGACCTGAGCCGAAGGCAGACGCTTGACAGCGGAGCCACCCAGGGGCCCCCACAATCTAATTTTAGAAAATTCCATTACCACCATCACCCCCAGAGAAACCTTGTGTCCATTTGCAATTATTCTCACTCCCCCCTCAGCCCTAGGCAACCATTAATCTACTTTCTGTCTCTATGCTCTTTACTTTTTTTTTCTTTTTGAGATGTTATTTATTTGCGAGAGAGAGCATGAGCAGGGGGAGGGGCAGAAGGAGAGAGACAAGCAGACTCCCTGAGTGGAGAGCCTGAGTTGGGGCTCAATCCCAGGACCCAGAGATCATGACCCAAGTTGAAGTCAGATACTTAACTAAGCCACCCAGGAGCCCCTCTATGCTCTTTACTTTTATGGACATTTCATATAAATGAAATAACATAATATCTTTTGTGTTTGGCTTCTTTCACTTGGGGTGATGTTTGTACATATTGTTGCATCTATTAATATTTTGTTCATTTTTGTTGTTGAGTAGTATTCCCAACAGATATATCACGTTTTGTTTTTCCATTCACCAACTGGTAGACATTTGGGTTGTTTCTACATTTTGACTATTCTGAATAATGTTTTTATCAACATTTGCATACAAGTCTTTGTGTCAACATAAACTTTCATTTCTCATGAATAAATATGTAGGGATGGAATTGCTGGGTCATATGGTAAATCAGCATTTAACATTTCAAGAAACTGCCAAACTTTTTCAGAGTCACTATGCCATTTTACATTTCTATGGTAATGGGTGAGGGTTCCAGTTTCTCCACATCCTTCTCAGCATTTGTATGTCATTTTTATTATAGCCGTTCTAGTGGTTGTGAAATAGTACGTCATTGTGGTTTTAGCTTGTATCACTATCGTGGCATGTCCGTGTTCTGCTGTTGTTGGTTGGAGTTGTCTATCAATGTTGATTTTATCCTGTTGGTGATGGTATTGTCTCATAGCCTTGTTGAATTTGTCTATTTGTTCCATCAGTCATTGGGAGGGGATATTGTTTGTTTGTTTCATATGTTTTCAGATTCTCTGGTGCTCTGAAATTTGACGATTATGTGCCTTGTTAGGTCTATTTTCATCCACAATGCTGACCCTCATTGTGCTCTTTCAGTTTATTTTTTTTTAAGATTTTATTTATTTATTTGAGAGAGAGAGAGAATGAGCGGGCAGCAGGCTCCCGCGAGTAGGGAGCCCAAGCAGGGAGCCCAATGTGGGGCTCAATCCCAGAACCCTGGGATCATGACCTGAGCCAAAGGCAAATGCCACCCAGCTGCCCCTCATTGTGCTCTTTCAATGTGGAAATTCATGTCCTTCAGTCCTGTACAGTTTTCATTTATTTATTTGATTTCTTCTTTGTTTTCTCTGTACTCTTTCTGAAATTCCATTATTTGGATATTGGTTCCTCTAAGCCAATCTTACCTATTTTTTTTTTCTATATTTCAGGAGACACCCTCAAGTTTCTCTTCCAGCTTCTACTGATTTTTTTGCTATCTTATTATATCCTTTTTAATTTCCAAATCTTTGTTGTTTTTTGTCTCATTTGTGTTTCATGTATACAATTTGTTCTTATCTCTCAAGGATTTCTGAAAGTCAGGCTTATTAAGATATAATTTACATATAAAAATTCACCCTTTTTTGTGCATAGTAATATTAGTTTTGACAGGTAACTACCACCATAATCAAGATGGAAGACAGTTCTTTGGGAGACTTTGACCATCACTGATGTCAATATTTTTAGATGTGTGTGTGTGTGTATGTATGTATGTATGTGTGCTTTCTCTGGGACTGATCAGAGTTCCCAAAGAAGGATCTTCTGTACTCTTCCTGGAGTGTATAAGGCTGGCCTCAGGCTTCCATGAGGCAAATGGTAGAAAGAAGCTTAGATCTCAACATTTAGTATATAAACTTTCACTTGATCCCCTGTTAGAAAATACTCCTCTCCTTCATTCGTGCCTGGTGTTTCCTATCCCAAGGACTCTTGTTTTAAATTTTCCATATAATAAAATTTTATTGGAATGGGGAAAGGGATCTAGGGGCTAATTGTGTCTTAAATGGATATTCATTCTCCTTATTCTTAAGCCCACATTTATCCCCACTTCTTGAGATCCTCAATATTGCCAAGTCCTGGGCCTTTTGGGGATTCTGCTTTTTACCTTTCCTCATTGCTGATTTAG
The DNA here is from genome assembly GCF_011800145.1 of Mirounga leonina. Taxonomy (NCBI): domain Eukaryota; kingdom Metazoa; phylum Chordata; class Mammalia; order Carnivora; family Phocidae; genus Mirounga; species Mirounga leonina. Next base: position 10,784,696 of record NW_023270839.1, read on the forward strand.
GTCTTGGCTTTCTCAGATCTGCTCTCATTTATCACTTCTGCTTTGCAGTTTCCAAAATGTTATTGCCATCAACTCATCTTTTCTTCTTTGTCCTTATGGGTTTTATGCCTTTAAAAACCTTTTACTATCATTGTAATGAGGTTTCAGGGAAGGGTAGAAGTAATTGCTTAAGTTTAGTCCATTATCTTTAATAAAAGTCCCCCTTTCTTTAAGAAAGAAAAGCTTACCTTGTGCAAAAGATCCTTTATGATCCAGCTTCTATCTCTCCAGCCTCAGTTTTTACTCTGCTACAACCCACCTCCAGCCTAAGATCCAGTCACATGCGTCTTCTTAAGAGATTGCCAAACAAGCCATGTTGCTTCATGCCTTTCAGTTCTGCACATGCTATTTTTTCAATGTGCTATTTGTCCTTTAAGTCTGCTCAGTGAAGCTTTGCTGACTCACATGACTGCCCCTCTGTTGGAGTGTTTATTGTATTACTCTATTTTTTTAAAAGTCTCATCCTAAAGGTTTTTTAATCTAGGGGTGCAGCTGGATGGATTAATGGCCAGAAATCTTAGAATACCCTGAAATTATTTGCAAATTTTCATGTGTTTGTGCATATTTTTGGAAAGTTCTCTAAGGCAGATTTTCTTCTTCAAGAGTGTGCATCAGAAATGCTGTGGAGCTTTTTAAAAATACAATTGCTTTGGGCTTCACTCCAGAGACCTGCTGAGTTATAATCTGAAGTTAGGGCCCAGAAAGATGTATTTTCTAAAAGCTTCCCAAATGATTCTTTAGAAGAGCATCTCTGGTCTGTCATCTACATTAATTCTGGGGCCTGGCATATAGTGAATGCTCAGTAAACATTTAAAAAAGGAACGAGGGAGGAACTTGTGTTCAGTCATGGCCTGAAACAAACTTCCTATGTGAAATGTGAGTGCAAGTGGGGGAATCACTAATTTATTCTGTTATGTAAAGGAAGTAATAGTATCTATTTCCCCCTCTTTGGATATAATTGAAGGAATAGAAAATTGTGGATTGTTTTTTCAAAGGTAGAGGAAAGCTCTGGAGAACTAACTGTAAGAATGAAAGAAAAATTTAAGGATTAGGCATAAAACAAATCAGATATATATAGTTTGATTTTTGTTCCCCTGCTGCTTGTAGTTGTATTTAACCCAGTGATTTGATTCTAAGACTAGGCTTCCATACATTTGGATGTCATTGATACTTACTATATAGACCTGATTTCATAACCTGTAAATTTAAATTTAATATATGGCTGGTGATATAGAAAATAGGGAGATTGACATGTTGCATTGGCAAAAAATATGCCATATTATTGTTAACTGGCTGCAAATAAAGAATGAGAACAGGAGGAGCCTAATTTCCTGGAATGCCCTGCCTTCTGTTTCCTTTGTTTAGTTTTAAAATGTATATAAATTAGAACTATGTTCTCTGCTTTACTCATGAACCTCTTTTACATAGTGTTATATTTTTATATGTCTGTTAATGATCAGGCTCTTTTGCTTTTTGTATTTTCCATTTATTATTTTTGTTTTGTTGTTTAGGTATTTAAGAGATTATGGCATCTGAAGCCCACAATGTTAAAAAACGAGCCTTTTGTAATAATATTGAGGATCATTCCACTGATCTTCCTAGAAAAAGGATCTCTAATTTTACTAATAAGAACATGAAGGAGGTAAGTGCATGGTTTCTAGGTAATGGGTAAGACGGTATCTTAATCTTTTCATGCTACTATAGCAGAATACAATAGACAGTGACTTATAAACAACAGGAATTTATTTCTCACAGTTCTGGAGGCTGGGCAGAAGTCCAAGATAAAGACCCTGGCCAATTTGGTATCTGGTTGGAGCCTCTTTCTGGCTCATAGTTGGCTGTCTTCTCTGCTGTTTCCTCACGTGGTAGAAAGGGCAAAAGAGCTCCCTGGGGTCTCTTTTATAAGGGCACTAATCCCATTCATGAGGGCACCACCCTCATGACCTAATCACCTCCTAGAAGCCCCACCTCCTAATATCATTCATTTTGGGCATTAGGATTTCAACATGAATTTTGAGGGGACATGGTCATTCAGTATATCACAGATAGTTTGAACTGTTAAGTCTATGGATAGTTCTGGTTAAATTATTTAAACGATAGGAAGGTGATACTTTGCTTATCTCCCAGAATTAAGTACAATTAATGAACTACTGAAAACTTTATATTCCAAAAGCTCTATAAAGTTTATGGACAGTATGCTGTTTTGATATGATATCATTTGAATATTATAGTTTAATTCTAAAGAGGAATCTCAGAGGTGATTTTGTTCACCATTGCAGGGCTCATTCATGCTGATATAATTTCTTTTAAACGATATTAAAAGTCAACACACTTATTAAGTACCCTGTAAGTAAAATATATGACTAGTGGCATGGAAAATAAAATAGGGAGATGGACATGTTGCTTTGTCAGATATATCTATGCACAGTGTTGTTGTAACTACAGACTGAGACTGCTGCTTTAATCTGAAAAACTTAACTATGGAATTTCAGATTTGTTGATATCAGTCACAGAACTTAAATATGCTGTTAACTATCTACCTTTTGTTTTTCAGGTTAAGAAATCTCCAAAACAGTTGGCTGCTTACATAAATAGGTAAGAGCTTCTTTAAAGTTTGTGGGAAACAGAAATATTGAAAGCTAGGTAAGAATGAAAAAGAGGGAGGGAAAAAAAAGTCTTCTCGGGGCACGTGGGTGGCTCAGAGGGTTAAAAGTCTGCTTTCAGCTCGGGTCATGATCCCAGGGTTCTGGGATTGAGCCCCACATCCGGCTCCCTGCTTGATGGGGGGCCTGCTTCTCCCTCTCCCTCTGCTGTTCCCCCTGCTTGTGCTCTCTCGCTCTCTCAAATAAATAAATAAAATCTTTAAAAAAAAAGTATTCTCTTTTATTATAATAAGTAACTTATTGTCAAATAGCCCCTGTGTGCCATTCTCTGTGGAAAACACATCAGTATTATCTCTAATCCTTACAACAATCCTACTAGAAAGGTATCATTGCCCCTAACAATTGATGAGAAAAACTAAAGATTTGTGATTTGTTCAGGGTCATACAGCCAGAAAGTGGTAAAAATGACATTGGTTCCCAGATCTTTGGAACTCTAAAAGCACTTTCTACTAAACTACTGCTTCTCAGAATGGATCTGAGGACAGCGGGGGTTCCTGGAGTCCTTTCAGGTAGTTTATGAGGTCAAGACTATATTCATAACAATAACATTAATTCACCTTCTTGATTTTCACTCTTAGAAATAGAGTTTTCCAGGGACTACATGATATTTGATACCACAGTAGATTGAATGCAGAAGCAGATATGAGAATCCAACTGTCTTAACTAAATATTAGAGATTTTGCACAAATGTAAAAAAGTGCCATTCTTCTCACTATATTTTGTTGTGGGAAACGGGGTTTTTTTGGTAAAATATTCTGTGTTAATATGTAATCTTATTATTACTTAAACGAATCAGTAAGTTTCCTCAGTTTCAGTGTCTGATACAGTAAATATCAGTAGATATTGCCCACATAAAAAAATTGTTTCGAAATCTCAGTAATTTTTAAGAGTTGCAAACTATCCTGAGGCCAAAACATTGAGAATCACCGTATGAAACTGTGAGATTTGCTCTATTGTGTCTTATCTTATTTAAACAAATTAAATGTACTTAAGTTTAATCAAAATAATTATTCTTGGGGCTCTTGGGTGGTTCAGTCAGTTAAGGGTCTGCCTTCAGCTCAGCCATCATCCTGGGGTCCTGGGATCTAGCCCCGCGATGGGCATGCTGCTCAGCGGGGAGTCTGCTTCTCTCTCTCCCTCAAACCCTCCCCCTGCTCATGCTCTCACTCCCTGTCTTTGTCTCTCTCAAATGAATAAATAAAAAATCTTTAAAATATATATGTATATTCAAATTTGCACAATTCAGATATATTTCATTTTTAAAGCATATAGTTATGCTTCTTCAGTTTCATTTAGTATAAAGTATTACCCTTTTCATTGCTTTCCAGTAGGTTTGTAATTTTTTCTCTTTAATTTTCTTCTTTGATCTAAGAGTTAGGATTTTTAAAATTCTATTTACTTCTAATTTTAGTGGATTGTGATCACAAAATGTGACCTATTAAATCTTTCTGCTTAAAAAGTTGTAAAGGTTTTCATGTAGTTCTTTTTCATTTAAGCAAATCAATTCTTCTTACAGAACAGTTGGACAAGCTGTGAAAAGCCCAGATAAACTACGTAAGGTGATCTATCGCAGAAAGAAAGTGCATCATCCCTTTCTAAATCCTTGTTACAGAAAAAAACAGTCCCCTAGAACTGGGGGCTGTGACATGGCAAATAAAGAAAATGAACTGGCTTGTACAGGCCACCTGCCTGAAAAATTACGCCATGATAGTCGAACATATTTGGTTAACTCCAGTGATTCTGGTTCTTCACAAACAGAAAGCCCATCATCAAAATATAGTGGGTTTTTTTCTGAGGTAAGTCATTTAAATGAGCTTAACTTTATTCCTGTTATACTATTCCCTTTTTCTTTGTCATATTCTGCTAGCAGAGTCGTTCATTGCCTGTTGAATTCAGACTCTGAGTGATTCTAACTCCCTGAGACAGTTTTCTAGATTAACCAAATTTGAATCAGTAGTTACTCCATTTCACTAAGTTAGTGATATCTGAGATGGAATGAAATGGTTGACAAGCTGCTATAAATATTCAAAATGGCAAGTTGGTCAGCAGAGATTTAAAGGAAAGGAAAAGAAGGTATCTGGCCTAAAAAGTAGACCACCAAAGCCAGTTAGTTATCCAGGAACAAATGTTTTGCTTGGCTCTCAGAATTGCCATTGGAAGCTTTGTTCAGGAAAACATGCTGAGCTTTGCTGCTCTTCTAGCTCAGGTGAAATTAGTTGTTTGAACAGGCTCAAGGGAATTTGGGGGGGGTGGTGAAAGAAATATTCTAAAACTGGATTGTAATGCTGGTTGTATAATTCTGTCATGATCTGTGAGAAGAAAGGAAGCAGGGGGGCACTGGGTGGCTCAGTCACTTAAGCCTCTGACTCTGTTTCCACTCAGGTCATGATCTCAGAGTCATAAGATTGAGTCCTGTGTAGGGCTCTGTGCTCAGGGTGGAGTCCGCTTGGGATTCTCTCCCTTTTCCTCTCCCTCCCTGTGCGTACATGCGTGTGCTTGCTCGGTCACTCTCTCTCTAAACTAAATAAATAAAAAATTTTTTTTAAAAGGAGGGGCACCTGGGTGGCTCAGTCATTAAGCGTCTTGCCTTTGGCTCGGGTCGTGATCCCAGGGTCCTGGGATTGAGCCCCACATTGGGCTCTCTGCTCAGCGGGAAGCCTGCTTCTCCCTCTCCCATGTCCCCTGCTTGTGTTCCCTCTCTCACTCTCTCTCTCTGTCAAATAAATTAAATCTTTAAAAAAAAAAAGGGAATCAAGGAGAATGATTTAATAGTGAATTATCATGGACCCTGGAGAATAGGATGGTAATCAAACTTAGTATTAAAGAGAATCACTGTCATGCAGATTCATTCACAAATACTTATTGAGGGCTCCCAACTGTGTAATGCATTCTGCAGGCTCTGAGGAGTTACATCGGTAGATGAAAAACAGACACTGCTCCTACTTTCATGTAGTTAGAGAAGTGATGGGGCCAACACTAATCAGATAATCAAAGAAACTACATACCCTGAAGAAAAAGAACATATGATTATATAACCCAGAAATCTGGCCTAGATTGGGACCTAGGTTGGTTCATCAGCTGAATTGAGGGAATGGACATTCTGAGGGCAAATACCTTTATTAAAAAAAAAACAAACAACTTCAGTTATACATTTGAATTAGTGCCATGGTGAGTCATTTTTCAAGGTCCCCCTTTTACTTTGCTCTCAGTTTGATTACTTTGCACAAACCTTCCTTAGCATGACACTTAGCTAATAAGTTTATTGATCTTTTGTTATTTCTTTTTTTTTTTTTAAGATTTATTTATTTTGAGAGAGCGCTCACTTGTGCATGCAGTGGGGAGGGGCAGAGGGAGAGAGAGTCTTAAGCAGACTCTGTGCTAAGCACGGAGCCCAACACAGGGCTTGATCTCACAACCTGAGCCAAAACCAAGAGTCGGTCGCTTAACCGACTCTGCCACCCAGGACCCCCTGATCTTTTGTTATTTCATACCTTTTTTACTGACTCAGTAGTGCCTGCTCTAAAAACCTAAATCTAAAAGTGTTAACATTATTTTGTCAAAGTTCAAATACACATAACCTTTTGATCCAACAGTTCTGTGCCTAGGTATATACCCAAGAGAATTGAAAACATATGTCCATACAAACACTTATAAACAGATGTTCATAACATTCATAATAGCCCAAAGTGGAAACATTCCAAATGTCCTTCACTTGATGTATGGATAGATAAAATGTCATATATTCATACAGTGAAATATTATTTGACCATTATAAAGAGTAAAGTACCAATATATGCTACACTATGTATAAACCTTGAAAACATTATGCTGTGTGAAAAAAGCCACATCAAAAAGGCCACATATTGTATAATTCACATTATATGAACTGTCCAGACTAGGTGAAGTCATAGAGACAAAAAGTAGATTAATGGTTGCCAAGGGCTGGAAAGAAGGGAGATTGGAGTTCAGGGTTTCTCTTAGGGGTGATGAAAATGTTGATTTTAAAATTAATTGTGGTGGGGCACTTGGGTGGCTCAGTTGGTTAAGCGACTGCCTTCAGCTCAGGTCGTGGTCTCAGGGTCCTGGATTGAGCCCCACATTGGGTTCCCTGCTCTCCCTCTCCCTCTCCCTCTGAGGCCCCTCCCTGCTTGTGTGCTCTCTCTCTTAAATGCATAAATAAAATCTTATAAAAAATAAATGAATAAAATTGATTGTGGTGATGGTTGTACAATCCACAGATATACTAAAAACTGAATTGTACATTTTAAGTGCTTAAGTTTTATGGTATGTGAATTATATCTTAATCTGTTACTTAAAACAATGAATCTAGTTGTTCCGGTGCTAAAAATAATCTTACCGAAATATTTGTATAAGTGCACATATTTACATACATAAGGATGTTCACTGATGCATAGTTTTAATAGGGAAAAACCAGAATCAATCTAAGTAAATTATGGTGTATAACAACTGGAGATTGTTTTTTAAAAATGAGGTTGATCTGTGGTTTTTTGTTGTTGTTGTTTTTTTAAATATTTTATTTATTTATTTGACAGAGAGAGACACAGCAAGAGAGGGAACACAAGCAGGGGAAGTGGGAGAGAGAGAAGCAGGCCTCCCTCTGAGCGGGGAGCCTGATGCGGGGCTTGATCCCAGGACCCTGGGATCATGACCTGAGCCGAAGGCAGACGCTTAACGACTGAGCCACCCAGGCGCCCCGAGGTTGATCTGTGTTTTGACATTAAAATCTTTATAATATATAAGTGAAAAACAAGGTTTTCGAAAGTACAGGTATTATAATATTTTAATTTTATATCTAATTTGTCTGTCTAGAAAGTGGTTTAGAAAGATACATACCAGTCTGTTAACTGTGATTACTTCTGAGAAGTGCTACTAGATTTTATCTGGGTAGATAGAGATTATTCACTTTTTCTTTGATACAGTTCTGTGCTATTTGAACATTTTACAAGAGGAACATATTACCTTACTATATTAAAAAAAGGAATGAATGAATTTAAATACTGGTCATAGAACTGAATTTTTGTGGTTCCCTTCCCGTGTTATTCAGTATATATCTATCTTTGCTTTTAATCCACATAATAAATGCTAGGTTTGTAGGTGAGTTAAAAGTAATTTATTTTACAAATTATTGAGATTTAAAAAGAAAATGGTAGCAAATAAAAAGTCTTGATAAAAAAATAAACAAGTCCTGGGGCACCTGGGTGGCTCAGTCGTTAAGCGTCTGCCTTCGGCTCAGGTCATGATCCCAGGGTCCTGGGATCGAGCCCCACATCAGGCTCCCTGCTCCGCGGGAAGGCTGCTTCTCCCTCTCCCACTCCTCCTGCTTGTGTTCCCTCTCTCGCTGTGTCTCTCTCTGTCAAATAAATAAATAAAATATTTAAAAAAATAAACAAGTCCTAAATTTATTCAGATCATTTGTTTACTTTGTTCAACTGCAACATTCCTTTTTTGGGGTCAGTAAAAAGGAGTCACCTCTGCATAATTTTAAAATATGTCTACCAGGATAATTTAACTGGAAAAAAATGGTTTCATGTCATGTTTCAGTGTGCTTTTTAACAAATTAGATGACTGCCTTTCAGGTTTCTCAGGACCATGAAACAATGGCACAGGTTTTGTTCAGCAGGAATTTGAGATTGAATGTAGCTTTAACATTCTGGAGAAAGAGAAGTATAAGTGAGCTTGTAGCTTATTTGGTGAGGTAAGTATGACCTTTTATGCTTTTGTTCAGTTAAAGTAATTTCCATGTTTTATCTTGAAGTGCCTGTTCTTTTTTATGTTATACTGGCTAAAATTTTAAACTTCCTATATTTAGGTTCAGTAGCAACAATATATTTTAAATTATATTTATCACCAGTCTAAGAGTAATCAATATACAGAAAACCATATGTTTCATCATATTGAACAAAGCTATTACCTTCTCTAGGGTTCTTATATATAAAACCAAGAGATACCAGTATGGGAAAAGTAACCTTTTAAAAATCCTCTTTGAGTCAGAATTTTAAGCCTGGCTTTCCTCAATATATTCAAGTCTCTTCTCAAACATTATCTTTTTTTTCCCCCCTAGAGAGAGAGGGTGTGTGTGTGGGATAGGGGGCGTTGTCAGGCAGGCAGAGAGGGAGAGAAAGATTCTTTGAGCAGGCTCTGTGCTCAGAGCCCCACGCAGGGCTAGATCTCAGGCTCCTGAAATTATGACCTGAGCCAAAATCAGGAGTGAGATGCTTAACCATCTGAGCCAACCAGGCACCCCCACTTCTCCAGTATTAATGAAGCCTTCCCTGACCACCTTATTTAAAAACACGTATTTCAGGGCACCTGGGTGGCTCAGTTGTTAAGCGTCTGCCTTTGGCTCAGGTCATGATCCCAGGGTCCTGGGATCGAGCCCCACATCGGGCTCCCTGCTCAGCGGGAAGCCTGCTTCTCCCTCTCCCACTCCCCCTGCTTGTGTTCCCTCGCTTGCTGTCTCTCTTTGTCAAATAAATAAATAAAATCTATTAAAAAATACCTATTTCTTCACTCCCTGTCTCTCCTGTTTTATTTTTTCCCATAGCACTTACTACCATCAACTTGCTCTATATGTATTTTACTTGTTATCTGTCTCTGTCTTCTTCCACACCCCATCCCTACACACACTCTGAAATACAAGTACTGTATCTCTTTGTTTACTGCTGCATCCCCAGCATCTGGCTCATCATAGAGACTTAGATTCTTTGCTGAATGAGTAAATTTTTCAAAAGCAGTGTGAAAGTTACAGATAAGGAAATCAGCACTCTAAGCAGTTTTGTACCCACAGGATAGAAGACCTTGGAGTTGTTGTGGATTGCCTTCCTGTGCTCACCAATAGGTAAAAAAAAAAAAAATTTTCAGAAAAAAAGTAGTTTAAAGAAGGAAAATTACTTATTCATAATTTTACAACTTAGTATTTATTTTAGTTTACAGGAAGAAAAACAATACATCTCACTTGGCTGCTGTGTAGATTTGTTGCCTCTAGTAAAGTCCCTACTTAAAAGCAAATTTGAAGAGTAAGTGCTAATGTGACTCTCAATTCATTTTTCTCTTACAGCATCCTTGATTTTGTTGCTTGTGAGTACATAGTGGTAGTTTGAACTCCATGAGACATGCATGGTGTCTGTTTTCAAGGAGCTTATAGCCCAATTAAGAAAAGAATATGAAATGATTAAAGATTAATTACAAAAGCATCTATAAACAACTTACATAAAATACAGCTTTTGAAAGTAGTGAAATAAAATTTTTAAAGGGGAAAAATCAGTATGTGTATGTGCTTTTTTGGGAGCTGAGTATCTTTTTTTGTAAAGGCTTGTTGGGTGAAAACACTTGAATTCTGTAACAAAATGTCATTTCAGATATATAATAGTTGGTTTAAACTGGCTTCAAGCAGTCATAAAAAGGTGGTGGTCAGAACTATCATCCAAAACAGAAATTGTAAATGATGGGTGAGTATATCTTTAAAAATAAACTCATTCTAATAAAATTTTTTTCAGAAAAGCAGTTTGATTAAAAGATGATAATTCTATTCCATGATCATCATTAAATAACAATTTATTTTCTTTTCAGAGAAATATTAAATTAGAATAGTGTTCACATGCAAAAATTACATATGAAAATTGAATTCCAGAGCCCAGTAACCTCCTCTATCTCTTTTTCTGGCAGAACCTTATACTTCATTTTAGGAGGAAAAAGCACAACAGTGCTTTAACCCTCATACCTGTTATAATGAGTAAGGGAGAAAAAAAGAGATGGCTTTTGGGCGCCTGGGTGGCTCAGTTGGTTGAGCGACTGCCTTCGGCTTAGGTCATGATCCTGGAGTCCCTGGATCGAGTCCCGCATCGGACTCCCTGCTCAGCGGGGAGTCTGCTTCTCCCTCTGATCCTCCCCCTCTCATGCTCTCTGTCTCCCATTCTCTCTCTCAGATAAATAAATAAAAAATCTTAAAAAAAAAAAAAAAAGAATGGATATACCTGGGGCGCCTGTGTGGCTCAGTCGTTAAACATCTGCCTTTGGCTCAGTGCATGATCGCAGGGTCCTGGGATCGAGCCCCGCATCGGGCTCCCTGCTCTGCGGGGAGCCTGCTTCTCCTTCTCCCACTCCCCCTGCTTGTGTTCCCTCTCTCGCTGTGTCTCTCTCTGTCAAATAAATACAATCTTTAAAAAAAAAGAGAGAGATGGCTTTTGGTGAGTTAAGTATTGAGGCACAGGGATGGAAGCATCCTGCATCCTATAGGTCTTTGACTACCTAGACATTAACCTGAGAATCTGATGTGGATGATTATAATTCTAAAAACTGTACTATAATCATCATAATTTGAATATTGCCTTGATGTAAAAATGTGTGGGTATTCTACTCGATGAACCAGATTATCATGAAGCTGCAAAAAAATATCTCCCAACAGTCTTCTTAAAGATTTTTTTCTCTAGGCTCTCAAAAATTTCCCACTTCATACCCAAGACCAGGTTGTCCACATGCTGCTCCAAATGCCTAGTTTTCTTTCCTGCTTTAACAAAAAAATAATCTTTAATTTCCATGATGGGCAAGTATTATTTTAAAGAGTTACTTGATTTCAAATGGTACAATTTCTCTTGATAAATACTTGAGAATTTGAAACTGTGTTCATTAAGTGTATTTTACTAAGTCCATATTCTTATAATTGCATTCTTTTTTCTTTTCTCATAGAAATATTCAGATTTTAAAACAACAATTAAGTGGATTATGGGAACAGGAAAACCATCTTACTTTGGTTCCAGGATATACTGGTAATATAGCCAAGGTAATCCACATTTAAGCTTAAAATCTCTATTTAAGCTTAATTAAATATTAGAAATAATATATTAGTATTATGCATTTATAAATGAAGTCTTTCAAATATTCAATACAGTACATATATATTTTTTCAAGATTTTATTTATTTATTTGACAGAGAGACACAGCGAGAGAGGGAACACAAGCAGGGGGAGTGGGAGAGAGAGAAGCAGGCCTCCTGCCGAGCAGGGAGCCTGATGCGGGGCTCGACCCCAGGATCGTGGGACATAACCTGAGCCGAAGGCGGATGCTTAATGACTGAGCCACCCAGTCGCCCCTACAGTACTATTCTAATAAGGCCTAAAGTCAGTTTCGTATTGTCCTCTGGATATGAATATGACTTTGGCAAGGAACACAGGAATTAGCCATTGAATGTATTTCAGATGCAGCTGTGGAAATGATGTGCTAGAGGGAATTTAATGAACTAGCTCCAGTTGGAGAAGAGGTTAGGAACCCAGGTTAGGAAGGCATCCGAAAAGAGAGTGACACTCAGGAGGCAAGGGGTGAGGAATGTAATCAAATGCTTTCAGGGTATTATTTTGTACTTGGCTTTTGCTAATGTCATGCTTTTGGGAAAGTAAATGTTCAAATCACAGTATGAATTTGACATTGTTCTTTATTTACTTTCTTATCTCTTAAAGGAAAAGATATATTGGTAGTTTGGATTTTAATATTTAAACTCCAGAAAACATTGGTAGTTAAAATGTAATTGCAGGGGGGAAAAGATCACTGTTAAGAAATATTTACACCCTTTTACTGAGCATACTGCTATCATAAATGGGCATTAATCAGAAATATACAAGCATTCTTTAGTTTAAAAAATACAGTATTCTAAGTAAGAGGTATTATGTTGTGAACTTAGTTGTGAAATTCTCCTTGGATACCTTCAAGAAAAGAAGCAAAATGATTTATCAAACAAGTGTGTGACCACTGTGTATAATTTTACTCTGTAGAATTCTTAACAATGAAAATCTCATAAATATCAATTTCCCAGTTTTTTGTTGTTGTTTTAGTTGTTGTTCTTTCAGTAATGGGGGGGAAATGAAGTAAAAGTTGATAGAAAATGGATATAGAGTATGTATTACATATCACCTTGTTCTGGAGGCACCTTGCATTCTTGTTAGTAGTACTGAAAAAATATTGTCTCCTTAGAAATTTCCTTTCAATTACAATTTTTTATAAAGAGAAATTTTGTGGTTATGACCCTAGATACAGTATTTATTATTGAAGAAAATATTGAGTGATTAAAAAAGTTCTGTGAAGTTCCTTAAGTTGTGATAAAACCTCTTTTATAGTATTAAGCCCTCAGTTGTAATTTTTCAAGGGTAGAAATCAGAAAGGCTGTCCTCGGGGCGCCTGGGTGGCTCAGTTGGTTAAGCAACTGCCTTTGGCTCAGATCATGATCCTGGAGTCCCGGGATCGAGTCCCGCATCGAGCTCCCTGCTCGGCCAGGAGCCTGCTTCTCCCTCTGACCCTCCCCCCTCTCATGTACTATCTCTCATTCTCGCTCTCTCAAATGAATAAATCTTTAAAAAAAAAAAAGAAAGGCTGTCCTCAGGCTGGCCTAGAGTATATATAGCAATGAAGGAATTGCTGGGAATTAATGATCTTGCTTAGCTATAAAAGCAGAGTGATTTGATCACAGGAACCAGAACATTCACTCAGCACTTAACAAACATTTATTGAGCATGTGCTGTGTGCCAGACACAGTGCTAAACAAAATGCAGCTAAAAAAGTTCAGTAAGACACATTTACCCTCAGAAGGTCGCAAGAAGCTAAAGCAAATCACGTAACAAAAAGGGAGAAGAAAATGGGGTGTGCATATGTGTATTTGCTGTACCAGCTAATGAAATGTTTTTGTTTTGTTTTCTAAGGATGTAGATGCTTATTTATTACAGTTGAATTGAGAGACTTCATCTACTAAAGAGCATTTGATTATTCAAAACGTCCCCAGACTAAGATTTCAAAAACAAAAAAAAAAGTCTCATCTGAGAACTGTGAATCGTGGAAGAAATCAAAACCTTTTTTTTCTTTAAAAAGCCACATATGAAACCACTAATGAAACCCTAACAATCTACTTCACATTGAAGTGGAAAAATATCCAAAAGGAGCAGCTTCAACTTCAATGAGGTGAAAGTGCACTATGAAGATTGTTCGCCTTTGCTGCATTCGGGATTTATATGGTTATTTGGTAACATTGTTTAAGAACTACTGGGTCTTAATGCAATCCTACATAAGAATATAATTTATACTATGTCAAAAAGAAGACAGGACTTACTACTAGGAATCACAAAGACCAATCATCGTGACTCTTTTGAAGATTGTGTTTTATAAGAAAACACTTAAATGTGTGCAGCTATTTTCTTATTTTGAAGACTTTGCAAGTTTAAAATGTCATAGCAAATAATCAGTACTAAAAATTTGTCCACACTGAGATACTGTGTATACAAAATGCCTTAATTATTAATAAGCCAATGTATACCAATACGTGTTTAAAAAAATTAAAACCAACCATGCTTCTGGCATGATAAAATCATGGAATTACATCAGGGGTTTCCACTCATGTAGAATGTTGTTGTTAAAACTTATTCCATACCATTTTTAAAACTTGAGGATATTTTCCGTATCTCTGAATTTTTTTTTTGCCAGAATCATTGTGTCATGTATGTATGTGTTGTTTCTATATAAAAGAAAAAGGTGAATATGTATTTGTATGAATGCTTAACTAGAAATGTCCATGGAGTTGGCTAATTTATATTCACTTTTTATTGTATATAGATTCCTAATATTTTCAGTTCTGTATCATTTAAGCTTTCTTCATTTGAGTAAATTCACTAAATATTTCTATTTTTTGCTTTTTTAATTCTGCTTTTATATCAGTTTAATTCTTTTTCACTACTTATGTTTTAAAGAATTACATACAGTGCTTTAGAAATGTTTACAGTTAGTGCTGACCTTGTGTTCTAAATTCCAACACTTTACTACCTCCTCCAATGGTTAGTATGAAATGCCAGCAGACTGTATGAGGTCTTTTTTTTTTAATATCATTTTTAGTGTCAATGAACCCATTTCTGGAATGTCTTAACAGCTATATATCTTATCTTGAAAGTGATTGGGATTTAAATACCACTATTGGTAGTTTGTGCATCATCTCATCTGAGTAAAGATTTTTAGTAATTGATTTTTCTGCAGTAATCCTACAAGCACTTGAATGTAAATCTTTAGCATTTATCCAGTTAGCCACTACTGATGTGAATCCCAAGCAACTTTGTTGCTTTAAAAATGTTATCTTTCACTGAGTTCTATTTTTTGTGTAGCTATATTTGATATAGCTGTGTATTCCTCACAGTGAGCATCAATTTTAATAATCAGTTCTTAAGTCTTTAGAATAATTTAAGATTACTGCATCTCTGTGATTTGAGAGTTGAGTTATATAAGAAGTTGTTTTTCAGGAGGTGGGAATTTGAATCGTAAACCTGCGTCATCTCTGTGAAACCTTAAGATGATGAAATAGAACCTTTCTTTGTTCCTATTCCTTTAGTTATCACTGTCTTATCTAACACTTTGCACCAGTTAACTCAGTTGGAGCATGGTGCTAATGAGGCTAAGGATAGGAGTTCAATTCTTTTATAGGTTCATTAACTTTACACATACACAGAACTATTCATGGCCACAGATTGCAACTTCTTGTAGGTATGTATCTCACAATTCAGCTCTTAGTCACAAGGAAGATGATGTATATGACATAGCATAAGCCTTTCATCTCAAATGGAAAGACAGCTTAAATAATTGGTATATGTGATACTATAGACTTTAATATTTAAATTAAACATAATGTAATATCTAAAATATTGTGTCACTGTAATTTTCTCAGGGTAAGACCATTTCCTAAATAGTATCTTTTAAAAATCAAATTTCAATAAATTTCAGTAAAAATTAGATACAAATACAAATAAAACATAGTAACAAAAGGTAAAATCCTATTAACACTGAGTTCTTGTGCCTAAGTTTGGGTTTATTAAAGGAAAGTATACTCAGTGCTGTCTAAGACAGCAGAATCTTTAGCTCACATATATTATTCAGTATCACACAACTCCTAATTTCTGTTCTTGGCGTTTGCGGTTTACATTAGTATCTACCTTTCTCAGTTACTGAGTTATGATTAGTATTTTTAGTACGATTTTTGGATAAAAGATGTTAAATAAGTAAATATTGTTGAACACTTTGGTTGCTGTTAAGCTCCTCTCATGCTATGTAATCAGAACAGTGTTGATTTGATCTCCAAAAAGAGCCAAAGAAAGTGTTTACAAAGTATTTTGGCTGTTGTATTGACCTAGATTAGGACAATTGCTGTCTGTCATTGCTCATTTATTATTGTGCTGCTAAGCAGTATACAGAACTGAGGGACTACCCAACGTCTCTATGCCTTTTTACCTCTTCTACCTTCTTAGGTATTCTGTACTTGACTTTGCTAACTTTGCAGGTCTAGGGACAGGAAGTTTATTGAGGTGATGGAGGGTTATAATCAAGTAATTTGCTTCTACTAGAAATAAAGTGAATGGATTTTGTAATGAGTGGTCATGATCAGAATTAGGGTGAAAAGGAAGCAAGCATTATCAGATGGTTTTTAAAATTAATCTTTTGGCAGTAATTTCAGAAGTAGTTGACACAGATTATTTACTTGAATCCTGAGATGTGAGGATTTGGATATAAATCCTGTATCCACTTTGGGGAATCATTAATATCAGCACTAAACTCTGAGGGCTACTGACGAATTAAATCTTAATGCCCTTGAACATTTTTGATACATGTTATGTCCTAATCTTAAAAATGGTCATGTAGATTCAGAGCTACATTTCTGGCCTTTGAAATAGGCCAACTCAGAACATTTCTGTATTTGGCAAGTTGATATAATTAACATTAATGGATGATTTGAGAAATTATTATTAGCTATTAAATGTTGGTAATAGGAATAATATTTAAATAGTTACTTAAATTACTTAAATTAATCAAGGGGCTTGAAAAAGCAAAATTTAATATTTTAGCAGTCATTCCCAGTTATCTTTCTTCCTATTTAAGAGCAAGATGGTAATGTCAGTTGCCTTTGTTGATTTAAAGAAGAAAAAAAAAAATCACAAACAATTGATTTAACTGGAGTGATCCATTTGGATACACTACTTACCTTTCAATACGAACTTTTATTTTCTGGATTACTTCAAATGGAAATAATATTGCTGGACATTTGTTGGTAGGTATTTATTTACTCCTATTCATTCTCCCTTAATTTCTAATTCTAACTATGAAAACTGTCATAAAACTTTGTGACCAACTATTCCTGCTCCTTTTTTATTCTGTAACAGGAATATAGAATAAAAAATTCATCCCTAAACACTGTATGCTCCTAATTTGTAAGATAGCTTGATTGATTCAGTGACAGCATTAAGTGTAACAATAAAAACAAATACTGCATATTATATACCCAGTAAAACAAGTATCTTTTCCAATGCTGTACTTAAAATAATATTTAAAATATTGTAGTCAGTGTAATGTTCTCTGGGTCAGATCATTGACTTAACAGCATCTGCTAAAATCAAACGTCAGTAAAAATTAAGTACAAATAAAACATAGTATATACCCCAGTATTTTCTCTTATAGACTATAATCATAATACACAAAAAGACAGTGACTGTGTACCAGTTCTGTGAAAGGGCAGCCCCAGAGCTACCAATATTTTTCATAGCAAAGCTTGTTATATATTATTGCTTTGATAAACAGAATTATTATCTGAGCTACAAAGTTTTCAGATAAGAGATGTCAAGAGTCTAGATGAGGATTCAGCCCCCAAATACACATGAAGTAGTATTGATTTTTTTTTTTTTTAAGATTTATTTATTTGACAGAGAGACAGGCAGTGAGAGAGGGAACACAAGCAGGGGGAGTGGGAGAGGGAGAAACAGGCTGCCCGTGGAGCAGGGAGCCCGATGTGGGGCTCGATCCCAGGACCCTGGGATCATGACCTGAGCCGAAGGCAGACACTTAACGACTGAGCCACCCAGGCGCCCCTCTTTTTTTTTTTTTTTACATGTACACCATTTACTACACAAGGTATACCTCAAAAAAGTAATAAAAGTCAAAAGAAAAAATTTAAAAGTATTGTTTATAATATATCACCCACCTTAAATAAAATATCATAGATACAATTGAAACCCTGTATGTACCTTACCATGTCCCATTATTTCCCTCCTCCAAGGTGACACAGCCTTTGTCATGCCCCTATGGGTTTTACAATTTTTATGTAAATAGGGTCACACTACACATCCCTGTGCTCGCTTCGGCAGCACATACACATTACACATCCTTCCTTAACTTGCTGATTTTACTTAAAATTCTATTTCTTTTAAGATTCATGTCTGTCGGGGCGCCTGGGTGGCTCAGTTGGTTAAGCGACTGCCTTCGGCTCAGGTCATGATCCTGGAGTCCCTGGATCGAGTCCCACATCGGGCTCCCTGCTCTGCGGGGAGCCTGCTTCTCCCTCTGCCTCTGTCTCTCTCTCTCTCTCTGTCTCTCATGAATAAATAAAATCTTTAAAAAAAAAAAAAAAAGATTCATGTCTGTCAGTACACATGGCTCTAGTTCATTTGCTTCCAGAATGATACTCTATTGTGGAAATACACCCTCATGTATTTGTCCATTTTGTTGGTGATGGACATCTAAGTATTTGAATGAGTACTGATTCTTATCCTTTACAGTATTATGTATTTTCATTCAGATTTAAACCAGGATTTTTTTTTTTTTTTTTAATGTCCCGGACCTGGCCAAGACTGTTGTGACACTATGAATTTACACCAAAGCTGAGAAGAGTTGATCCAAGTATTTTCTAGGGTAAGAAAGAGTTGTCGCGGGAGTCCTGGAATACACTGAATTATTAGAGTTATTTGCTTCTAAAATTAACTATGTTGCATTTATCAACCAAACCTGCAACATGGAGCCTGGATTAGAATTAGACCTCACCTTCCAGAAGTCAGGAAGAGAGTTTTAGCATTCATTTACTTTTCTACTTTGATTTTTTTTTTTAAGATTTTATTTATTTATTTGAGAGAGAGAATGAGAGAGAGCACATGAGAGGGGGGAGGGTCAGAGGGAGAAGCAGACTCCCTGCCGAGCAGGGAGCCTGATGCGGGACTCGATCCTGGGACTCCAGGATCATGACCTGAGCCGAAGGCAGTCGCTTAACCAACTGAGCCACCCAGGCGCCCAATTTCTACTTTGATTTAAAAAAGAGAGTGAGAGAAAAAAAAAAAACCACTTCATTAGCCCTTTGTATAAAATTAGTTAAATAGGTGAATGAGGCCCTAATTCACCCCTCACTTGCCCAGCAGTCCATTCACCAGTTCCTTTCTGTACAACTGTAGTTTAGCCTCAACAACAGCAGGAAAAGATGGATACTTTTAGGCAGATTCTAAAGCTTAAAAAAGGTTTAGAAGAGGCCTATCTTTCCCCTTAGCCATCTGGATTCCTTTTCCTCTACTTAGAATAGATTAGAAATCAGTAAAGGGGACAACAAACTCACTTTTCAGTCTCTTCTTTTGAAGGCTTCTCTGCCTGTCCCTTAGATGTCGGTGTTCAAGGTTTTAAGGTCTCTTCTCACTCTACCAGTTCCCTGAAAAACATTGTTTATTCCCAAGGCGTCCTTTGCTATCTACATTAATTGTTCTCATTTTGGGGGTGGACAGGAGGCCATTTTTTGGTGGATCAAATGGACATGGATATTTTTAAAGGTTGTGAAAACAAACTATGTTTTATCATTCTGAAATATAGATCTTGCCCTAAATCTCTTAGCTCATAAATTATATATGCAATTGCCTACTGGGAACGTCCACTGGGACATCTTGTAGACATGTTAAATTCAATATATCCAGAATTGACCTCATTCTCCACCTCCACTCCCCTCCACCAACCCTACACACCCCTCACTCCCACCCCCCAGGGACAGAAGGTATTCTGGCTAGGTCCTGGGTTTCCATTCTCACTGAATAGCCCTAATATCAGCAATTCTCAAACTGCAGAACTTTGAGTCATCTCCAAATCACTCATCAAATCCTGTTGGTGCGACTCCCTTAATTTTTCTCATCTTTCTGTATCTCTCCACCTCTCCTGCCATTATCTTAGTCTGCATTATTCCAGCAGCCCCCAGGCTGGTCTATCTGGCACTGGTCCTGCATCTCTATATGCTATCCTCCACACATGCTGCCCCAGAATAGTCTATAGAGCACAAATTTTACTCCTTAAAGCCTCTTAGAATAAACAGTATGATTTATAATCTGTTGACCACACCTCCTCTTCTCTTCCAGTACTTCAGCTAGAATGAACTTGTTTCAGTTTCTGGGAAAACTGCAAATGCTGAAAATATTCTTTGCAAATGTTTTGTTTGAACATTCTTCCCCAAGTTCTCATTTATCATTTTCTCAACGTTCAGGTCTCAGCTTAAACACAGTTTAAATACCTCTTAAACCTGTTAGAGGTATCTGCTGCACGCTCTCATCTTAACCCTATTCTCCTAACACTACTGATATATCAGTGTTTTCTAATTGTTTATCTGTCTTCCCAGCTAGATTGGTAATTTCATGAGGCCCGAGACTGTGTTCTCTTTCACATCTCCAGTACTAAGCACAAAGCCTGGCAGGCAGTAGGCATTGATTCTCACAAATTAATGCAAGGTTGTGGCATCTTTGGGCATGTATCGAGGAAGTAATTGAATAATCCAAAGCTGTTTGTGATAGCAGCTAAAAATGTGTAATTTTAGAAGAAAAATACCCAGTTTTCTTCTCTTCACTTTTTTGTCTTAGGATATTGGTTTGTAAATGTTCATGCTACATACAACAGGATAAAACCTTAGCTAAAATGTGTTTGATTCTTAAAGATTGTTACAATTGTTTTTCTATTGTATAGTTTCTACATTTCACACAAGATCCATGTAAGAGAGGACCACCTATAAAGTGCAAAGTGAAGGTATTTTCATGTAATGTGTAAAACACATACATTTGCTCGAAATTTAGGACATCTCTTTGGTGTTTTGTGTTTCTCTTATTTTGTCTTAAAATAATTGAGAATCATGTGAGGTACAATGGGTTTTTTTTTCCCTGTGAGTTTCTTTTTTAAATTACAAAAGTAGTTCATACTTATTTTTGAAAATAGAATAATAAAGAAAATTATCCGTAATCTTATCCACCTGGAGGAGCCAATGTGTCTCTCCTTCCAGATTTTCTTCTGGGTGTATGTATATTTTTAATGTAAATGGATTCAAACTCTACATACTGATATTGGGTATATTGTTTCCTACTCTCCATACACTGGAAAAGCTTGAAGGTAACTGAAAAACATTTTTGCCTATTAAAGCTATATGTTCTGAGCAGTTATTAATTTCTGTGGGGAAATTGGAAGTAGCCAAAAAAATATTTGAGAATTACTTTTGAAGCATTCTTAGTATAGGAGTCTGTTTTCTTTGACCACTGCTAATTATTACTTAACTTTTAAAAAATGCTAGCAAGAGGGCTTATAAGTAAAAGCAATTTCTCTATTTTGAAAAAGAAACATGTAGGTATGTTTAAATGATCTTAAGTAATTAGGAACAAAATTTCAACTTATATTCTGGTGTATTCTAGCCATCAAACATAATTTTCTAATTAGGCCACCCTTTCTTTCTGAAACTGATAATGTTAAGCAATACTATGACTATCAAGTCAGTATAAAACTAAGATTTGATTTTTAAGATTCGGCACTATCTGAATAAATCAATTCCTAATAACCTGACTCTCAATGTATTTTCTACAGAAAGTCTATCTAATGAAGTGCTTCTAACTGAATAATTTTCTGCCTAAATTTTCCTTAGATTCTTTTTTTTTAAGGTTTTATTTATTTATTTGAGGGAGAGATAGAACACAAGTGGTGAAGTATGGAGGCAGAGGGAGAGGGACAAGCAGACATCCTGCTGAGCAGAGAGCTTGATTCAGCTCCATCCCAAGACCCCAGGATCATGATCTGAGCCAAAGGCAAATGCTTAACCAACTGAGCCACCCAGGCAACCCAGATACTGTATTCTTAATTAAAAAGTAATCATTGCATTGTGTCCTGGAGGAAAGTCATGTAATGCTAGAAATGGAGAAAAATTAATTAATGGTGAGTAATAGGAACAGAGATAGGTAAAGCAAAAAATTATACACACACAAATTCATGTGTATATATTAAAAATGTGAATATTCTCCTATTCCTAGACTCAACCTATTATCCTATGCTGTAATCAACCATAAAGATTGTTATATCTTCATACAGAATAAAGGGAGGAGAATTTTTTTTTTTTTTTTAAGATTTATTTATTTGACGGGGCGACTGGGTAGCTCAGTCCGTTAAGCGCCTGCCTTCAGCTCAGGTCATGATCCCGGGTCCTGGGATTGAGCCCCGCATCAGGCTCCCTGCTCAGTGGGGAGCTTGCTTCTCTTTCTCCCTCTGACCCCCACTCGTGCTTGCTCTCTCTCTCTAGTGCCCTCTCTCAAATAAATCTTTTAAACAAAGATTTAATTTATTTGAGAGTGAGCAAGCATGCCAGCACGGGAGCGGAGTGGGGCGGTGGACAGAGAGAGAGAGGGAGAGAGAATCTCAAGCCAACTCCCGGCTGAATGCAGAACCCAACACCAGGGCTCAACCTTCATGAGATCATGACCTGAACTGAAACCAAGAGTCCAACAGCTCAACTGACTGAACCACCCAGGCACCCCAGGGAGGAGGATTTTCTTAAAATGGATGCAGTAATGACTTTTACTGAATTCTCCTATACCATATTAGTGTTTTTATACTACTAAGTAAAATTCCTTAGTCTTTGTCAACTCTAAGATCACACTTTACATTGACTTGCTTTCACATCCATTTAAATGTTTGTTTTAAAGAAGAGCAATAAAACTTTATTCTTCACATTATTTGTAAAGTTATTGGTGATTTAGCCAAGTATAGTTTTGTTTTGTTTGAACTCATTAAGACAATTAACAGCAAAACAGATCAACAGAAAATTGTTAGTACCCTTCTAATTAATAATTTTTAAATTTTCAATTATTTTGTGATTTTTTGTTTTGTTATTCATAAACTTTAAAGACAAATTAATTAAAGATAACTATATAGCAATTGAAACAAAATAAACCTAACGTTTTAGGCTTTTAAGAATGTCTGATAGTATTGATCCAGGGCCATGTTATTCTTACCTTAGTCTAATAGTCATTTCTGCTTTGTCAGAACTTATGTAGCTAATGTATGTAATGACTTCATTCTACAAATCTTCAAAATATGAAATAGCAAAAGTTTGCTTTAAAAGTTTTTGATGATAATTAGAAACTGTACTTTGGTAAAATTATTCATCTAAAGTAATTTTCTGTAATTATTTAAATATTGACGTAAGTTTATAATTAAATAATGAAAGCTATAGTAGTTATGATAATTGATGTATGTTTGATGTAGTCTTCAAAAGAGTAGCCGATGTTTTAGAATCATATCACACTGTTTATCGTCTTAAAGTTTTCTTGGACAAAGTTTTCTTCATATACTTTTGTAATTTTTTTTTTAAAGATTTTATTTATTTATTTGAGACAGAGAGAATGAGAGAGAGAGAGCACATGAGAGGGGGGAGGGTCAGAGGCAGAAGCAGACTCCTTGCCGAGCAGGGAGCCCGATGCGGACTCGATCCAGGGACTCCAGGATCATGACCTGAGCCGAAGGCAGTCGCTTAAACAACTGAGCCACCCAAGCGCCCGTATACTTTTGTAATTTGAACTAAATGAAAATATCATGACTTTCTTTTTCTGTTATCTTTATTAGGTAGTGAGACTGAATAATTCTTTGAAAAATATAAGTTGATATGGGAGGACTCAGTTACAAGTTTTGTGTTTAAACGACATGAAACTTAGTGCTTTTAAACGTTAACTCAGCTGTTGACTAGTGTGATATTTGAGGAACTGCATTATATCCTTGAAATCAAATACTTCAATTAAAAGATATTTATAAAATACCGCCTCCATGAGCTGCTTGTAGCAGCTGGTACACTCCCATTTGTCATATCACATGTGTGTGAGTTTCATGTCTGCTACTTTTATCTCTTGATCAGTCTTTTCAGAAAAAAAGTGACAGCTGACTATATATAAGGAAAAACTTCCTCAAGAACATCCTAGTAGCATTTATTAGCAGTGATCTGAGTAAATTCTAACACTGATAGTTTAGAAATATGTATGTACAGGGGCGCCTGGGTGGCTCAGTTGGTTAAGCGACTGCCTTCGGCTCAGGTCATGATCCTGGAGTCCCTGGATCGAGTCCGCATCGGGCTCCCTGCTCGGCAGGGAGCCTGCTTCTGCCTCTGACCCTCCCCCCTCTCATGTGCTCTCTCTCTCATTCTCTCTGTCTCAAATAAATAAATAAAAAAAATCTTTAAAAAAAAAAAAAGAAATATGTATGTACAGCCAAATGCATACAGATACCAAAGGTTCAATAATTAACAAGTCACTAACAAATGTTTTATTTAAAAAACAGAGCCTCTAAATTAAAGTTGAATCTATGGATTTTTTTTTCCTTTTTCAAGTTAGACTAATAGAAATTTCTCCTGTTAGTCTGATTATGCAGCTCTCTAAGAGTCGTATTTCAAGTGTCCCAAAACTTTTATTGGAAAAGTAAGGAGGTGGTTTAAGTCCCAATGAATGCTAACAAGTAT
The DNA here is from genome assembly GCF_011800145.1 of Mirounga leonina. NCBI lineage: Eukaryota > Metazoa > Chordata > Mammalia > Carnivora > Phocidae > Mirounga > Mirounga leonina. The sequence continues at coordinate 10,808,972 of NW_023270839.1, forward strand.
GATTGAGGCTATGTCTAAAGTTCTCTATTTACCGCAGGTGATTATTTCCTGCAAAACAGAGGCATTGAGCTATGAGATACCCAATGGGTAATAAGATGTCAATTGGTTGAGGTAGCGAAGCTGTCCATAATCAATAGATTACTTGCTATATCCTTATTGATCTTAAGCACAGGTACAATCGCTGTCCTCAGAGAATTGTTGTAAAATACGAAATGTATTTTATTTCTAATTCTAAAACCGTACTATTGGGAAAGACTTTGAAAGCTTTAGTTCTTAATTTTTTTAGGAAGATTGAGATTTAAGCAATTTCACACTCAAATGCATAAGGTGCTATACTAAACACTGTAAAGTTTTTTCGTTATGTAGTGCATGTTACTATTTACTAGATGCCTGACTGCAGAAGAGGGAAGCTATTTCTCCTGGTGTTGATAAGTCCCTCCAACCTTTATAATCAAAACTCAATAAGTTTAATAGGGAGTTTTGTGTACCCTGTTTATTTTTAAATTAGATACATGAGATTCACACTTACATTTTAGCTTATTATCCACACCGATGTCTTTTGAGAATAGTGGCATCAGTGGGTTAAGGTACAACTTTCAGGGACATTTTGTCTTTCCACCCTTTCCCTGCATATTACTACTTATATAATGGGTAGCTGCTGGGAAGTTTTCCTTACAAGAACTTGACCCAGAAGAATTCTGATTACACCATTTCTAGATCATCTTCAGCTTGCTTTAATGTTTTGGGTTGTTTTTTTGGTTTTTTTTTACAGCTTTTTTTACAGCTGAGGTATAAATGATATACAAAACCTGCACATCTTTAATGCATACAATTTGATGGGTTTGGACATATACACAGATGTTTACCTGTGATGCATGACCACAATCAGCAATAAACAGATCCATCATCTCCAAAGTTTCCTTGTGTCCTTTTTTGTGTATGTGTGATAAGAATACTTACCATGAGATCTATACTCATCAAAACTGTAGTTTAATACAGCATTATTCACAATAACCAAGACAAGAAAGCAACACAGATGTCCACTGTGGATTTTTAAAAAAATGTGTTGTATACATACAATAGAATATTATTAGTCTGGGGTGGGGGGTGGGAATCTTACCATTTGTACCAACATGGATGGACTTGGGAGACATGCTAAGTGAAATAAATCACAGAGGGACAGATACGACATGATTCCACTTACATGAGGTATCTCAAATTTATAGAAGCAGATAATAGAACGGTGGTTGCCAGGGGATTTGAGGAGGGGGAAACGGGGGTTGTTCAATGGATATCAAGTTACATTTGTGCAAGAGGAGTGAGTTCTAGAGACCTGCTGTACGACATAGTGCTTATCATTAATGACAATCTTGTTTAGCCATTAATCCCTTTGGAAGTGGAGGTGAATGCTCCATTAAAGAAACCAGTTTAAATTTTTACTAATAGTGAAATTGTTTTTCACCTTCCTTTTTCTTTTTTTTAATAAAGACTGATTTTTTTTTTTTAAGATATTATTTATTTGACAGAGAGAGACACAGCGAGAGAGGGAACACAAGCAGGGGGAGTGGGAGAGGGAGAAGCAGGCTCCCCGCGGAGCAGGGAGCCCGATGCGGGGCTCGATCCTCACCTTCCTTTTTGATGCCTCTTTATTTTCTTCTGCGTGCCAGGTATACCCTTGTTTGTACTGAATTTAGATTGTAAGCCTGCTAGAGCGCACGTGCCCTCGGTGCTTGTGTCCTGCACCATACTGAGTAAATGGCTGTTTAGTAAATGTTGGTAAATTCTAAGTATCCATTTTTCACTTTTTCTTTCCTGACTTTGTACAGCAACATTCTAAGTTGCTATTCTGGCTTTTCTGGGAAAAGTCTCAGTTTAATTATAAATTCTATGCAAAAGCAAAATGGTAGATCTCCTTTGGGTTTGTGATGCCATTATCTTTTACAGAAAAAAAGTTATAAATTATGTGAAATCATAGCCTTTAAATATCCCTACTCCCCGAGATACCAGTTTAGCTAAAATACCACGGCCTGGTGGAACTGTCATTGTACCGCGGTTATGCAACGAGTGCACATTACATTCCTAACGCAGACAGAAAACCCCACGTCGAAAGCATGCCCTCTGTAGGGGTGTGGTTAGCCTAAAATAAATACAGTTCCTAAACTTTTCTCAAATGAAATTGCTGAACTACTAATTCCAAAGTTGCTTATGTTCTGGTCATCTGAGTTTTTCCTTTTAAGAATTCAGAAGGAGGGCGCCTGGGTGGCTCAGTCGTTGAGCGTCTGCCTTCGGCTCAGGTCATGATCCCAGAGTCCTGGGATCGAGCCCCACATCGGGCTCCCTGCTCTGCAGGAAGCCTACTTCTCCCTCTCCCACTCCCCCTGCTTGTGTTCCTGCTCTCGCTATCTCTCTCTCTGAAATAAATAAAATCTTTCAAAAAAAAAAAAAATTCAGAAGGAAGCTGTTCCCGAGCACATGCTGAGTCACAAGCAGTGTGACAGAGGGGAAAGAGCACGGAACTAGAACCGGGGCACCCTGAGTCTCAAACGCCTCCAAACAAGCTCAGAGAGGTTATTGGGTGAAGTAGGTTTTATTTACGTGGATTAGGAGAAATGAGTCTGACTTCAGCTCAATACCCCAAAACAATGATTAACTCAGGTCCATGATAGTAAGTCCTCAGCATACTATACAACCTCTGCTTGGATACTACAGAGGAGGAGCATCATGATAAAGCTATGTCCAATTTGGCTTGGAAAGAAAGATTTAGGCAATATATCAAATGAGACCTTTTTATAATTATGAAGGCGAGGCCAGAAGCTGAGCTAAATCCTTAATCCGTAATAAACTTACCTCCTTCACCATAGTCTGACTTGCCCATTTTTTTGTATACCTAGGATATTAAAGATCTCAATAAACATACAACAGCTAGCTAGTTATAAGCTTTTAGTTTCTGTAATTATAGAAACATTACACTTTGTTTGAAGAGCATTCGGTAAATTCATTACCTTCTAACAGGATTTGCTGAGTCACTTGATTCAGTTTGTGATTTCTGCAGTATTTTTAGGGAACTAAACATTTCTGTGAAGCACCAGCAAAGCTGTAATCATGTCCCACGAGCACATTTTTTATTCCTATGTTCAAATCTTGATAACCACTCGTGAGCTCTTCCAACATGTTATACCTATTTACCCAAGACTATTTGCCCAAGTGAGAGATTTATGAAAATCAGATGATTCTCTTTTCTCCTCCCTGATCCCTATATTTTTCTCCCAAGAGTTGTTAGTGTTTGACTTTGCTAATAAACATTTTTCTAATCATTTGACTTCTTGTTGACATTGACCATATCTGTGTCTTACTGAAGATCAAAGATAACGATAAAGAATGCAAATATTTCACTCTTTAGAAGCTCTTGCTGTATTTGAAGGTCCTCAGAAGAAAAAGTTTCTAAAGATCATGATGATAGCTAACACTTACTGAATACTAATTTTGCGCTAAGCAGTGATCTGAGCACTTTACATGTATTAACTCATTTTGTCCTCAGTGGCATGGTTGGTACTATAATTGTTCTCGGGAGGAAATGGAAGTACAAAGAATTTAACTGACTTGCCCAAGGATACGCAGTTCATTAAGTGGCAAAGCAGGCAACATGATTCTAGAGTCTTAGACCTTTAAGCTATATTCCTCTTCCAGAATAGTAAAAGAAAGAGGTGGGAAGGAGGGGTGAAGGTAGAGCGGTTTGAGTAAAATTTGACCTTTGAATATGGCATTAAATTAAAGAGATACTACTATCCTCTGTGAAAATATGTTAATTGTGATTCTTCAAAGAATATTTTACTCTCTCGGGATACGCATCTGATATTTTTTCTTTTGTGTGATACATATTAAATCTTTTTCTGTGAGATATTAATTTATTATTTTCCTAAGTGTTAGTAAACGAAAAAACTAAGTGGGGGTTAATTGATATGACATTTAAACATCATTTTACCAGTGAGTATTGAAGACTAAAAAATGTCACAACTGTATATTTAAAAAGTATTTAAAAGTAGTACTAAACATAAGCTGAGTAATAGAGAATACTTTTTCTATACTGTATATTAAATGCAGAAACTCCAAAGATAATTACCAAGGCATTTAGTAGGCATTGTTGGTGAATAAGGGTAAGTGAATGAGAAATGAGAAAAAATACAAAGTTCATCTCTGGCAAGCCAGAATTTTTTCAAAAAATGAAAAAGGATACAATTTTTTTTTCTTTTTAAGGTTTTTATTCAAATTCCAGTTAGTTAACATACAGTGTAATATTAGTTTCAGGTGTACAATATAGTGATTCAACACTTTCATTCAACACCAAGTGCTCATCTCAAAAAGTGCCCTCCTTAATCCCCATCACCTATTTCACCCATCCCCCTGCACACCTCCCCTCTGGTAACCATCATTTTGTTTCCAATACTTCAGAGTCTGTTTTTTGGGGCACCTGGGTGGCTCAGTCAGTTAAACATCTGCCTTTGTCTCGGGTCATAATCCCGGGGGCCTGGGATTGAGCCCCACGTTGGGCTCCCTGCTCAGCGGGGAGTCTGCTTCTCCCACTCCTTCTACCCCTCCCTCTGCCCCTCTCTCTGTCCCTCCTCTTGCTCATGCTCTCTCTCACTATCTCTCTCAAATAAATAAAATCTTAAAAAAAAAACTTTCTTGTTAGCATCTGCACAGAAAAGGAAATAATAAAACTAAAAGGCAACCTATGCAATGGGAGAAGATATTTGCAAATGACATATCAGATAAAGGTTTATCCATAATATATAAAGAACTTATAAAACCCAACACCCCCAAAATGAATAATTCAATTTAAAAATGGCAGAAGATATGAATAGACATTTTTCCAAAGACATCCAGATGGCTAACAGACACATGAAAAGATGCTCAACACTGCTGACCATCAGGGAAATGCAAATCAAAACTACAACGAGATAACATGTCACACTTGTCAGAATGACTAAAAACAACACAAGAAACAACAGGTGTTGGAGAGGATGTGGAGAAAGGGGAACCCTTTTGCACTGTTGGTGGGAATGCAAACTGGTGCAGCCATTCTGGAGAATAGTATGGAGGTTCCTCAAAAAGTTAAAAATAGGGCGCCTGGGTGGCTCAGTCGGTTAAGCGGCTGCCTTCGGCTCAGGTCATGATCCTGGAGTCCCTGGATCGAGTCCCGCATCGGGCTCCCTGCTCGGCAGGGAGTCTGCTTCGTCCTCTGACCCTATCCCCTCTCAGGTGTTCTCTCTCTCTCAAATAAATAAAAATAAAATCTTTAAAAAAAAAAAACAACTTTGTTAAAATTTATTTTACTAAATATAACCAAGAAACAGACTCTTAACTATGGTTGATGGTTATCCGATGGGAGGTGGGTGGGGGATGGGATAAATAGAGGGGGCACTTGTTGTGATGAGCACTGGGTGTTTGAATCACTGTGTTGTACACCTGAAACTAATATTACACTGTATGTTAACTGGAATTTAAATACTTTTGAAATTTTATTTTGCTAAATATAGTAAGAAAGGTGTTTCTGCTTTTATTTTTCCTTAACTGTGGAGATTTTAGCAGATATCAAAACCTTCTTTGCATCAAAATTGGCAAGATCAGGTTTAATCTGTGGCTAAATTATAATCCATTGATACCCTAATAAAGATAAGCAAAACTATTTAAGAAAATTGATGCTAAATTATTCTTCTGGCTCCCTGCACACAGCAAAGACCCCTCACCACCTAGTGTAGAGAAATTTTCACCTTATGTACCTGAAGCTGAAAATGGTTGATGCTCACTCTTCTAGCTTCTCTTGCAGCAGGGATGTGGCCTGTGGCAGACACACCTGCCCAGGTATGAGGCCAGGTCCTTCCAAGCCTATCACTCAGCTACATTAAGGCTACATTCCTCATGCTTACAATTGTATGATACAAAGTTAACAAATACTGCGAAAAGAGGGTGGTCCTGTATGTCGAGTTACTGATTTCCTAATGGTTAAAATAAGCCCAGTTAACAGAGCAGAGTGCAGCTAAGATTTAAACATTATTGTTTCAAAGAGATAATTTCATACCCAGGTACATACAACATTATTCATAATAGCCAAGAGATGGAAACAAAACAAACTGTGATATGTATATAATGGAACATTATTCAGTTTTAAAAAGAGAGAAAATTCTGACACATGCCATCACATGGATGAACCTTGAGGACATAATGTTAAGTATAGTAAGCCAGTCACGAAAAGACATATTGTATGATTCCACTTATATGAGTAGACTATCCTAGATAAGTCTACTACTTATCTAGATGCTACTCTGGATAAGTCAAATTCATAGAAACAGAAAGTAAAATGGCAGTTTCCTGGGGCTGGATAGGGAGGGAGAAATAGGGAGTTGTTTAATAGGTATAGAGCTTCAATGTTTAATTTTGCAAGATGAAAACGTTCTGGAGATTTGTTGCACAATAATGTGAATATACTTAACACTGTACACTTAAAAGTGGTTAAGATGGGGGGGTGCCTGGGTGGCTCAGTTGGTTAAACATTCGACACTTGATCTTAGCTCGGGTCTTGACCTCAGGGTTGTGAGTTCAAGCCCCATGTTGGGCTCCATGCTGGGTTTGGAGCCTACTTAAAAAAAAATAAGTGGTTAAGATGGTAAATTTTGTTATGTGTTTTTTACCACAATTAAAATAAAATAAATGTATGGTGTTTATGAACAAGAAAAAAAGAAAAAGGTGATGCTAAAATAACTAATAAGCCTGTGCTTTAGTTAAGGCAGAGGAAAGAAACAATTATGTTGCTATTATATCTAGTTTGTTTTAAAAGGCAACCTATTGGGGGCACCTGGGTGGCGCAGTCGGTTAAGCAACTGACTCTTGATTTCAGCTCAGGTCATGATCTCAGGGTCACGAGATTGAGCCCTGCATCAGGGTCTATGCGCAGCAGGGAGTCTGCTTGAGATTCTCTCTGCCCCTCCCCCACTCACACACACACTCTCTCTCTCAAAATAAAGAAATCAATAAAATCTTTTAAAAAAAAAGAAAATGTGGGGCTCCTGGGTGGCTCAGTCGGTTAAGCATCTGCTTTTGGCTCAGGTCATGATCTCAGGGTCCTGGGATGGAGCCCCACATTGGGCTCCCTGTTCAGCGGGGAGTCTGCTTCTCTCTCTGCCTCTGCTGCTCCCCCTGCTTATGTTCTCTCTCTCTCAAATAAATAAATTCTTAAAAAAAAAAAAGAAAATGAAATTAAGACAACTCTTCCATTTACAAGAGCACGAGAAGATAAAATACTTAGAAATAAATGTAACCTAAGAAGTTTCATACTCTGAAAACTACGAAACATCGTGGAAAGAAAATTTTTTTTTTAAAGATTTTATTTATTTATTTGACAGAGAAAGACACAGCGAAAGAGGGAACACAAGCAGGGGGAGTGGGAGAGGGAGAAGCAGGCCTCCCGCAGAGCAGGGAGCCCGATGCGGGGCTCCATCCCAGGACCCTGAGATCATGACCTGAGCCAAAGGCAGACGCTTAACAACTGAGCCACTCAGGCGCCCCAGAAAAAAATTTTTTTTTAAGATTTTATTTATTTATTTGACAGAGAGAGACACAGCAAGAGAGGGAACACAAGCAGGGGGAGTGGGAGAGGGAGAAGCAGGAAGCCCGATGTGGGGCTCAATCCCAGGACCCCGGGACCATGACCTGAGCTGAAGGCTGACGCTTAACGACTGAGCCACCCAGGCGCCCCCGTGGAAAGAAATTAAAGAAGACCTAGAGAAATGGAAAGACATCCCATGTTAATGGTTTGGAATACAAATTGTTAAGATAGCCATACTCCCGAACTTAATCTATAGACTCAATGCAATCACTATCAGAATCCCAGCTGACTTTGCAGAAATTGATAAGCTGATCCTAAAATTCATACAGAATTTCAAGGGAACTGAAGAGCCAAAACAATCTTGAGAAAGAAGAATAAAATTAGAGGACTCACAGTGTGTGATCTCAAAACTTACAACAAAGGTACAGTAACCAAGATGGGTGGTGCTGGCATGAGAATAGACTTATAGATCAATGAAATGGAATGGAGATTGGAAAAAAACCCTTGCATCTATAGTCAGTTGATTTTTCCACAAGGTGCCAAAACAAATGGGGAAAGAATAATCTTTTCAATAAATGTTGCTGGGACAATCAGATGCTATGCAAAGGAACGAATTTGGGCCTTCACATCACCCACAAAAATTAACCTAAAATGGATCAAAGACCTAAATATCAGAGCAAAACCTATAAAATTCTTGAAAGAAAATAGGTATAAATCATTGGCCTTGAATTAGTAAATAGTTTCTTACCTATTAGCACAAGCAACAAAATTTTAAAAATCAGATAAATTAGACTTTATCAAAACCAAAACTTGCGCTTCAAGGAACACTAGCAAAAAAGCGAGAAGACAGCCCACCAAGTGGGAGAAATTTTTTGCAAATCAGATACCTGATAAGGGACTCATATCTAGAATATGTAAATAATTATTACAACTCAATAATAAAAAGACTACCCAATTAAAATATGGGCAAAGGACCTGAATAGGCAGTTCTCCAAAGAAGATACACATGGCAAACCAGCACAAGAAAAGTTGCTCAAATCATTAGCCACCAGGGGAATGCAAACTGAATTCACAATGTGGTATCACTTCATACCCACCAGGACAGCTACAATAAAAAACACAGATAACAGCAAGAGTTGGTGAGGATGTAAGGAAATTGAAGCCTTTGTACACTGGTGGGAATGTAAAGTGGTTCAGCTACTTGGGAACACAGCGTGGTAGTTGTTCAAACATTTAAACAGAGATGCCATAGGATATAGCCGTGCTCCTCCTGGTTATATATGCAAGAGAAATGAAAACATATGTCTATTAAAAAAAACTTGTACATGAAAGTTCATAGCGGTATTATTCATAATAACCAAAAAGTATGTTATGGACAGAATGTTTATGTCCTCCTACAAATTCACATGTTGAAACCCTAAGCCCCAAAGGTGATGGTATTAGGAGTGGGGCCTTGAGGAGGTGATTGCGGCATGAAGGGGGAGCCATCATGAGTGGGATTAGTGGTCTTTAAAAGAGAACCTGAGAGCTCTCTTGCCCCTTCCACCATGGGAGGACACAGTGAAAAGCCAGCCGTCTATGAATCAGGAAGCAGGCTTTCACCAGTAGGGCATTGATCTTGGACTTCCCAGCCTCCAAAACTATGAGTTAGAAATGTTTAAACAACCCAGTCTATGTTATTTTTGTTATAGAAGCCTGAATTGACTAAGACAAAGACTAAATGATCCAAATTCCATCAAATGATAAATGGATAAATAAAATGTGGTATAGGCATATAATGGGATATTATTTAATAACAAAAAAGAATGAAGTATTGATGTATGCTACAACACGGATGAACCTTGGAAAGAGTATGCCCAAGTGAATGAAGCCAGTCACAGAAGACCACTTCGTATGATCCCATTTATATGAAATGGCCAGAACAGGCAAATCTACAGAGACAGAAAACAGATGATTTGTTGCCTAGGGATGGGAGGAGGGGTGGGAGGATTGGGAGGTGACAGCTAAGGGACATAAGATTTGAGGGGTGGCAGGAATGAAAATGTTCCAAAATTGATTATGGTGATGGACACCCAAATGTATGAATATACGAAAGCCATTAGGTTGTGCACTTTAAAGGGGTGAATTACATGGCATGTGAATTATATTTCAGTAAAGTGTTTTGTTTTTTTTTTAAGTTGTGGCATTAAAAAAACCACTATTTTATTAGGCTCACCATTTTGGGAGTCAGGAGTTAAGGCACAGCAGGAACAGCTCGTATCGACTTTACTAGGACTGGATCCTCAGCTGGAAGGACCTGACTGGCTCGCGTTGTCTGGTATGTCTCAACTACTGTCATAGGCACTGATGTGCTGAAACCAGCTTGCCCCAACTTCTTGGACAGCTGCTTGGGCACATCCCAACTCTGCCTTCATGGCGTGATAGTTGTCATGGGTCACGGTGGAAATAATTACACCACGGACATTGGAAAATGCTATAACACGAGATTTCTTGATTTTAGTATTAGGGCAAGGTACACAAGAAAATGAAACAGAATGACAAGAGAAGTCTTTCTGAAAGAAGCCAGCAATCATTTTGTGCTTTGTTGTTTGTCTGTTTCTAACTGAAATTTTAACATAAAGGATAAGCTGTTAACACGTGTCTCTCCCTAAAGTGGCTGAACGAACATTAAGACTAGAATATTCTCACCCTGCAGTACGGCAGCCTGGTCATGGGTTTTCCATGTGACCATCACCACATGACTCTAAGACAGGGAAACTGAAGGGAGACCAGGAAAGACTGCTTTTCTTGCTGCCTCTGTTCTAGCTAGGACCTACACCCTCACCTTACACACGCCTTGTAGTTCAGATAATGTATGTCTTCCACGTAAAGGTCAAGAAGTTAATGATTTCTTTGAAGTCTTCCAACACAACAAATGTCCTCTAAGGAGTGACCTGGCAAGGTCATCATGCAGGTTTTCCAGACCACTGACTCACCAAGACCCCTGGTTCCAGGTCATAAGTAACTTGTGAGGACATCTAAACACTTGTCGTGGTACTAACCAGTTCCTGGATGCCTGAGAAGACATGTACACCAGACCACAACCCTCAATAAAAACCCCAGATCCCAAGAAAGGTGAGACTCACACTCCTTTCCTCCCCAAGTCTCCCAGATGCTCTGGCTGTAACCGCACTCCCTCCAGGTCTTCAGTAAACTCTGCTCTCACTTCCTCGTCACTTGCATTTGATTTCTATCCTGTGTGAAGCCCAGAACCCCCTTGGCTGGTCCTGCAGGACCCCTCTGGGTCCTTGGGCCTAGCCAGCCCTTATCAACCCTCTATTTCAGAAAAGTAAAGGTCGGGAGTACCACAGAGCACCATGAAAAGCCCAGGAATCAGACATTTACCCTTCAAGGATAACAATTATAATTTCAAATATTTTAAATGTAAAGTTTTTGCAATGGGAGGGACATATGAAATCAGCACAGTTAAGGTCCCTTTGGCAACCCTCTTGTCCGTGTTGGGAATGAAATCTTTTGGGTTGATCTGTTTAGAAGTCCCTACTACTTTACTTTTCCTGTCCGATTCAACACCAAAGTTTGAGAGAGCATGAGCTCTGAATTAAGTTTTCAGGTGTGTTGTGACCAACAGATTGTTATACACATAAACACACAGATTTAAAAACATCATCATTGCAAAAAGACCCTATTATATGTACATGCTGTGTACAAGCTTTTGTAGGCTCTATAAGGAAATACACAGCAGAAAAATTGAAGTAAGTGGCATAAAACATGTAGGGGAGGGGTATGGTTGTGTGTATTGTTTTTGTTTATATTTTCCTTTTTTGTGGATGTGGTTGGATAGAGATCAATTACTTTAGCCTGAGCGAATCTGGAAAACATGGTCTCTGCACTCAAATTAGCAATTTCAGACAGTATGTATCAAATACCAAATTTGTTCAAATACCTTATAAGCTTATGGTAGATAGAATTTCTTCACCTTTGTCTTTCAATCGGAACAGTTTTATTACTGATATAAACCAAAGTAAAGTGTTCTTCAATTTTATGGTTAGTTGGGATTAGATAGGTTTTAGAAAGATAAGGAGTGAAAGCACCAACACCTACAGTAGAAACAAAAAAAGCCAAGCCCTCTTTATTTTTTTAATATGTAGCTATGATTATTTATTCATACATAATGTCTATCACATATGAGTTAATGTTACAATAAGCCAGTCGCTGACTCAATGTTAAATGGTAGATCCAATTCTGCTGCTACTGACCACCTTCACTTTATTTTTTATTATGTTCAGTTAGCCAGTGTATAGTACATCATAAGTTTTTGATGTGGTGTTCAACGATTCATTAGTTGCATATAACACCCAGTGCTCATCACAACACATGCCCTCCTTAATACCCATCACCCAGTTACCCCATCCCCTCACCCCCTCCCTCTGAAACCCTCAGTTTGTTTCCCAGAGTCCAGAGTCTCTCATGGTTTGTCTCCCTCTCTGATTTCTTCCCATTCAGTTTTCCCCTCTCTTCCCCTGTGGTCCTCTGTGCTATTCCTAATGTTCCACATATGAGTGAAACCATATGATAAATGTCTTTCTCTGCTTGACTTATTTCACTTAGCACAATCCCCTCCAGTTCCATCCATGTTGATGCAAATGGTGGGTGTTCATCCTCTCTGATGGCTGAGTAATATTCCATTGTAATACGAACCACATCTTTATCCATTCATCTGTTGAAGGGCATCTTGGCTCCTTCCACAGTTTGGCCAAGGCCTCTTTAATTTGGCTCAGAATCTGCTTGGAGTTCATCACTTTACCTCAGGGCTGCTGGTGACCCAACTGGACCTTCCTGGCAACTTTAGTATGGTTTTTGTAAATTTACAAAATACCACAGGCTCCTGTTTGGGATGGTAAAACTTTATGAACCTATTTGGCAGGTTGTCTTTGAGGCAGGAGTTGGGAGAATGACTAAATCTTCTCTCCTCTTTTGTAACAAACAGAGGGATCTTTCCAACTTGCAATCATTTCCTGATTTGAAATTCCTCAGGGATTGCCTATTGTCTCAGGATTAAGTGCTTTGGCTTACTCGACCCTTTGTGTTCCTGGTTTTGCTTTCCTGTCCAGCCTCATCTCAACTTGACATCGCACGTGCACACACACGCACGCACGCACCCTACTGGGAGCTAGTGCAGGCCTCAGCCAGTGTGTCGGACACACCCTGCAGTTCCAGTTCCAAGCTTTCAAACGTTCTCCTCCCTGTGCCAAGAACTCGCCTCCCTTCCTCTCTGCCTCTTCCCTCCAACCGCCCTCCCCACCTTCTCTTAAAATAATTTTCCCTTAAACCTGTGAGTCTTTTTTTTTTTTTTTAAGATTTTATTTATTTATTTGACAGAGAGAGACACAGCGAGAGAGGAAACACAAGCAGGGGGAGTGGGAGAGGGAGAAGCAGGCCTCCCGCCGAGCAGGGAGCCCGATGCGGGGCTCGATGCGGGGCTCGATGCGGGGCTCGATGCGGGGCTCGAT